>NC_077241.1:58020362-58358695 GCF_947179165.1 Solanum dulcamara | reverse complement strand
TTCTTTCAGGGCTCAAAAAGGTTTCACTACCCTTTTGTGAGCATTGTGTTACCAGTAAGCAAAATAGACTAAAGTTTAGCAGTTCCTCTGCTAAAAATAAGGAAATACTAGATATGGTCCACTCTGATGTCTGGCAAGCACCGGTGGAGTCCCTAGGAGGAGCGAAATTATTTGTGTCATTTATTGACAATTACTCTAGGAGAAGCTGGGTGTATCCAATCAAGAGGAAGGAAGATGTTTTTTCAGTTTTCAAATAGTTCAAAGCGCGGGTGGAACTTGAATCTGAGAAAAAAATCAAGTGTTTGAGGACAGATAATGAAGGAGAGTACACTGGTGATGGATTTGATAACTTCTGTAAACAAGAAGGTATTAAATGGCAGTTCACGGTGGCATACACTCCACAATAAAATGGAGTAGCAGAGTGGATGAACAGAACCTTGTTGGAACGGACAAGATCTTTGTTGGAAACTGCAGGGTTAGAAAAACTATTTTGGGCAGAAGCAGTCAAAATTATCTGTTATGTGATCAATCGGTCACCATCAACCGCAATTGATCTAAAAACGCCAATAGAGATGTGGACAGGAAAACCAGCTGATTATTCTCGCTTACATATATTCAGAAGTCCTGCTTATGTTATGTACAACACCCAAGAAAAATTAAAGTTGGATCCGAAATCCAAGGAATGCATTTTCTTAGGGTATGCTGATGGAGTCAAGGGGTATCGCTTGTGGGATCTCACAGCCCACAAGGTGGTAATCAGCAGAGATGTTGTATTTTTTGAAAATAAGATACAAGCAAAAGAAGGTAGCACTTCAAAAGAAAAATCAGAGACTACTACAGTTGAAGTTAAAAAAATAGAAGAAGTTCCAGTTTCTTCTGAAGCAGCACCAGAGCATGAAGAACAAGAGCAAGCTGAGATCGAAACTCCAGAAGTTCAACGATCAACTAGGGAGAGAAAAGCACCAGCTTGGCACTCAGATTATTCTATGGAGAGTAATATTGCATACTGTCTACTAACAGAAGATGGAGAGCCTTCAACTTTTCATGAGGCTATGAAAGCCCAAGAATCATCTCTGTGGGTGGCAACAATGCAAGAAGAAATAGAAGTTCTTCATAAAAATAAAACATGGGATCTTGTTCAATTACCACAAGGAAGGAAGGCCATTGGAAACAAATGGGTCTACAAGATCAAACGCAATGGCAATGATCAAGTGGAGAAGTATCGTGCAAGCAAGATTGGTGGTAAAAGGATTCGCTTAGAAAAAAGGTATAAACTTCAATGAGATATTTTCTCTGATGGTTCGACTCACAACAATTCGAGTGGTCCTGGCGATGTGTGCTACATTTGACTTGTACTTGGAGCAGTTGATGTCAAAACTGCATTTCTTCATGGAGATCTTGAAGAAGAAATTTACATGCTCCAACCAGAAGGTTTTGAAGAACAGGGAAAAGAGAACTTGGTTTGCAGGTTGAACAAATCTCTATATGGTCTCAAACAAGCGTCGAGATGTTGGTATAAGAAATTTGATTCCTTCATTATAAGCCTTGGATACAACAGACATAGTTCAGATCCTTGTGTTTATTACAAGAGATTTGGTGATGATGATTTTGTTATTTTGTTGTTGTATGTTGATGACATGTTGGTAGCAGGCCCCAACAAAGATCGTCTCACAAATTTAAAGGCACAATTGGCTAGGGAGTTTGAAATGAAGGACTTGAGACCAGCGAACAAGATTCTAGGGATGCAAATTCACCGAGACAGAAATAATAGGAAGATTTGGCTTTCTCAAAAGAACTACTTGAAGAAAATCTTGAAACGCTTCAAGATGTAAGACTGTAAGTCAATTTCTACCCCACTTCCTATTAATTTCAAGTTATCCTCAAGTATGAGTCTTAGAAATGAAGCAGAGAGGATGGAGATATCTCAAGTACCGTATGCATCAGCAGTGGGAAGTTTAACAATCGTCATGGTATGTACAAGACCTGATATTGCATAAGCAGTGGAAGTGGTTAGTCGATACATAGCTAATCCTGGTAGAGAGCATTGGAATACCGTTAAGAGGATACTGAGATACATCAAGGGTATCTCAGATGTTGCAATGTGTTATGGAGGATCATACTTTACTGTTAAAGGTTATGTTGATTCAGATTATGCAGGTGATCTTAATAAAAACAAGTCAACCACAGGTTATGTGTTTACTCTTGCTGGAGGAGTTGTAAGCTGGGTTTTAAAACTGCAATCTATCGTGGTAACATCTACGACGGAAGCAGAATATGTAGCAGCTACACAAGCTAGCAAGAGGCAATATGGATGCAGATGTTATTGGAGGAGCTCGGGCACAAACAAGAGAAGATTGCTCTATTTTGTGACAGTCAGAGCGCTTTGCATCTTGCAAAGAATCTGACATTTCATTCAAGGACAAAGCACATATGAGTTCAGTATCACTTTGTTCGTGAGAAGGTGGAAGAAGGCAATATGGACATTCAGAAAATTCACACGAATGACAACCTAGCAGATATGTTTACAAAACCGATCAACAGTAATAAATTCATATGGTGTCGATCTTTTGTTGGCCTAGCAGAAATGTAACATTATAGTAATTGGGTAGAAAGGATGGTGTGAAGACTTAATTGATTCTCAATTAAAACTTCAAGTGGGAGAATGCCAGAAAATGCTAGAAAGAGCCAACAGAAATGGAAAAAGAGAGAAAAGTCAAAGTTGCCAAAAGCAATTTTTGACAGAAAAATAGTTGGCAACACGTTTTGGCAACTTTTGACAGAAAAAATAGCTGGCGACACGTTTACAAAGCGCGTAAAATTTCTTTTACGCATTTTGTTCCTCCTATAAATAGAGGGCCTAATGTCCTCATTTAAATCATTCTAGAAAGAGAAAGTAAGAATACAAAGAGAGTTTATACACCAAGATAAATATTGTAGTCTTGAGTGTACTCTTTAGTAGTTGTTCCTTTTACAAGAGAGAAGTGTTAATTGTTGTTTTCTCCTTGTATTTGAGAGTAGTGTACTCTATATTTTAATAGTGAGATCCTTCTACCCCGTGGTTTTTCCCCTCTATCAATTAGAGGGGTTTCCACATAAAATTCTCGTGTCTAATTTATTTTCATATTAATTGTCATATCAAACTTTAGTTGTGGTGCTTCCTCCCCCCAACAGCTGATTCCATCCATTGTTTTGTTCATTAACTTTAACTAATTCTTGTTACGGTCTTAGGAAGTATGTTGAAGTGGGAAAACTTGTAGTATTGGTCTCAAATATTTTAAATGTATTGAGATCTTATTTTAAGCATATGGATGAATTATGAGATTCTCAAAAAGAAATAATTAAAGAGGCATTAGAAATGGGTGAACTTACAACCAGTAGGGGCTTGCATCAACAAGTTGGTCTTTCAAAAGCTTGTGACACTCGTTGGGATCTTATTATAAATCCTTTAATAATTTTATTATTATGTTTGTCTCTATTCTTGATGTTCTTGAATCACTTGCTCTTGATGCACGAAATATGGATAAAAGAGCTAAGGCAATGGGACATCTTGAATCTTGTCGAACATATGAGATTGCGTTCATGTTGCATTTGATGAGAGGTGTCTTAGAAATCACAAACGAGCTTAATAAATACTTACAAAAGAAGGAGCAAGATATTGCAAATGCCATGCTACTTGTTGAAGTAGCAAAGAGAAGGTTTTAAGTTTTAAGGGATGATGAATGGGACTCTCTTATTGCTAAGGTATCTACATTTTGTACCAAACATGATATTTTGATACCTAACTTTGAGGAGCCATATGTTAGCTCTTTAAGATCACGACGAAAACTTGCTAACTATACAATCTTGCATCATTATCGTGTTGAAGTATTTTGCAATATTATTGATTGACAAATTCAAGAACTTAATGATCGTTTTGATGATGTGACTACCGATTTGCTCCATGGAATTGCTTGCTTAAATCCAATTAACGCATTTTCAAGTTTTGACATCAAAAAAGTAATGAGAATTATGGAGTTATATCCAGATGACTTTGATGAATCTAATATGAGTACTCTTGAGAATCAACTTTAAAGTTACATTGTTGATGTTCTTGATGTTGATTAAAGGTTCTTCAAACTAAATGGGCTTTCTGATCTTTCTACCAGTTGCCACTACCTCCGTTGAAAGAACTTTTTCGGCAATGAAGTTTATCAATAATGACTTGTGGATTCAAATGAGTGATGATTTTTTTAGTGGTTGTTTGGTGCCTTATTTAAAAAGATGTATTTGATAGTATTTTTAATGATGCTATTATTAAGATATTTCAAGATATGAAACCTCGTAGAATACAATTGTAATAATGTACGTAGTTGCATTTCAATTGTAAAACTATGTTTTAATAGGCTTATTCACATGTTTGGTCTCTTAATCCCTCTTCAAGGTGATGTAATTTATCACTATATTTTGTAATACGTATTAAGATATGATAATTTCTATTGTTTAGGTTGTTTTTATTATTTTGAAGCCATTTTATGTCAATTTTGTTTTTTTGTGGAGGAAGAGAGTTTTTACTTCGAGTTGGTCATTATTTTAAGTCTTTTTAATGAAAGAGTTCATGCTTTCTATCCATTTACACTTTCAGGAACTAAAGGAAATTCAAAAGGAACCGAAGAACTCGTAGAAAGACCCCTTACTTCTTTCAAAACAAGTATATTTGACCCGATTCGTTTATTTGTGAATATTATTAGCGTGCTTAGTTTTTTTTTGAACCCCCTTAATAGCATTCCTGCCTCCTCCATTGGACACAAAGTATAATTTATATAGAAAAATAGGTCATAAAAAGAATCGTTGCCTCTATTAGCCCCATTAATGTTTGGTTGTCTTTTTTTGTTATATCTTTTCTTATGTTGTATGCTCTTAAGTTGTACAAGTAATTCTATACAATTTTATTTTCTTTTGGGTTAAAACATCTTTTTCACGAAGAAAAACACGTTTAAAATTTTAAATTCATCCCTTTAAAATCAAGTTTAAACAATCTTGTTCATAGGGAAAAACACGTTTATGTACATTTATTGTATCACGAAATTAAAATACGATGGCTCATTGCGAGCTTGTCTCACACATATACAAAGCCACATTCAAATCTTGTAGTAAAAAAAACGTTAAAAAGAGACATAAGAAGAAGAAGGTTTCCAAAAATAGACATACATTGAGTCCCTACAAAATGCTATGAATATGAAATAGAAATTTTCACGTTCTATAAATGCTCTACAATTAATTTTGATGATAAAAATTAGAATTTTAAGCTAATTCCATGAATTACCACCCTTTTGGAAAGTTAAGGCTTTTACGTTCAAAAATCATGTTCTTGCTAACTCAAGAATCACCCATGGATTTAACGTTTTTCAATAATTACGAATCCAAATTAACCCTTTAAATGATAGATGAAATCAAAGAATTTATCTCGCAAAGATTATCCAAAATTCTTTTTTTCATCGAACAATCTTGAATTGAACGATGAATTGGTATTAATCCTCGTTAATGTAATCAAATAATACTTAGAAAATGAATATCAACTCATCTTGTGGAGAAGCCCTAAGGTATTGTTTTCCTCAAAAAGTCGGTCAAACAACGTGGATTTGAATATCTCAAAAAATATTATTTATATAAAATGTTTGCCTAGTTGGAGATGCTACAACGTATAATATTTATTTGTCACTGAAATGTTGTCAACTCAACAAAAGTGCAAATGAAAACGGTGGGATTTTAAATATTATTGGGTAAATGAAAAGAAAATAATCAAAGAGGAGCAAATGAGTCTGGGATGGGTTTAACGGGTGAGTATCTAAAGGTATCAGATATTTAAAATTGGGTTGGGTCATTTGATTCAAATCTTGAGTTATATTATGTCATTCCATTGAGAAGGGTGGAAAATTTGAGCTATAATATATTGAGAAGGGTATATTTGAACCAAAGGTATAACCGAAAGGGTATATTTGAATCAAAAGTATAACAAGGACATATTTAAACTATTTCTATTAGTACAGGGGTATATTTGACATTTTACAATTTAAAAAAATCCATGTAGGAGTATATATGATCCTTATAGCAAAGTTCGATCTTTCTAAAAAAATATTTCTTTCTGACTTTTTTTATTAGACGTCTAATTTGAAATTTATATATCTCCTTTATAGATCTATTTGCGTATCAGTTATCATCAAACTTTGTCTATGAAGCCTCTAACAATATTAGACGGTGCCGATGACATGTCCATCATGACTATCTCAAAAGAAACATAATGCTCAATAATAATAAAAGGATAACGAGTTCCTCCGAATACAAGAAGGACTCACTAAATAGCTGAAAAGTAATGATCTTCAACGATGTGCCTGTTGAAGATCTCTAACACCTGTATCTGCATCATAAAATGATACAGGCTGAATGACGTCAGTATAAGAAATGTACGAGTATGTAAAATAGCAGAATAGTAAGGACAGATATCAAAAAACTCCTCTGAGGAAGACTCAGCTCAGAACTGAACATCATCTCAACATCAATATGTAATGCAAGTTTAAAAATAATAATAATAAGCAATGCTTACTCACTTGGTAGTTTCTCTAACCGACAACCATCACTTATGAGCTAGTGATGATACAACGAAGCGATGTCGTTGCCACATACATCCAATACCTTGTCTGGGTAAAGGACATCACCATCTTGGATCCAATCATCAAAGTCCTCTTTTTAGGACTTAAGAGATATAGCCTCCATCCTATTCTGGCTACGTAGTTCTGAAGTTTGAGTCAATTAAATTTTTTCCCAACTCGGTGCTCAATACTGCTCCCAAAATATATGCTCATATTAATCATCATCCAGTATTATTAGGATTTTATTTGAAACATCAAACTCATCTCATTACCTCTTCAACAATCATTACACTTCAAAACATCATTTACATCTCATCAAAACATCTTGCTTAAAACATCATTTAATCAAATTCATTTAAATTCAATTCTTTTGCTATTTCAAAATTCAAATCGCTATTTTTGTCAATGAATATTAAAAGCCAACATCTTCATTCAAAACACACGTAAAAATATTCATGAACATCAAATTAACTAGGGTTCATAGGAAAGTAGCCATGAACAATAATTCCAATAATATAAGAGATAATAATAATAATAATCTCAATGCATAAATATATCTAACTCAATAGAAGAAGAATTAATTAATTTAGAATTCAAGATTAGGGCAAAACTCAACTTTAACTCAACTACGATAAATTTAAATATTGGACGCATGGACGAACTCAATCCAATGATATGAATAACCTTACATAGCTAAAATCCGAAGATTTACTCCGAATTGAAGCACTCAATGAACACTCTTGAACCACTAGCCTTTTCTCCTCGTCGAAGCGTTTTGGTGTACTACCGGGAGTATAAGAATTACCGAAATAGTATTTCTACACTACTAAAATCTAAAACTATATTAGAGAATGAGTAAATAATTGTATAGAGAGAAGAGTTGTTTGAGAAAGTTTGATAATAAAATGAAGAAATAAGGTGGTATTTATAGATATGGAGGAGGGACCTAACAATAAATAAAAATAATTACAAAGGATGATCTTGAAAATTCAATGGAGGATTGTGATGTCATGGGTGATGTTAAATGGAGGACTATTGATGTCATGGATGATGTCAAATGGATCTAGATATTTCCATGGTTTGTGAGATAAACCTTCTTTTAATGGAATATCCTTTTACGGAGCTGCATTTGGACAAGATAACTTTCTAATAGGATTTGATGTCTTCATATGAATTGTAACTCTAGAAGTCTACTTTCATGTCGTTCAAGAATCAACCAATTTGGAGCATCCTACCATGATATATGATTTTTCTTCTACAAACACTCTATTTTGTCACAACACCATATCTTGCAAAAATTAATTTATTTGACCTACCTATCCTCCGAATCTTAATATATGGTCCTCACAAAAGTTGTAGTTAATGATGTTGGAGTTATTCAAAAATTTGAACACCTAATTTGGACTATCATATGAAAGGTTATGCCCAAAATACAGAAGTAGTATCATTTTCGTCGAAAATTAAAACACAACATACAACATTTTAGGGGATGTGACAGAATGACAGAAGATAAAAAAAAGTTTTAAAAAAAATTAAACTAAATTATTTGTATCTGTAAAAATAAATAAATGGGGCATCTATGATAAACTTTACAAGAAAATAATGGAAAAAAATAAATGTTAACATCAAAATGATAATCCAATAAATAATTTTTTAAAAAAAAAATAAAAAATAAATATTTAAATTGTTTTCCACTTCCGTTAGATCAAAAGGGTAGATCTGGGCAATCTGGTTAATAATACGGGTATATAAGAGCCAATTTTATATCGAGGGATATATCAACACTAAATCACAAAGTTAATGAATATATCAAACCCTTTTCCCAAAATTATATATACATGTTTTGAGATAAAAAAAATTGCTAATTACCAAATACTAAAAAATAAATAAAAAATTAAATTATTTTTCAAAAAAATATTTACAAAAAAAATAATTTCATGAAAAATATTATTTCTTTCATAGCAAACACAAAATCTCAAATCGGACGTAATAACTTTGTCAATATAAAATAGGGAAAATGATAAAAAAAAAATGTCCTTAAACTATGTGAAATTAATAAAAATGCCCTCAGTTGATAGTTTGATTTAAAGGTGCCCTTGTTGTTAATAGTTTGTCCAAAAATGTCATTATTATTTGATGGATAAAAAAAACCCTTTTTCAAATAAATATATTTAAACACATTCTTTTCCTAATGATGATTTTTTTCAACTAGAAAATGGTTATCCTACTTCAATTCGTAATAGATTAAGAAATAAAAATATTTCCTATTTTTTTAGAATTTTTTATTGTTAGCTAAACAAACATTTATGCCAGGGTTATTGTGATCTTATATATATGATCTATATTATCAGTTAAAAAGATACATAAATTTATTCTATTTCAATTATTAAATGAGATTAACAAGGAAAAAAATTATTTCCTACTTATTTATTAGTTAAAGTTATTTTAAAAGAAAAAAATAAGAATAAGGTCCTTAAAAATAATATTTTTAGTGCCCTCATAATAATTATTCTATGTCCTCATAACCCCATCATTAATATTCATTTAGATAATTATAATATATATATATATATATATATATATATATATATATATATATATATATATTTATTTTTTATTTTTTAATATTCTTCAAATTGCAGCAGGATAAATATTTTCTAATTAAAAAATCATCACTATGAAAGAATATGTTAAAAAAAGTGTATGTACTTAAAAATGATATTTTCACCCATTAAGTAACAATAAGGATATTTTTGGACCAAAAATGACACTTGGGTGGGGTACTCATTTTTTTTCAAAATGACCTCATATAGGAATTTTGACTATACCATTGAGTCTGGAACGTCTAATTTTGTGAGGTAGCATATCTTGTTTGCGTGCATGGGGTTCCAAACAAATCCTAAGCACCCCGTCGGAGACTTGGGCACTTTCAAAAATTCTTTACGTCAGATGTACCTGGTGTCATCGCTAAATCCACTCTTGGTCGCTAAATCAACTTCGCTAAAGCGGCCATGGCCCCTAGGCGAGTGTCGCTAAAGATACCCCTTGCTAAAGCGACAGGGTCCTCGCTTTAGCAAGGCCCGCATCTTTGAGGTGGTCGCTTAAGCAACCTTCAGGGTCGTTTTTGCGACAATAGGAATTTATTTTAAGGTTGTTTTTCAGTTATAATTCCCAAAGTTTAGAATCACTTATCTCTCTTGTTTCTTAGTGAAATTGGGTGATTCAAAGGCTAAAGTGTGGGTAATTGTTGGGAGATCGCATAAGAGTGTTCGGGAGTTAGTAGGGAGGCTACGTTTGAGGTTAATTCGCTTGTAAACCTGTTGCCTTTGTTGAGTTGAGCTTAAATTTGTGAGATTGTAATATCCCCTAAAAACGTTGTATACGATATTTCAATTTTTGCCTAAACATGATACAACCTCTGTATTTTGGTCATAACTTTTCATAGGAATATCCAAATTGAGTGATTCAAATTTCTGAGTAACCACAAGATCATTACCTACAACTTTTATGAAGACCATATTTTAAGATTCGGAGGTTAAGTAGGTCAAATAAATTAATCTTTGTAAGGTAGGATGTTGTGACGGAAATGAGTGTTTATAGAAGAAAAATCATATCTCACTGTAGGTTTATCCAAATTGGTTGATTCTTGAACGATATGAAACTAGACTTCCATATCTACAATTCTTATGAAGACACCAAATCCTAATAAGGAATTTATCTTATTCAAACGTAGCTCCCAAAAAGAGTATTCTGTCAAAGATAACTCATTTCACCTACCATAGAAAGATCTAGATACATTTGACATCACTCATGACATAAATTGTCCTCCATTTAACATCATCCATGACATCAATATATTCCACTAAATTTTCAGATTTTTATTTATAATTATTTTATTTATTGTTAGGTCCTCTTTCCCACCTATAAATACCCACCTTATTTCCTCATTTTATTCATCAAGCTTTCTCAAGCTTCTCTCTATACACTTCTTTACACATTCTCAAATATAGTTTTAGTTCTTAGTAGTGAAGAAATACTATTCCGGTAATTCATATATTCCGGGTAGTACACAAAATATTCCGGCAAGGAGAGAAGCTAGGACTCAAGAGTGGTCATTAAGTCTTCCGGTACCAACTAAAGCTTCGGTTTCCAGGTATGTAAGGTTTCAATGAGAGTATTCCTTCCACTCTCATGTCTAAATTATTTTGATTATATAATAAATTATGTTTATTTTCTTTAAGCTTTACTCTAAGTTATGTGGGTGTTTATCCATGGGTTCTTCCACCCATGTAGTCCAAAAACTCTTTCAATTAAATATCTTGATTTCAAGTAATATTTTCTTATGTTAATTCTTAATTTTACTTAATAGTATGAATCATGGTTAAACTAATGATTATTGCTCTATTTTGATGCAACATAATTTCATATGTATGAATTGATGGTTTACAAGTAATTCTTTTATTTAAAGGTTCTTGAAATTCATGGTGGGTTGTTTAAAGCATGATTTTTAATTAATGAATTTCAAAGTATTTATGTATATTTATTTACATACATATTTGCAAGTTAAAGTGATTTGAACCCACCTAGTTTTACTATATTTTTAACAAAGTTTGACTTGAAAGCTTTGACTCCAAATAAATATTTATGAAAGTAATATCTATGATCAAAAAGGGAGTCTTATGAAATGAAAGAATGATGAAATGATATGAATCATGGATTCTTTATGCAATAAGGACAATTCTTGCATATTTGAATTATCAAATGTTTTAATGAGCTATTCTACCGAATATGATGTTTGAATTCTCAAGTTATATGCTATGAATATTTTGAAGTATTAAACTATTCCGTGGGATTGACTTAGCACCGAATAAGGCATTGAGGTGGGATTCGGTAAGGGAATCCTAGTAGCAACCCCTTGTCTCATTAACTATGTGCCAACATAGGAGCCCTTGTAGGCTTAGGCTAATGGATCCATAAATAGCCCTTAAAGTTAAAGTTAAAGAAATGAATGAAGTTGACGGAGTTCTACCTGGCAAGTAGTCTCCCCGGCCAACGTAGGGGGTTATGTTGGATTCCATGTAATAGCTCGCATGGTCTTAAATGTCGGTTATGGTTAATTTCCCACAAAATGAATGTTTTAAAGGATATATATATGATTTATTATGCATACATTAAATTATGTTCCATATTACATAAATGTTTTAATGTTTTCTCAATGTTCATGCATCCTTACATACTTAATACATTCAAAGTACTAACGCATACTCTTTTGCCTACATGATATCACCATGTAGGGATCAGTGCTCCTCCTCATTCTCCTCCACGTGGCTAGTTGATATTCCATTGAAGACTACTTTTGGTGAGTTCCCATGTTCCGGGAACAATACTCCTTTATCTTTCTAGTTTATGATATGTTAAGATATTTTACTATGGAATTTCTTCTATTATGATTGAGGGTGAGCTAGGGACTTATCTTAGCCCCGTTAAATCTAATAGTTAGAGGTATTGTTGGACATATGTAAGTTGAAGATTTATTATGATTTCTGCTTGTTTATTTATCATCATTACCTATGAAAGGCTAAAAGAATGCTAAGAGGCTTGTTTGAGGTACTTTCGGGTTCCTCATTCGCCATGTCACGTCTAGGCCCTAGGCTTGGGTCGTGACAAACTTGGTATCAGAGCCCGAGGTTTTGAATGATCCTTGGAAGTCCAACATACCGCGTCGAATAGGTTCTTCTTCATGGTTGTGAAGCGCGCCACAATTATGAATAAGAGACTATGAGACGTTTAGGAAAATTTTCACTTCTTTCAAATTCATTTCGTGCCTTAGAGTGTCCTAAGCTTTCCTTTAACTAACGACCCATTTTGTGTTCTCTAGATAATGACTCGTGGAAGACCACCTCGAAGAGCAAGGGTTGACGATGAGGACCAAACTCCTCCGATTCCTAATGCCCAACATCATGAGGACGGGGTAACCCATGCCGAGTTTCGCAGTGTTATTACTTTGTTAGCTCAAGTCGTAGCTAACCAAGGGAATCTAGGTGTTCCTTCTCCCCAAATGCAAAATCCAGCCTCTAGAATTCAGGATTTCCAAAGGATGAATCCACCCGAGTTCGATGGTTCTAAACTAGATGAGGACCCTATGGAGTTCATTAATGAGGTGTACCGGATTGTGGCTATCATGGGTGTGCCACCAAATGAGAAGGCCGAGCTAGTGGCCTATCAACTCAAAGGTGTAGCTCGAGTGTGGTACGAACAATGGGTTGTTGAGAGGGATGAAGAAATAGGATCGATAGGATGGGAAGAGTTCAAAGGTGCCTTCCTAGACCGCTTCTTCCCATTAGAGCTAAGGGAGGCCAAAATCCAAGAGTTCATCAACCTCCGTCAAGGGAGTATGAGCGTGAGGGAGTATGCTCTCAAATTCACTAAGTTGTCAAAGTATGCTCCTTTTATGGTCTCCAACCCAAGAGCTAGGATGAGCAAGTTTATTTCCGGTGTCTCAAGCTTGGTGTCCAAGGAGTGCAAAACGGCCATGTTGGTCAAGGAGATGGACATCTCTCGGTTAATGACTTACGCAGAACAAATCGAAGAAGAGAAGCTTAGAGAGAGATCAAGGGGGTTCAAAAAGGCTAGAATGGATGGTGGAGGGTTTAACCCTCAAAGGTCCGATCATGGTAACAATGGCAAAGGTCAAGGTGGGCAACAATTTGTGGGACAAGGTTCCACCAATACTCCTCCTCCAAAGTTCAACAAGGACAAGAGTGGTAAACCAATGATTCCAAGAGAGAATGTTGCTACTCAAACTTTCCCCACTTGCAAGAAGTGTGGAAGGACTCACAAAGGGGAATGCTTAGCCGGCTCCAATGCATGCTTTAAGTGTGGCAAGCTGGGCCACCATGCTAAGGATTGTAGAGATGGTGGTGGTAGGACTCAAGGACAAATTGCTCATGGTCAACAAGTCCAAGGAGGTGTCCAACGCACCAACCACTTTTATGCCTTGCATAGGAGACAAGAGGTTGAGGACACACCCAATGTCATTACCGGTATGTTAAAGGTCTTTTCTTTTGATGTGTATGCACTATTAGATCCGGGTGCAAATTTATCTTTTGTTACTCTATTCCTTGCTAATAGATTTGATGTTTTACCTGAAATGTTATTAGAGCCCTATTTGGTGTCTACCCCCGTTGGTGAGTCAATTATTGCTAGAAAGGTCTATAGGGGTTGCCTTGTGTCTATCTTGCATAAAGTTATTCCTTGTGATCTCATTGAGCTTGACATGATAGATTTCGATGTCATTCTTGGGATGGATTGGTTACATGCATCTTATGCTTCCATAGATTGTAGAAATCGTCGAGTTAAATTCCAATTTCCAAATGAGCCTGTTATTGAATGGCAGGGTCATGATTCGGTGGTGAAGGGTCAGTTTATTTCTTATCTTAAGGCCCGCAAAATGATTTCTAAGGGATGTATTTACCACATTGTGAGGGTTAGGGATGTCAACTCCAAAAGTCCTTCTCTTGAGTCAGTTCCTATAGTCAATGAATTCCCCAATGTCTTTCCCGATGACCTTCCTGGTGTCCCTCCCGAAAGGGAAGTTGATTTTGATATCGATCTCCTCCCTGATACCCAACCTATCTCTATTCCTCCTTACCGTATGGCCCCGGCAGAATTAAAAGAGTTGAAGGAACAGTTAAAGGACTTGTTAGAGAAGGGGTTCATAAGACCAAGTATTTCTCCATGGGGTGCTCCCGTTCTATTTGTGAGAAAGAAGGATGGGTCACTTCGAATGTGCATAGACTACCGGCAATTAAATAAGATGACCATTAAGAACAAGTACCCACTCCCTAGAATAGATGACTTGTTTGATCAATTGCAAGGGGCAAGTCACTTCTCCAAGATCGACCTTCGGTCCGGCTATCACCAACTACGGGTAAGGGAGTGTGACATTCCCAAAACAGCCTTCCGAACAAGGTATGGTCACTATGAGTTTGTGGTGATGAGTTTTGGGTTGACAAATGCACCGGCGGTGTTTATGGACTTGATGAATAGGGTGTTCAAACCTTACCTTGATACCTTTGTAGTAGTCTTCATTGATGATATTTTAATTTACTCTCAGGGTGAGGAAGAACATAAAAATCACTTGAGAGTTGTGCTTCAAACATTGAGAGATAGACAATTATTTGCAAAATTTAGTAAGTGTGAATTTTGGTTAAAGGAGGTAGCATTTCTTGGTCACATAGTGTCCGGTGATGGAATCAAGGTTGATCCTAAGAAAATAGAGGCAGTCAAAAATTGGCCTAGACCATTATCTCCTTCAGACATTAGGAGTTTCTTAGGTCTAGCCGGGTACTATAGAAGGTTCGTCAAAGGCTTTTCTTCCATCTCATCTCCTATGACAAAATTGACCCAAAAGAAATCCAAATTCATATGGACAGATGAGTGTGAGAAGAGTTTCCAGACCTTAAAAGATCGACTTACCTCTGCTCCTATTTTAACTCTCCCAGAAGGATTAGAGGGGTTTGTAGTTTATTGTGATGCTTCAAAGATTGGTTTAGGTTGTGTCTTAATGCAAAACGGCAAGGTCATAGCCTATGCTTCTAGGCAATTAAAGGTGCATGAGCGTAACTACCCTACCCATGACCTTGAATTGACGGCCGTTGTTTTTGCTCTGAAGATTTGGAGGCATTACCTCTATGGGGTGCATGTGGATGTGTATACTGATCATAAGAGTCTTCAGTATGTGTTCACCCAAAAGGACCTTAACCTAAGGCAAAGGAGGTGGCTAGAACTCCTTAAGGACTATGACATGAGTGTGCACTATCATCCGGGTAAAGCTAATGTGGTTGCTGATGCACTTAGTAGAGTGTCTATGGGGAGTATGGCCCATGTGGATGAAAGTAAGAGGGAGTTGGTGAAAGATGTTCACCGATTGGCTAGATTAGGGGTGAAGTTGTGTGGTACTAATGATGGGGGTATGGTTGTTCAAAATAGGTCTGCATCCTCTTTGGTGGTGGATGTTAAATCCAAGCAAGATCTTGACCCAAAGTTTATCGAGTTAAAGAAGTTGGTAAAGGAAAAGAAGATAGAGGTCTTTTCCCAAGGGGGAGATGGGGTACTGTACTATCAAGGTCGGATATGTGTTCCAAATGTTGATGGCTTAAGGAGTTTGATCATGATGGAGGCTCATAATTCTACATACTCCATTCATCCCGGTTCAACGAAAATGTACCGAGACTTAAAAGAGTTGTATTGGTGGGGTGGCATGAAGAAGGACATAGCAAGGTTTGTGTCCAAATGTACGAATTGCCAACAAGTGAAGGCCGAACATCAAAGGCCGGGTGGACTAGCCCAAGACATTGAAATCCCAACTTGGAAATGGGAAGATGTGAATATGGATTTTGTAGTGGGTCTGCCTCATACCCGGAAGCGTCATGACTCAATTTGGGTAATTGTTGATAGAATGACTAAGTCAGCTCACTTCCTACCGGTTAAAACTTCCTATAGTGCCGAAGACTATGCCAAGTTGTATATTCGGGAGTTGGTGAGGTTGCATGGTGTGCCATTATCCATTATTTCGGATCGTGGTACCCAATTCACTTCTCACTTCTGGAGATCATTTCAAAAAGGCCTCGGTACTAAGGTAAAGTTGAGCACAGCATTCCATCCTCAAACGGATGGGCAAGCCGAAAGGACGATTCAAACACTAGAGGATATGTTAAGGGCTTGTGTGTTGGAGTTTAAAGGGAATTGGGATGACCATCTACCTCTCATCGAGTTTGCCTATAATAATAGTTACCACTCAAGTATTGAGATGGCACCGTTTGAGGCTTTGTATGGGAGACGATGTAGATCACCGGTTGGTTGGTTCGAAGTAGGTGAGATGACCTTGTTGGGCCCCGATTTGGTACTTGATGCTTTAGAGAAGGTGAAGATCATTAGAGAAAGGTTGAAGACGGCTCAAAGTCGTCAAAAGTCCTATTCTGACACTAGGAGAAGGGATCTTGAGTTTAATGTGGATGATTGGGTGTATCTGAAGGTTTCACCCATGAAAGGGGTGGTTCGATTTGGTAAGAAAGGGAAATTGAGCCCTAGATATGTAGGGCCTTATAGAATCGTGAGACGTGTTGGTAAGGTTGCATATGAGTTGGAATTACCATTGGAAATGGCCATGGTTCATCCGGTGTTTCACGTGTCAATGTTGAAAAAACATGTGGGTGATCCTAGTTCCATTGTACCTATGGGAGTAGTGAATATTGAAGAAAACTTGACCTATGAAGAAGTTCCTGTGGAAATTTTGGACCGGCAAGTTAAGAGATTGAGGAACAAAGAAATTGCATCTGTTAAAGTCATTTGGAGGAATCAACAAATAGAAAGTGCAACATGGGAAGCGGAAGCGGATATGATTAAGAGATACCCTCATCTTTTCCCCTCTACCCAAACCTAAGGTATTAAGTTGTTCTTGCTCAATTACTTGAAATCCTTACATTTCAACTTTTCTTGTCATATGCTTGCAAAATTATGAAATATTTTTTTAACGATATTTTAAATTACACTGTTGCATTAATGATAGGTTGTTTGTTAATACTCTACTCTACTCAAGCTAAGTCTTTTCTCATTCGAGGACGAATGTTCCCAAGGGGGAGATAATGTAATATCCCCTAAAAACGTTGTATACGATGTTTCAATTTTTGCCTAAACATGATACAGCCTCTGTATTTTGGTCATAACTTTTCATAGGAATATCCAAGTCGAGTGATTCAAATTTCTGAGTAACCACAAGATCATTACCTACAACTTTTATGAAGACCATATTTTAAGATTCGGAGGTTAAGTAGGTCAAATAAATTAATCTTTGTAAGGTAGGATGTTGTGACGGAAATGAGTGTTTATAGAAGAAAAATCATATCTCACTGTAGGTTTATCCAAATTGGTTGATTCTTGAACGATATGAAACTAGACTTCCATATCTACAATTCTTATGAAGACACCAAATCCTAATAAGGAATATATCTTATTCAAACGTAGCTCCCAAAAAGAGTATTCTGTCAAAGATAACTCATTTCACCTACCATAGAAAGATCTAGATACATTTGACATCACTCATGACATAAATTGTCCTCCATTTAATATCATCCATGACATCAATATATTTCACTAAATTTTCAGATTTTTATTTAT
The DNA here is from genome assembly GCF_947179165.1 of Solanum dulcamara. Taxonomy (NCBI): domain Eukaryota; kingdom Viridiplantae; phylum Streptophyta; class Magnoliopsida; order Solanales; family Solanaceae; genus Solanum; species Solanum dulcamara. The sequence continues at coordinate 58,340,891 of NC_077241.1, read as the reverse complement.
AATTATTTTATTTATTGTTAGGTCCTCTTTCCCACCTATAAATACCCACCTTATTTCCTCATTTTATTCATCAAGCTTTCTCAAGCTTCTCTCTATACACTTCTTTACACATTCTCAAATATAGTTTTAGTTCTTAGTAGTGAAGAAATACTATTCCGGTAATTCATATATTCCGGGTAGTACACAAAATGTTCCGGCAAGGAGAGAAGCTAGGACTCAAGAGTGGTCATTAAGTCTTCCGGTACCAACTAAAGCTTCGGTTTCCAGGTATGTAAGGTTTCAATGAGAGTATTCCTTCCACTCTCATGTCTAAATTATTTTGATTATATAATAAATTATGTTTATTTTCTTTAAGCTTTACTCTAAGTTATGTGGGTGTTTATCCATGGGTTCTTCCACCCATGTAGTCCAAAAACTCTTTCAATTAAATATCTTGATTTCAAGTAATATTTTCTTATGTTAATTCTTAATTTTACTTAATAGTATGAATCATGGTTAAACTAATGATTATTGCTCTATTTTGATGCAACATAATTTCATATGTATGAATTGATGGTTTACAAGTAATTCTTTTATTTAAAGGTTCTTGAAATTCATGGTGGGTTGTTTAAAGCATGATTTTTAATTAATGAATTTCAAAGTATTTATGTATATTTATTTACATACATATTTGCAAGTTAAAGTGATTTGAACCCACCTAGTTTTACTATATTTTTAACAAAGTTTGACTTGAAAGCTTTGACTCCAAATAAATATTTATGAAAGTAATATCTATGATCAAAAAGGGAGTCTTATGAAATGAAAGAATGATGAAATGATATGAATCATGGATTCTTTATGCAATAAGGACAATTCTTGCATATTTGAATTATCAAATGTTTTAATGAGCTATTCTACCGAATATGATGTTTGAATTCTCAAGTTATATGCTATGAATATTTTGAAGTATTAAACTATTCCGTGGGATTGACTTAGCACCGAATAAGGCATTGAGGTGGGATTCGGTAAGGGAATCCTAGTAGCAACCCCTTGTCTCATTAACTATGTGCCAACATAGGAGCCCTTGTAGGCTTAGGCTAATGGATCCATAAATAGCCCTTAAAGTTAAAGTTAAAGAAATGAATGAAGTTGACGGAGTTCTACCTGGCAAGTAGTCTCCCCGGCCAACGTAGGGGGTTATGTTGGATTCCATGTAATAGCTCGCATGGTCTTAAATGTCGGTTATGGTTAATTTCCCACAAAATGAATGTTTTAAAGGATATATATATGATTTATTATGCATACATTAAATTATGTTCCATATTACATAAATGTTTTAATGTTTTCTCAATGTTCATGCATCCTTACATACTTAGTACATTCAAAGTACTAACGCATACTCTTTTGCCTACATGATATCACCATGTAGGGATCAGTGCTCCTCCTCATTCTCCTCCACGTGGCTAGTTGATATTCCATTGAAGACTACTTTTGGTGAGTTCCCATGTTCCGGGAACAATACTCCTTTATCTTTCTAGTTTATGATATGTTAAGATATTTTACTATGGAATTTCTTCTATTATGATTGAGGGTGAGCTAGGGACTTATCTTAGCCCCGTTAAATCTAATAGTTAGAGGTATTGTTGGACATATGTAAGTTGAAGATTTATTATGATTTCCGCTTGTTTATTTATCATCATTACCTATGAAAGGCTAAAAGAATGCTAAGAGGCTTGTTTGAGGTACTTTCGGGTTCCTCATTCGCCATGTCACATCTAGGCCCTAGGCTTAGGTCGTAACAGAGATTCTTGCATGCTTTGATTCTTGGTGATCCGAACCCGATGGAACACTAGTTCGGGGTGGTAAATGGGACCTTTTCATGGACTTAATTTTGAAATTATCGGAGCAGGTTCCTCATTTTTATTTTTTGACTCCAAAATTTGTCTGTCTCTATTTTCAGTAAATTTAGTATCAAAACTACCGTATTGACGTTGTGTACCTATTTTTAATAGCGTGGCAGCATTCGAAGGTCGTTCAAAAAGGGAAAATTCAGGTTCTGTAATTTTGAAGCGCGTGATCGTCCTATATGTAGGCTACGACATCCCTCTTCCTACAGTGGACTTGATTATGGGATAACATGAGGATTATGTAGAATTTGGGTTGGTTAGGTGATTGAGCATTCTATTAGTATATAAATCATGTTTAGGATTTTTTAGGTAGTACCAGGTACTTTTAAGCATGTTATTGTTTTAAATGCGGTCATCCATACCATGTGGCCTTGATAAATATTGTTTTCTATTGACCTTGAGCATATTGGCCTTAGTTTAGGCTTAGACTAGTATTGCTATAGACTTGCAATAGATGGAGACTTTAGACCTTGCTTTTACTTTGAAGTCGATTCGAAAGACTTAGCTCCGTTAGACTAAAATAGCAGACTTGGGTCTCGTAGATTTAGCATTATATTAGGTGTTACCTCAGCTTGAACGACCTTCTAACTCTCCCCCTCTTCTTATGGATCGTTCATGGATGATCTGAGCTTTTGGACCTAGATTAATGATCCAGGATTGGAGTTGAGTCAAGCTTGGAGTGCTGAATTGATTATCTGAGAAAGGACGTCGATCCACGGGGATTCATGATGATAAATTGACGTGACATTATTCGGCAGCCGCTATCATCGTAGATTCAAGGTCTAGTCATGTTGCCTACTTGTCCTCTACGGAGATGATCTATCTGATCTCGGACACTTCCCCATTTTAGACACATCCACGGTTCAAGGTCCGTGTCACACCCTAAGAGGATACCCCAGACGTGACTGACACTCGAAGATCATTGCTGGTCCTTAAGTGAACCACTTAATTCAATCACACATTCATTCGCATTCAATTAGCGAAAGACTCACTTTATTAGGATTACTATTCATAAATAAGGTCAAAGGTCATCCATCTATCCAATCACAACTAGAAAGAATGAAACTAGTCAAAACAAAATGAATCAACCTCATCAACACTCTAGTCTATGAAGCCTCTACAAATAATCTAATAGGTGCCAATTATAGGTGTCACGCCCCGGGAGGGTACCCTAGACGTAACCGGCACCCGAAGGCCATTTCTGACCTCCGAGCGAACCACCTGGTCCAGTCACTCATTCATTCATTCACATTCTCTTAGCGGAACTCAATTAATGAAATACTTTTCATACTATAAGGGCCGAAGGCTAAACATTTACAACTCAACAAGAATAGTAAATTAAGACTCCTCAAGATAACAGTTCAATCATCCCCACACTCCAGTCTACGAAGCCTCTATTCAAGTCTAAAAGGTGCCAATGACAAGTCCATGGCTACCAACAATCTAAATAAAAGAAGAGACAACAAAACTGTACAAGAAGGCCCAATATCCTCCGAGAACTAGGAGGACTCACCGACTGGCTGGAAGTGTATGTGGATCTTCAACGGAGCGCCGGTTGATGATCTCTAGTACCTGTCTCTGCATTATGAAATGATGCAGGCCAAATAGCGTCAGTACATGGAATGTACGAGTATGTAAAATGGCCGGATGAAACCACATTAAGAAAACATCAATATCAACTCAGGATCTCAACTCATACATGTATACATCACAACTCACTCAATGTCCTAAGTCCAACAAGAATAGTTTAGACAGGACTAACTCATAAGCCACTTAACTCAACTGACTCGGAGCACTAACAAAGCCTAAATGGGAGTTTCTCTTAACCGACAACCATCACCTATGAGCCAGTGATAGTACAATAATCCGACGTTGTTGCCACATTCGTCCATACCTTGCCAGGGTATGAACGCCTCTCTAATCATGAGTACCATCGATTAGTCAAGTCCTATCATTTCAGGACAATACAAATAGGAAACATTCGACTTTAACGGTTCGATCCCACGGGAAGCATCCGACTTTAACGGTTCCAATCCCTTGGGAAGCATCCGACTTTAACGGTTCCATCCCTACCTACGTTGGCGGCGTAGTTTCTGGGGTTAGAGTATGGACTATACTCTCACCCACTTTGGTGCTCGATACTCCTCCCATGACTCTATGCTCATAAGACTCCTCGAATCATCTCAAACAAGCCCTCACGGCTAGTTTCATGTGGTATAATACCACCTCATCAACTCGGTTCTCATTTGCAATTCTATTGAGGCATAATGACAAGTCTCATTTAGGACCTTGTCCACTTGCCAATTCCTTCCTCATATCAACTCAATCAAGCCTCCTCTATATGAACATTTATGACATCTCCTCAAGATTTAACACAACTCTATGACTTCAACTCAACCATTCAAATAGAATAGCGCATTTAAGGAAATTGACTTAAACAACATATTCACAAGGCTAAAGAGGTCAACAAAACATAAAAACAATTCATCTCCATCAATTCATACTAATCATGAAGGAATTTAAGGACTTCTTGGCTCAACAACATCAACACATATAGCATTATATAAATAGGAGACAAAGTTCATATAGACATATACCATACCAAGAACTCTATTTTTCATGAATATCTAACCTCAAGCAAGAATAGGGCACATGGGTGAACTTAGCCCATGTTTTGGATAGCCTTACATACCTTGTTTGAAGACTTTGAAGAAACCTTGATGTTGGGTCTTCAATGGGGGACTCAAATCTTGAAGCTCTTGGACTCTTTTTGTTGGAAATAGAGAAGATGAAGAAAAGAGAGAGAGAGAAGCTCATAGGGCTTTTTAGAGAGAGAGTGGGGGCTGCCAAATGGGTTCCCAAAAGACCAAGGGTTACATATATATAATTTGGGTAAGTTCCCAAATTGCCCCTCATCAAAAGTTCTGAAAATAGGCTAAAACGCCCTTGGCGCGATAGTGGCACGTCGCGCCCTTACAGCGCCAAGGCCAATCACGCCTAAAATCAGCACAACTTTTAGTGGCGCGTCGCGCCAAGGACCAAACTACTGAGACATGTTTCTGGCGCGATAGTGGCGCGTCGTGCCCTTACAGCACCAAGCCCATTGTTCTGAATTCTAGGAATTTGGCCTGAAAAACCCTGCACAACTTTTAGTGGGGCGTCACGCCAGGGACCAAACTACTGAGGCATGTTTCTGGCGCGATAGTGGTGCGTCGCGCCCTTACAGCGCCAAGACCATTTCCCCAGTAGTTGCAACCCAGGCCAAAATAGAATTCCTGTCGTGCTAGTTCATCTTCGGATCATCATATCTTTTGACTCCGAACTCCAAAATTTACGTCCTTGGTGGCGTTGGAAAGAAGACTCGACGACCTTTAATTTGATAGGTTATGGGCCACCCAGACTGACATCCTTCCAAAGGTAGGGTCGTTAAAAGTCGACCCTTATATGAACTCATCCTAAACTTAGCCACGACGGATCCTTTGGACGTAGGTCGGTCCTAGGGGTCCTCAATGACCCCACATCACCTCCAACGCTCTTAAATTCCTCAGGGACTCATCTTAACTCAAGCAATACTTCGAAATAAATACAATGGGCCCTACACGTATACAAAGAAGGCCCGAATCTCAGGAAAAATTTTGAGGGGTGTTACATTATCTCCCCCTTGGGATCATTTGTCCTCGAATGACGGGCAACCAAGAATGGAATCGGGGTACAAATCATAATCAAAACTCAGTCATTCAATCAATCAAATTCTCAATCAATTATTAATCAAGACTCAAAATGAACAAATGAATTCAATGTCAAGAAAAGGGACATTACCTTCGACATCCTCTTCGGTAGGCACGAATAGATGTGGATATTTAGATTTCATGGCTTCCTCCGCTTCCCATGTGGCTTTCTCAACAAGTTGATTCCTCCACAGGACTTTGACTGAGGCGACTTCTTTGTTTCTCAATTTGCGGATTTGGCGATCAAGAATTTGGACTGGGACCTCTTCATAAGACAAGCTATCCTTAATTCCAACGCTGTCAATGGGGACTACCAACGAGGGATCGCCCAAGCACTTTTTCAACATTGAAACGTGGAACACCGGATGAATAGAAGCTAGCTCTGAGGGTAAGTCCAATTCATAAGCAACACTCCCGATCCATCTCAAAATTTGGTACGGACTAATATATCGGGGACTAAGTTTCCCCTTCTTTCCAAACCTCATGACTCCCTTCATGGGTGACGCTTTCAAATACACCCAATCATCCACCTCAAACTCTAAGTCTCTCCTCCTCACATCGGTGTAAGATTTTTGGCGACTTTGGGCTGTCTTTAGCCTCTCTCGAATAATTCGTACCTTCTCCATGGCTTGGTGAACGAGGTCAGGCCCAATAAACTCGTCTTCACCAACTTCAAACCACCCAATGGGCGATCTACACCTCCTCCCATACAAGGCTTCATAAGGAGCCATTTGAATGCTTGCATGATAGCTATTGTTATATGCAAACTCTATGAGAGGCAAGTGATCATCCCAATTTTCCTTGAATTCAAGTACACACGCCTTCAACATATCTTCCAATGTCTGAATTGTGCGCTCTGCTTGGCCATATATTTGGGGATGGAAGGCTGTACTCAAGTTCACCCTCGAACCTAATCCCTTCTGAAAGGATTTCTATAATTGGGAAGTGAATTGAGCTCCCCTGTCTGAGATAATAGACAAGGGGACCCCATGCAATCTGACGATCTCCTGTATATACAACTTTGCATAATCTTCTGTGGTGTCAGTAGTCTTAACCGCCAAGAAGTGAGCTGATTTTGTCATTCTATCCACAATCACCCAAATGGAATCATGTTGCTTTTGGGACTTCGGCAAGCCTATAATAAAGTACATGTTGATCATCTCCCACTTCTATTCTGGAATTTCTATGTTTTGGGCTAGACCACATGGCCTTTGATGTTCAACATTCACCTGTTGGCAATTCGAGCACTTGGAAACAAATTCCGCAATATCCTTTTTCATCCCACTCCACCAATAGATTTCCTTCAAGTCATGATACATTTTCATGGAGCCTGGATGAATGGAATACCTGGAACTATGCACTTCGGCCATAATCCTCTCTTGAACATCATCGACATCCGGCACACATAATCTATTTTGGTACCTCAACACACCATCTCCCCCTTTGGTAAAAACCATTACCTCTTGTTTGTGAATAATTCCCTTCAATTGGAGAAGGATGGGATCTTGGTCTTGCTTCTCCTTTACCTCTGCCATAAGTGAGGACGTAGACCTATCCTGAATAGTAATTCCACTTTCATTGTTCTCTTCCGGATGAACTCCCAATCAGGCTAATCTGTGTACCTTTTTCGCCAATTCTCTCCTTCTTTCCTCCACGTGGGCAGTGCTACCCATAGACAACCTGCTAAGAGCATCAGCAACAACATTAGCTTTACCTGGGTGGTAGAGGATGCTCATATCATAGTCCTTGAGTAGCTCAAGCCATCTCCTTTGCCTCAGGTTGAGTTCCCTCTGGCTCAAGACGTATTGCAAACTCTTGTGATCGGTGAATACATCGATATGCACTCCATACAGGTAGTGGCACCAGATTTTAAGCGCAAACACCACAACCGCCAGCTCAAGGTCATGAGTTGGGTAATTCCTCTCGTAAACCTTAAGCTGTCTTGAAGCATAGGCTATCACCTTCCCCCTTTGCATCAACACACAACCCAAACCAATTATGGATGCATCACAATAGATCACAAAACCCTCTGTACCATCGGGCAAGGTTAGAACAGGGGCAGTGGTTAGCTTAGTCTTCAATTTCTGGAAACTCTCCTCAAAAGCCTCGGACCATTAGAACTTAGCCTTCTTTTGGGTCAGTTTAGTCAATGGTGATGATATGGATGAGAATCCCTCTACAAACCTTTAATAGTACCCGGCTAAACCTAGGAAGCTCCATATCTCTGTTGGAGATGTGGGTCTAGGCCAATTCTTCACAGCTTCAATTTTCTGAGCATCAACTTGGATACCATCTCCAGATACAATGTGGCCTAAGAAGGCCACTGATGCAAGCCAAAACTCACATTTAGAGAACTTTGCATACAATACCTGGTCCCTCAAAGTTTGTAAAACAACTCTAAGATGATAGGCGTGCTCCTCTTCATTCTTGGAGTAAACCAGAATATCATCTATGAATACAATCACAAACATATCAAGATACGGTTTGAATACTCGGTTCATGATATCCATAAAAGCGGCGGGGGCATTAGTCAACCCAAAGTACATGACCAAAAATTCAAAGTGGCCATAACTAGTCCGAAAAGTAGTCTTCGGAACATCACATTCTCTCACCTTCAACTGGTGGTAGCCGGATCTCAAGTCAATCTTTAAGAAACAAGTGGCACCTTGAAGTTGATCGAACAAGTCATCTATTCTGGGGAGAGGGTATTTGTTCTTCACAGTGACCTTATTCAACTGCCTATAGTCGATACACATTCTAAGGGACCCATCTTTCTTTCGAACAAATAGGACCAGAGCTCCCCATGGTGAGACACTCGGCCTAATAAATCTCTTATCTAATAAGTCTTTCAATTGCTCCTTCAACTCTCTCAACTCGGCTGGGGCAATTCTATGAGGAGAAATTGAGATAGGCTGGGTATCAGGAAGAACATCAATCCTGAAGTCGATCTCCCTATCAGGAGGGACTCCAGGCAGATCTTCAGGAAAGACATCTGGAAACTCGTTGACAATTAGAATCGACTCAAGGGATGGAGACTCAATATTGTCACCTTTCACTCGAACAATGTGATAAATACACCCTTTTGAGATTAGCTTCCTGGCCCTAAGGTATGAAATAAACTTACCCTTAGGCGCAATCGGACTACCCTTCCACTCTATGACAGCCTCATTCGGGAATTTGAATGTGACAATCTGAGTTCTACAATCAATAGAGGCATAACAGACATAGAGCCCGTCTATGCCAAGGATCACGTCAAAGTCAACCATGTCCAACTCAACTAGGTCGGCTAAGGTATCCCTGTGATAAATAGACACAGTGCAATCTCTATAGACTCTCTCAGCTAAGACAGAATCATTGACAGGAGTGGCCACACTAAAAGGCTCAAGAAGACGTTCAGGAATTTTATCGAATTTACTAGCCACATAAGGAGTCACAAAAGATAGGGTGGCACCCGGATCTATTAATACATAACAATCAAAAGAAGAGACTCGAATCATACCCGTCATGACGTTTGGAGAGTTCTCCTGATCTTGGCGACTACCCATGGCATATAGGCGGTTGGTACCCCCACTGGTGCCTGAAGTAGTACCCCTCTGATTACCTCTAGCTAGCAGTGCGGTGACAGAATGCTGGACTCTATTTCCCCCTATTGGACACTCCCTCTAAAAATGGACCATTTGGCCGCATTTATAACAACCAACCCTTCCCGCTCTGCATTCTCCAAATTGGAGCCTACCACACTTACTGCATGATGGCTTCTCCCTCGCACCTTGACTTGCACTGACCTGGGATTGAGAACCCTGGGGTCTGAAACTCTGACGACTCTGTCCCTGCCTATCATACCTGTTCTGTGGCATCGGTGCACTGGCGGTAGATGAGGCATAGTTGGAAGGCCTCTTCTGGAAGAAGGACCTGCTGCCCTTGCTTTGCCTCTGCTCATTCTCATGCCTCCCTAATCTGGAGACGAACTTTCTCATCTTTGTCCTCACATCAGGAATCATTTCTGGAGCATACCTGGACAGATGGATGAACTTTAGGCCATACTCCTTAACCGACATACCTTCCTGTTTCAGATTAACAAATTCCTCCACCTTCTCTTCCCTCAATTCTCGGGGAAAGAAGTGGTCAAGAAAAGCTCCCTCAAATTCATCCCACCTAGCAGGTTCAGCATCCTCACCCCTACTCTACTCCCATTGGTTATACCAAATGTTTGCCACGTCTTTGAGTTGATAAGACACCAACTCGACCCCCTTAATTTCCGTAGCATGCATAGCTTTCAAAATCTTCCATATTTCATCAATAAAGTTCTGGGGGTCTTTATCAACCTTAGAACCCGTAAATGCCGGTGGATTCATCCTCAGAAAGTCTCTAATTCTAATGACAGCAAATGGCTCCTGGGAACTAGAGCTGAGAGTGCGAACTCTAATTACCATTTCGGGCAGCCATTAGTTGAGTGAGCATTGCAATTGCCCTTCGAAATTCAACTTCTGATATGGGTGTAGGTGGGGTAGATGGCACTTGAGGTGCCTCTGCATATCTCGCGGGTCGGCCTCTAGCCCTTGCTGGGCGTGCCTCTGACCGTGGCATCCCTACATTATCAACATTCCTCTGGCTAGCGGCACGTTTCAGAGGCATTATCTGTAATGTATAAACGCACGAATTAGAAAGAAAGTTTCATGGAGTTTAATTCTATCGCACGAATTCAGAGTATGAAAGAAGTGAAACAATTCCTAATGTCTTATATCCTCCTGCTTATAAGTATGGTGCACAACACACCCATAAGCAAGACTCTACTAGACATGGCTTCATAGACTCCCTAGGACACTTGAACTCTGTGCTCTAATACCATGTTTGTCACGCCCCGGGAGGGTACCCTAGACGTAACCGGCACCCAAAGGCCATTTCTGACCTCCGAGCGAACCACCTGGTCCAGTCACTCATTCATTCATTCACATTCTCTTAGCGGAACTCAATTAATGAAATACTTTTCATACTATAAGGGCCGAAGGCTAAACATTTACAACCCAACAAGAATAGTAAATTAAGACTCCTCAAGATAACAGTTCAATCCTCCCCACACTTCAGTCTACGAAGCCTCTATTCAAGTCTAAAAGGTTCCAATGACAAGCCCATGGCTACCAACAATCTAAATAAAAGAAGAGACAACAAAACTGTACAAGAAGGCCCAATATCCTCCGGGAACTAGGAGGACTCACCGACTGGCTGGAAGTGTATGTGGATCTTCAACGGAGCGCTGGTTGATGATCTCTAGTACCTATCTCTGCATCATGAAATGATGCAAGCCAAATGGAGTTAGTACATGGAATGTACGAGTATGTAAAATGGCCGGATGAAACCACATTAAGAAAACATCAATATCAACTCAGGACCTCAACTCATACATGTATACATCACAACTCACTCAATGTCCTAAGTCCAACTAGAATAGTTTAGACAGGACTAACTCATAAGCCACTTAACTCAACTGACTCGGAGCACTAACAAGGCCTAAATGAGAGTTTCTCTTAACCGACAACCATCACCTATGAGCCGGTGATAGTACAACAATCCGACGTTGTTGCCACATCCATCCATACCTTGCCAGGGTATGAACGCCTCTCTAATCATGAGTACCATCAATTAGTCAAGTCCTATCATTTCAGGACAATACAAATGGGAAACATCCGACTTTAACGGTTCGATCCCATGGGAAGCATCCGACTTTAACGGTTCCAATCTCTCGGGAAGCATCCGACTTTAACGGTTCCATCCCTACCTACGTTGGCGGCGTAGTTTCTGCGGTTCGAGTATGGACTATACTCTCACCCGCTTCGGTACTCGATACTCCTCCCATGACTCTATGCTCATAAGACTCCTCGAATCATCTCAAACAAGCCTTCACGGCTAGTTTCATGTGGTACAATACCACCTCATCAACTTGGTTCTCATTTGCAATTCAATTGAGGCATAATGACAAGTCTCATTTAGGACCTTGTCCACTTGTCAATTTCTTCCTCATATCAACTCAATCAAGCCTCCTCTATATGAACATTTATGACATCTCCTCAAGATTTAACACAACTCTATGACTTCAACTCAACCATTCAAATAGAATAGCACATTTAAGGAAATTGACTTAAACAACATATTCACATGGCTAAAGAGGTCAATAAAACATAACAACAATTCATCTCCATTAATTCATACTAATCATGAAGGAATTTAAGGACTTCTTGGCTCAACAACATCAACACATATATCATTATATAAATAGGAGACAAAGTTCATATAGAGATACACCATACCAAGAACTCTATTTTTCATAATTATCTAACCTCAAGCAAGAATAGGGCACATGGGTGAACTTAGCCCATGTTTTGGATAGCCTTACATACCTTGTTTGAAGAATTTGAAGAAACCTTGATGTTGGGTCTTCAATGGGGGACTCAAATCTTAAAGCTCTTGGACTCTTTTTGTTGGAAATGGAGAAGATGAAGAAGAGAGAGAGAGAGAAGCTCCTAGGGATTTTTAGAGAGAGAGTGGGGGCTGCCAAATGGGTTCCCAAAAGACCAAGGGTTACATATATATAATTTGGGTAAGTTCCCAAATTGCCCCTCCTCAAAATTTCTGAAAATAGGCTAAAACGCCCTTGGCGCGATAGTGGCTCATCGCGCCCTTACAGCGCCAAGGCCAATCACACCTAAAACCAGCACAACTTTTAGTGGCGCATCGCGCCAAGGACCAAACTACTGAGGCATGTTTCTGGCGCGATAGTGGCGCGTCGTGCCCTTACAGCGCCAAGCCCATTGTTCTGAATTCTGGGAATTTGGCCTGAAAAACCCTGCACAACTTTTAGTGGGGCGTCGCGCCAGGGACCAAACTACTGAGGGATGTTTCTGGCGCGATAGTGGTGCGTCGCGCCCTTACAGCGCCAAGACCATTTCCCCAGAAGTTGCAACCCAAGCCAAAATAGAATTCCTATCGTGCTAGTTCATCTTCGGATGATCATATATTTTGACTCCGAACTCCAAAATTTACGTCCTTGGTGGTGTTGGAAAGAAGACTCGATGACCTTTAATTTGATAGGTCGTGGTCCACCCAGACTGACATCCTTCCAAAGGTAAGGTCGTTAAAAGTCGACCCTTATATGAACTCGTCCTAAACTTAGCCACGACGGATCCTTTGGACTTAGCTCGGTCCTAGGGGTCCTCAATGACCCCACATTACCTCCAACGCTCTTAAATTCCTCAGGGACTCATCTTAACTCAAGCACATACTTTGAAATAAATACGATGGGCCCCACACGTATACAAAGAAGGCCCGAATCTCAGGAAAACTTTTGAGGGGTGTTACAATAGGTTCATGGCTACCACAAATCAAATGAAGAAAAAGCTAACTCAAAGAAGATAACTGCAGTATCCTCCAGATCAGGGAAGACTCGCCAACTAGCTGAAAGTGAATAAATTCTCAATGATGTGTCTGTTGATGATCTCTAGTACCTGTCTCTACATTATGAAATGATGCAGTCCCAATTGGATGTCAGTATAAGGAATGTATGAGTATGTAAAATAGCAGAATGAAACATGCATCAGGGTAGAATCAAATCAACTCAGAATCTCAAATAAGAAGAATGAACAACTCAATCAAGTTGTCCTAAGTCTAAACAAGAAGAAGATTTAGAAAAAGAACAATCATATATAATCCAATCCAATCCAATCTAACTCAGAATGCTATCAAGACCTATATGGGATTTTCTCTTATCCGACAACCATCACTTATGAGCCAGCGATAGTATAATAAGCCGACATTGTTGCCATATCCGTCTATACCTTGCCAAGGTAAGAACGAATCAACAATCATGGATCCATAAAAAATCAAGTCCTATCATGTCAGAATAATAATTTGGGAAATATCCAACTTTAATAGTTCAATCCTATCCTACGTTTGGTGACATAGTTATTGGGTTTGACATATTTCTTACTCTTACCCAATTTGGTGCCCGACACTCCTCCCAAGACTCAAGCTCATAAGACAATCAATCCAAATCAGTAAGTCTATTTTAGACTCCTTTCAATTCATTCGTTTTATCAAATCAGTCCTTTCAACCAATCAATTTTTCAATCCCTCTCAATCATATAGTTAAGAGACGTTTTAGACTATCATTTATGACAACATTCAGGTCTATCAATTCATCGACACTATCAATATTATCATCATGCTCACATTCTCATCACAATCATACATTCACAGTTCAAGACTCTAGACTCAATATTAAGATATATTTAAACACATTATTTTCCTAATGATGATTTTTTCAACTAGAAAATGGTTATGGTACTTCAATTCGTAATAGATTAACAAATAAAAATATTTCCTATTTTTTTAGAATTTTTTATTGTTAGCTAAATAAACATTTATGCCAGGGTTATTGTGATCTTATATATATGATCTATAATATCAGTTAAAAAGATACATAAATTTATTCTATTTCAATTATTAAATGAGATTAACAAGGAAAAAAGATTATTTCCTACTTATTTATTAGTTAAAGTTATTTTAAAAGAAAAAAATAAGAATAAGGTCTTTAAAAATAATATTTTTAGTGCCCTCATAATAATTATTCTATGTCCTCATAACCCCATCATTAATATTCATTTAGAAAATTATAATATATATATATATATATATATATATATATATATATATATATGTATATATATATATATATATATATATATATAATATTTTTATTTTTTAATATTCTTCAAATTGCAGCAGGATAAATATTTTCTAATTAAAAAATCATCTCTATGAAAGAATATGTTAAAAAAAGTGTATGTACTTAAAAATGATATTTTCACCCATTAAGTAACAATAAGGATATTTTTGGACCAAAAATGACACTTGGGTGGGGTACTCATTTTTTTTCAAAATGACCTCATATAGGAATTTTGACTGTACCATTGAGTCTGGAACGTCGAATTTTGTGAGGTAGCATATCTTGTTTGCGCGCATGGGGTTCCACATAAATCCTAAGCACCCCGTCGGAGACTTGGGCACTTTCAAAAATTCTTTACGTCAAATGTACCTGGTGTCATCGCTAAATCCACTCTTGGTCGCTAAATCAACTTCGCTAAAGCGACCATGGCCCCTAGGCGAGTGTCGCTAAAGATACCCCTCGCTAAAGCGACAGGGTCCTCGCTTTAGCAAGGCCCGCATCTTTGAGGTGGTCGCTTAAGCAACCTTCAGGGTCGTTTTTGCGACAATAGGGATTTATTTTAAGGTTGTTTTTCAATTATAATTCCCAAAGTTCAGAATCACTTATCTCTCTTGTTTCTTAGTGAAATTGGGTGATTCAAAGGCTAAAGTGTGGGTAATTGTTGGGAGATCGCATAAGAGTGTTCGGGAGTTAGTAGGGAGGCTACATTTGAGGTTAATTCGCTTGTAAACCTGTTGCCTTTGTTGAGTTGAGCTTAAATTTATGAGATTCTTGCATGCTTTGATTCTTGGTGATCCGAACCCGATGGAACACTAGTTCAGGGTGGTAAATGAGACCTTTTCATGGACTTAATTTTGAAATTATCGGAGCAAGTTCCTCATTTTTATTTTTTGACTCCAAAATTTGTCTGTCTCTATTTTCAGTAAATTTAGTATCAAAACGACCGTATTGACGTTGTGTACCTATTTTTAATAGCGTGGCAGCATTTGAAGGTCATTCAAAAAGGGAAAATTCAGGTTCTGTAATTTTGAAGCGCGTGATCGTCCTATATGTAGGCTACGACATCCCTCTTCCTATAGTGGACTTGATTATGGGATAACATGAGGATTATGTAGAATTTGGGTTGGTTAGGTGATTGAGCATTCTATTAGTATATCAATCATGTTTAGGCTTTTTTAGGTAGTACCAGGTACTTGTAAGCATGTTATTGTTTTAAATGCGGTCATCCATACCGTGTGGCCTTGATAAATATTGTTTTCTATTGACCTTGAGCATATTGGCCTTAGTTTAGGCTTAGACTAGTATTGCTATAGACTTGCAATAGATGGAGCCTTTAGACCTTGCTTTTACTTTGAAGTCGATTCGAAAGACTTAGCTCCCTGTAGACTAAAATAGCAGACTTGGGTCTCGTAGATTTAGCATTATATTAGGTGTCACCTCAGCTTGAACGACCTTTTAACTCTCCCCCTCTTCTTATGGATTGTTCATGGATGATCTCAGACTCTTCCCCATTTTAGACACATCCACGGTTCAAGGTCCGTGTCACACCCTAAGAGGATACCCCAGACGTGACTGACACTCGAAGATCATTGCTGGTCCTTAAGTGAACCACTTAATTCAATCACACATTCATTCGCATTCAATCAGCGAAAGACTCACTTTATTAGGATTACTATTCATAAATAAGGTCAAAGGTCATCTATCTATCCAATCACAACTAGAAAGAATGAAACTAGTCAAAACAAAATGAATCAACCTCATCAACACTCTAGTCTATGAAGCCTCTACAAATAATCTAATAGGTGCTAATTATAGGTTCATGGCTACCACAAATCAAATAAAGAAAAAGCTAAATCAAAGAAAATAACTGCAGTATCCTCCAGATCAGGGAAGACTCGCCAACTAGATGAAAGTGAATAAATTCTCAATGATGCGTCTGTTGATGATCTCTAGTACCTGTCTCTACATTATGAAATGATGCAGTCCCAATTGGATGTCAGTATAAGGAATGTATGTGTATGTAAAATAGCAGAATGAAACATGCATCAGGGTAGAATCAAATCAACTCAAAATCTCAAATAAGAAGAATGAACAACTCAATCAAATTGTCCTAAGTCTAAACAAGAAGAAGATTTAGAAAAAGAACAATCATATATAATCCAATCCAATCCAATCTAACTCAGAGTGCTATCAAGACCAAAATGGGATTTTATCTTATCCGACAACCATCACTTATGAGCCAGCGATAGTATAATAAGCCGACGTTGTTGCCACATCCGTCTATACCTTGCCAAGGTAAGAACGAATCAACAATCATGGATCCATAAAAAATCAAGTCCTATCATGTCAGAATAATAATTTGGGAAATATCCAACTTTAATAGTTCAATCCTATACTACGTTTGGTGACATAGTTATTGGGTTTGACATATTTCTTACTCTTACCCAATTTGGTGCCCGACACTCCTCCCAAGACTCAAGCTCATAAGACAATCAATCCAAATCAGTAAGTCTATTTTGGACTCCTTTCAATTCATTCGTTTTATCAAATCAGTCCTTTCAACCAATCAATTTTTCAATCCCTCTCAATCATGTAGTTAAGAGACGTTTTAGACTATCATTTATGACAACATTCAGGTCTATCAATTCATCGACACTATCAATATTATCATCATGCTCACATTCTCATCACAATCATATATTCACAGTTTAAGACTCTAGACTCAATATTAAGATATATATATATACATATATGTATGTATATATATATATATACGATTCATTCATCAATCAACATGCTACTGGGGTTTAAGTAAACAAGAAATTCAGATCATATGTTTAGGGAATTCATTTGTATAAAGAAAACATAAACTTATTAATAATCATTAAAACATATAAGTTTTTGGAAAGAAATTCTCAAGAATGCATCAATAGGGACTCAATCCGTTTACAATTAAACTATCACAATCATGGGCACATGGAGGAATCAAAATTCATGTTTTAGTTCAACCTTACATACCTGGACTCGAAGAACAATCAAGAGTTTGAAGACCTTGCTTGGAGAACTTGAAACCTAGCCTTTCTCCTTTTCTCAAATCCTTGCTCTCAAATACTCTAAGTGTCAATGAGAGGGTTATGCGTTCAGGTTACTTTTAAGGGACTTAATTTAGTCCTAAAACATCAGGATTTTAGTCTAAGAGGGATGGGAAAACCCCAATTGACCCTCATTAAAATCCTAAAAACAATCATCTATGAGTCATCATTATGACTCATAGAAACTTCTACAAGTCATCGTCTTCAATCGTGGAAACTAGGCTGAAGAAAGGGGTGGTCTACGACTCAGGTTTATGAGTCGTCAAAGACTTGATGAGTCGTAGACTCCACTCGTCTTGCAGGTTTCTCAAAAGCCTGAAATACTGAGTATATGAACATTTCATATGAGTCATTATTATGACTTGTAGACTCTTTGATAGGTCGTCAACTTAACTCAAAGAAGTGACATTCAGGGTTAGAAATTTGGCTAAGTGTTAGGTATTTATACGAGTTGTTCCTACGACCCGTAAAGTCACTTGTAGAGAGGGTTTGTCCAAATCAAAATTTTACTAAGTGTTGGGGAGGTCTACGAGTTGTTCCCACGACTCATAGAATAGTCTACAAATCGTAGACCTCCCTCATGGTCTATTGATCAGTCTAATTCATTAATTTTACTCCTAGTTTTCGAGCCTAACTTAGTTTAGGATAACACAGGGTGTTACAATATCTCCCCCTTTGGATCATTCTTCCTCGAATGAATACCAAGCCAAGGATTTATTCAAGGCACGAATACAATCAAGAACCTAACAATCAATCCCTCGAACAATCAACTACTCAGACTCAATAATACATATCAAATACTCAAATTCAAAATAAACCTCAAATCAAAGTAGGAGAAGGAATATTACCATCAACGTCATCATTAGGAGGCATGAATAGATGAGAGTATGTAGCATTCATATCCTCTTTATCTTCCTATGTAGCCTCTTCAACAAACTGATTCTGCCATAGAACTTTGACGGAATCTACCTCCTTAGTTCTCAATTTGCAAACCTAACGATCAAGAATCTAGACCAGGATTTCTTCATAACTCAAACTCTCTTTCACCCCAATGGTCTCAGTCGGTACAACAAGCAAAGGATCTTCTAAACATTTCTTAAGCATAGAGATGTGAAACATAGGATGAATAGCCGCTAACTCTGGGGGAAATTTAAATTCATAGGCTATGTTACAAACCCTTTTCACAATCTGATAAGGACCAATGTAATAGGGACTGAGCTTTTCTTTATTTCCAAATCTCATCACACCCTTCATGGGTGAAACTTTCAACTATACCCAACCATGGAATCCAAACTCCAAATCTCTTCTCCTAATATCATTGTAGGTTTATGGAGAATTTGAGCAGTTCTCAACCTCTCTTGGATAATCTTTAATTTCCCTATAGCTTGATGGACTAAGTATGGTCCAATCAACTTAGCCTCACCAACCTCGAACCAATCGATCTGTGATCTACATCTCCTTTCATATAGAGCTTCATAGGGAGCCATCTGAATGCTCAAATAAAGTTATTATTACATGCGAACTCAATAAGAGGTAGATGATCGTCCTAATTAACTTTAAAGTCGATGACACAGGCTTTCAACATATCCTCTAAAGTCTAAATCGTATGCTCTACTTGGCCATCTGTCTGTAGATGAAAAATAGTACTAAAGTTCACTCTTGAACCCAAACCTTTTTGGAATGAATTCCAAAATTGAGCAGTGCACCGAGCTCCCCTATCTAAGATTATGGACAAAAGAACTCTGTGTAGTCTAATAATTTCTTGAAGATATAGTCTAGCATATTCCTTTACGGTGTTTGTAGTCTTGATCGGCAAGAAATGATTCGATTTGGTCATTCTATCCATAATAGACCAAATAGAGTCATGTTGTCTGCGTGATCGCGGTAAACATGTAATAAAGTCCATATTTATCATCTCTCACTTTTATTCTAAAATCTCAATGTTCTGAGCCACTCCGCAAGGCCTCTAGTGCTCAATTTTAACTTATTGGCAGTTCAGGCACTTAGACACAAACTCTGTTATATCCCTTTTCATTCCACTCCACCAATATACTTCTCTCAAGTCATGGTACATTTTTGTAGTACCTGTATGGATGGAATACATGGAATTATGGGCTTCTTCCATGATTCTCTCTTGAATTCCATAGATGCTTGGAACACACAATCTCTCTTGATACCTCAACACTCCATCTTCCCCTTTGGAAAAGGTCATTACCTTCTACCTGTGAACATTATCCTTCAGTTGGAGGAGGGTGGGATCCTGATCTTGCTTTTCTTTCACCTATGCAACTAGGGATGATTCAGCTCCATTCCGAATAATCGTACCACCCTTACTAAAGTCAATAAGTTTAACTCCTAAATATGAAAGCCTATGCACCTCTTTAGTTAATTCTTTCTTTCCCTCTTCTACATGGGCCATACTCCTCATAGATAACCCACTAAGAGCATCAGTAACAATGTTAGCTTTACCTGGATGGTAGAGAATTCTCATATCATAGTCCTTGAGCAACTCAAGTCATCTCCTCTGTCTCAGGTTCATCTCTTTCTGCGTAAATACATATTGTAGGCTCTTGTGATTGGTGAATACATCAACATGTACTCCATAAAGATAGTGATGCCAAATCTTGAGGGCAAATACTATGATTGCCAAGTCGAGGTCATGAGTCGGGTAGTTTCTCTCATGAATCTTGAGTTGTCTATAAGCGTAAGCTATCACTTTTCCCTTCTGCATCAACACACAATCCAATCCAACTTTGGACGCATCGCAATAGATAATGAAATCATCCGTTCCCTCGGGTAGGGATAGTATTAGAGCAATAGTCAACCTTTTTTTCAACTCTTGAAAACTCTTCTCACAAGCATCAAACCAGTGGTATTTAGCCTTCTTTTGAGTTAGCTTAGTCAATGGTGAATATATGGATGGGAACCCTTCACAAAATCTATGGTAGTAGCTGACCAAACCCAAGAAACTTCTTATGTTAGTTGGGGATGTGGGCCTTGGCCAGTTCTTAACCGCTTCAATCTTCTGCAAGTCAACTCAAATACCATATCCAGAAATAATATGGCCTAAGAATGCCATAGATGCTAGTCAAAACTCACACTTGAAAAACTTAGCATATAACTCCTTTTCCTTGAGAGTTTGGAAGACAACTCTGAGATGGTTAGCATGCTCCTCCTTATTCCTCTAATAGATTAGTATGTCGTTGATAAGTACAATCACAAACATATCTAGATACTGCTTGAACACTCTATTCATTAGGTCCATAAATGCTACATGACTGTTTGTCAAACCAAAGGACATGACTAGAAACTCATAGTGACCATACCTGGTTCTGAAAGTTGTCTTCGGGATGTCAAACTCTCTTACTTTCAATTGATGATAGCCTGATCTGAGTTCTATCTTGGAGAAACAAGTGCCACCCTAAAGTTGGTCGAAAAGATCATCAATCCTCGGAAGGGGGTACTTGTTCTTTATAGTAACCTTGTTCAGTTGATGATAGTCAATGCACATTCTCAAAGATGCATCTTTCTTTCGCATAAATAGGATAGAAGCGCCCTAAGGTGAGACACTCAACCTAATAAATACCTTATCTAGGAGATAGATCCATCATGCTTCTTCTGAAACAAAACCGGCGCTCTGGGCCAAATCCTGAAGAAAGCTAAAAAATGTTGTTTGGTGAGCATACTCTTTCAACTCTCCAAGAGCCATTCTAATGGATGAATAGAGATAGGCTACATGTCGGGAATAACATCAATCCCAAAGTCAATCTCTCTATCATGAGAGAATCCAGACAGATTCTCAGGAAATACTTTAGGAAACTTATTTATAATCAGAACTGACTCAAGAGTAGAGGACTCAAAACTATAATCTTTGACTCTAACGATGTGATAAATACATCCTTTAGAGATCAACTTCCTGGACCTAAGGTAGGAGATAAACTTACCCTTATGAATAACAAGGCTACCCCTCCATTCTAAGATAGGCTCATTCGAAAAACTTAACTTAACAATCTGAGTTCTACAATCAACAGAAGAATAAAAAGCATATATCCAGTCCATGCCAAGAATCACATCAAAATCAACCATGTCCAACTCAACACTTTGACAGATACATCTTTATTTCTTAACCTCTTCACTTGCTGGTCTAAAATCTCAATCGGAATCTCCTCATAAGTCAAACTCTCTTCAATACTCATATTCTCTATTGGCATAATAGAATTTGGATCACCCACAAACTTTCTCAATATTGACACATATACCTTAGGCTACTACTCCTCTATAGGAAAATTTATCCCAAGAGTACTACTCCTTACTACCCGTATTCCACAAACCTCGAAACCTAATAAAGAAACACACAATGTATCATATATTCAACCATATGCCATCAACACTACATTCAAGCTTAGTTCTATAACAACTCTAATACACTTACATGAAACCCTTAACAAGAAGTCATCAATAGACTACTACAATCATTCACAAATCTACAACCACACTTAATAATTTTCGTGTCTACCCTAATACCTCTACATCTACATTTGCATTAACTCCTACTAACAAACACACCAATATACTCTTACCTATCTATTGCCTATAATAAGGTCTTACCTAGCTCTTCCTCCATATCTATCACCTCAAATGGACCAACAACAACAACAATTATCACAATATGGAACATCCACTCTTCCTCCAATCCTTCCTAACTCATCCATCTAGAGCTATGAACTTTACTCAATATCATTTCTCTTAGGCTATCAACATTGGGACACAAACTGACCTTGGTAATAAAATACTCTATCTCCCCCTTGTGAGAGAACCTTTATGTTCTCATCAACCATCAATTTCTCATTCATTACCCATCATAATTTCTAACCATCTTAAACAGGAAAACCACCCTCATTAGCATTACTCAAACCTACCCCTAAATACTGAGTCACACAAGGGTATTAATCAAAAAGGGCTCTACCAAGATTTCAGGACATACATCAAATCTTATAGAAAGGTAAGGAGTAGCAAAAGATAATGTGGCAACCGGATCAATTAAAACATAAAAATCAAAGTCAAACACCCGCAACTTACCCGTAACCACATCGGGAGACTCCCCAACATCTTGCTTAGGTTGAAGTGCATAGAACCTATTGTGGTATGGGCCACCACTTTGTTGAGCTTGTCCACCTTGAGTAGCTTGCCTTTGACGATGTCCTTTTCTCCTCTTGTTAGGGCATTTGGATACCTTGTGCCCCATTTTACCAAATCCGTAACAAGCACCCATTCTCATCAAACACGTACCCCCATGATTCCTTTTACACTTGGTACAGGTAAGGAGAGTAGTACCACTAGCATTCACATCACCACCATGGCCCTTAGGGTATGACACCCTATCTTTATCAAACCTTTGGCTGAAAGTTCGAGGGGAACCTTGACATTGGAATCTTTGGCCTTGTTGAAAACGGCTATTATCCTCACCGGTCTTAGCATTAGAAAATCCGTCTTCAAATTGAGCCCTCTTGGACTCCCTCATCCTCTCTCTTCTAGCTTTTCTCCTTCTATTTATTTAGCATAGGTCATGAGCTGAGATATGTCCATTTTTTTCACAAGCATAGCGGCTCGACATTCTCTAGCAACTAAGTCGGACACCCCCGAAATGAATTTACTTATTTGGGCACGAAGGTCGGACACCAAAGTCGGAGGATACTTGGACAACTTTATAAAGTTGAGGGCATACTATCTTACACTCATACTCCCTTGCTTTAAGTTGATAAATTCCATCACCTTCGCCTCCCTCAACTCTAAGGGAAAGAAACAATCAAGAAATGCAACTTTGAAATCCTCTCAACCTATAGGGCCTCTTTCAACCCTTTTGTCCTTCTATTGGTCAAACCACACTCGAGCGACACCCCTAAGTCGGTAGGCCGCCATCTCCTTATTCTCTTTAGCAAACATCCCCATAATATCCATAATCTTATATACCTCATAAACAAAGTATTAGGAATCCTCATCGCCTTTCGAACCATGGAACTCGGGATAGTTTATCCTTGTAAAGACTTTAACTCTTAAAGCCGGTGTAATCACATTTAAAGGAGCCATTTCTCCTTGGTTGTCCACTATGCGAGCTAACATAGTGATAGCGGTCCAAAACTTCTCATCAGTTACTTGTTCGGGAAGAGGACCATTTGCTTGAGGGATTTGTCTTCTCGGAGGATTATTCTGAAAAATTGCAAGGAACAATCATAAGAAAGGAAGGTCTTAGAGTACCACTTTATCAAACGACATGGATCATAAAAGAAGTGAGAATTCCTAATATGCCTCATAGCCTCCTACTCATAAGTGTGATGCGCTTCACACCCATGAATAAGACTCTACTTGATGCGGCATGTTGGAACCCTAGGACACTTGAAAAATCTTGTGCTCTGATACCAAGTTTGTCATTATCCAACTTAGGGCCTAGTCATAACACGGCGATCGAAACCCTGAAGGGCTCCACCCAAGCCTTTTGTACATATCATAAGCATACACAAGGTAAAATAAAAGCAAAAATATCATAAGAGAGTTTAAACTATGAATAGAAATTTAAGAATATCACATGACAACATAGACTCAAAACATTTGTCCAACTAGATGCCTCTACTCATGAACATGGGCGGTGGCTAAGACATGTCCCTAGCTCACCCTCAATATGAAAAATAATAAAAGTCGTTGAAACAATAACCAACTCGATGACTAGTCCCCGATAGATGAGGACTCATCATAAATACCGCCGATAAGAAGGCTTAACTAGCCATGTAGAGGAATATGATCTTCAACCTCAATCCCTACATTATGAGATAATGTAGGCAAAAGTATGCATTAGTACGTTGAAATGTACTAAGTATATAGGTAATGCAATGCATAGAAAACCATGTTTGTGCAAATGACTATTTTAAAATAGCATGATAGGAGAAGTAGTAAAAAATCATAAGTAGTCTTTTAGAAGGATCAATGCATAATAAACCATAAGATTATCATATAAAGTAAAAGATAGGATTAGTCATTTAAAACATAACAAGGACCATACATATGTGGTATAGGAACCATAACTGATAATAAGACCATGCGAGCTATAACATGGAATCCCAATATTGCCCCAACATCAGAGGAAAGGGGAATCTACTTGCCAAGGTAGACTCTACCCTACTAGGTGGGTCATGCATATGCTATATATGGATCCTCTAGCTAGGCCAAAAAGGCAATCCTACGGTGGCACGTAGTTATGAGACAAGAGACTTTATATAAGGACATCTTATTTCGAGCCCCCACCTCAAGTCTACATTCGGTGCTAAGTCAAATCCCACGGAATACATACATAACATAGAAATCATGATTTCATATATCATAGTCATTATCATAGGTTTGAAATTATAGAGTAGCTCATTTTTATACCATGGGTGCAATACGGGTATTGTCCTTCCATATTACAAATTATACATACATAAATATATCATAATTGAAATACATAATCATAATTCATACTTTGAAAATTCATGATCATAGCTTGTACTTAAAATTAGGGTAAGACATGAATGCATGATCAATTGATTTAAAAATTATAAAATTGACTTGAAAATATGCATGATCATAAACTTTATATTAGCTCATACATAATTAATAAAGATAATATCATTTGGAAGTAAAATTGAAAATACCTATAATTTTCATCATGAGCCCTAGAAATCAAAATAGGAGTATTCATGGAAAAACACTTCAATTTAATGCAATAACCATCAATTTATATCAAAATAGACTCATAATCATTCTTTGAATCATAATTCATACAATAGGACTAGAGACCATAAAACTCATAAAATATCATACTTTAATTTAATAGAAAACTTGAGAAATTGATTGGGCTTCATGAATGAAAGAATCGATGAATCAATACCCACATACCTTAAGTGAGAACACCAATTAATTTGAAAGAACTTGAGAGTTTTGATGGACAGCTTGAGTGAATTTACTTGAAGTCTTCAATGGAGTCCTTGAGAGTCTTTTGTAGAGAGAGAAATATTTGAGTAGGTGAATTGTAGTAGAATGAATAGAATTAGGGGTTTAGGTTAATTTATAGAGTTGAATTAGGTCCTAAAAATATCTAGGTTCATTAACTAATAATTTAGGAAAAAGTCTAAAGTGCCCTTACTAAAAAACTAAATTTGGCCAAAAATGCATTGTCAGGTCTGCGATGCAGAGGCAAGCAAGTCCACAATGTGGAGGAAAGCAAGTACGCGATGCAGACTTGTCGCAGACCTTACTGGTTTGTGCAGTTTTTTGAGAAATCTATCTTTCAATCTGCGGGTCCTAAAAATCCACCGAGACGATTTTCCTATAGGTTTTGACCTCCTGATCGATATTCCGAACTCGAATTTTCCAAAAAGATTAAGGATAATGCATTACTTGAACGGCCTATTCCTAAGGCATTCTTAAGGCACTTATGAGCATTTTGAGGGGTGTTACAGAGGGTCCTCCTCAAACTTAGAACCCGTGAAAACTGTTGGGTTCATCCTCAAGAATTCCCGAATCCTCACTAAAGCTGACTACTCTTGAGAACTAGAGCTGGGAGGCGGTGAACTCTGGCTCTGGCCCGCTATCAGTTGTGTGGGCATAGTGATGGAACCTTTAAACTCAGCTTATGAAGTAGGATTTGGTTGAGTAGTAGGCTCTTGGGGTGCCTCGGTAGATCTTGCAGGTCGGTCCCTAGTTCTCACTCTCGATGGTGGGGGCATCTCGAATTGTGGTACCTCAGTATAGTCGGTGTTCCTCTAACTGGTGTTTCACTTTAAAGGCATTATATGTAAATATGTAACGCACGAATTAGGAAGGAACTTTTAGAGTTAAACACTTTCACACGAACTCAGAGTATGAAAGAAGTAGAATAATTCCTAATATCCTATAAACTCCTGATTATAAGTGTGGTGCACGACAAATCCATAGGAAAGACTCTACTAGACACAGCTTCATAGACATTCTAGGAATCTTAAACTCTGTGCTATGATATTAAGTTTGTCACGCCCCGAGAGGGTACCCTAGACGTGTCTGACACTCGAAGATCATTAATGGTTCTTAAGTGAACAATTTAGTCCAATTACACATTCATTCAGGTCCTTAAGTAAACCACTTAGTCCGATAACACATTCATTCATTCACATTCAATCAATGGAAGACTCACTTTATAAATATTACTATTAATAAATAAGTCCAAAGGCCACCCATCTATCCAATCACAACTAGAAAGAATGAAACTAGTCAAAATAAATCAAATCAACACTCTAGTCTATGAAGCTTCTATAAACAATCTAAGAGGTGCCAATGACAGATTTATGGCTACCACAAATCAAATAAAGAAAAATCTAACTCAAAGACGGAAAGATAACTGTGGTATCCTCCAGAAATAGAGAGGACTAACCAACTAGCTGAAAGTGAATAGATCCATAAAGATGCATCTGTTGATGATCTTCGATACCTTTCCTTGCATTATGAAATGATGTAGGCCCAATTGGATGTCAGTATAAGGAATGTATAAGTATGTAAAATAATAGAATAAAACATGCATCATGGTAGAATCAAATCAACTCAGAATCTCAAATAAGAAGAATGAAAAACTCAATCAAGTTGTCCTAAGTCTAAACAAGAAGAAGATTTAGAAAAAGAACAATCATATATAATCAAATCAAATCCAATCTAATCTAACTAAGAGTACTATCAAGACCTATATGAGATTTTCTCTTATCCGACAACCATCACTTATGAGGCAGCGACAGTACAATAAGCCGACATTGTTGCCACATCCGTCTATACCTTGCCAAGGTAAGAATGAATCAACAATCATGGATCCATAAAAAATCAAGTCCTATCATGTCAGAATAATAATTTGAGAAATATTCGACTTAAATGGTTCAATCCTATCCTACATTTGGCAACATAGTTATTGGGTTTGACTTATTTCTTACTCTTACCCAATTTGGTGTTCAATACTCCTCCCAACACTCAAACTCATAAAATAATCAATCCAAATTAGTAAGTTTTTTTTGGACTCCTTTCAACTCATTTGTTCAATCAAATTAGTCCTTTTAACCAATCAATTTTCCAATAACTCTCAATCATATAGTTAAGACAAGTGAGGGTTGCTTAGTTGGTTAAGTACATCCACCCACGACCGGTAGGTCCTGGGTTTGAGTCACATTGGAGGAGAAGTGTGGAAATACTATAAATCCTCCAAAATGGGGGATAAAAAAAATCATATAGTTAAGAGAGGTTTTAGACTATCATTTATGACATCATTTAGGTCTATCAATTCATCAACACTATCAATACTATCATCATACTTATATTCCCATCACAATCATACATTCACAGTTCAAGCTTCTAGACGCAATCCCAAAGATATATATGATTCATTCATCAATCAATATGCTACTAGAGTTTAAGTAAAAAAGTAATTCAAATCATATATTCAGGGAATTCATTCGTAGAAAAAAATATTAACTTATTAATAATCATTAAAACATATAAGTTTTTGGAAAGAAATTCTCAAGAATGCATAAATGAGGACTCAATCTTTTCACAATCAAACTATCAATATCATGAGTGCATGGAGGAATAAAAATTCATGTTTAAGTTCAACTTTACATACCTGGACTCAAAGATTAATCAAGAGTTCAAAGACCTTGCTTGGAGAACTTGAACCCTAGCCTTTCTCCTCTTCTCAAATCCTCGCTCTCAAATACTCTAAGTGTTAATGAGAGGGTTATGCATTCAGGGTACTATTAAGGGACTTAATTTTGTCCTAAAATGTCAGGGCTTTAGTCTAAGAAGGGTAGGAAAATACTAATTTGCCCTCATTAAAATCTTAAAAAAGGTCGCATACGAGTCATTATTATGAAACTTCCACGAGTTGTCATCTTAAATCATGGAAACTAGGTTGAAGAAAGGGTTGGTCTATGAGTTGTCAAAGACTCAAGGAATCGTAGACTCTACTCGTCCTACAGGTTTTTTAGAAGCCTGCAGTAATGAGTCTCTAAAATTTTCATACGAGTCATAATAACAACTCGTAGACTCTTGACGAGTCATCAACTTAACTCGTAGAAGTGACATTCTGGGTCTAAAATTTGTCTAAGTGTTAGGTGTTTCTATGAGTCATTCCTACGACTCATAGAAACCTTT
This sequence comes from Solanum dulcamara, assembly GCF_947179165.1. Taxonomy (NCBI): domain Eukaryota; kingdom Viridiplantae; phylum Streptophyta; class Magnoliopsida; order Solanales; family Solanaceae; genus Solanum; species Solanum dulcamara. Next base: position 58,312,273 of record NC_077241.1, on the reverse strand, counting down.
ACAGCCCATAAAGTCACTCTTAAAGAGGATTTCTCCAAATCAAAATGTTACTAAGTGTTAGGGAGATCTACAAGTCATTCCCACTACTCGCAAAACATTCTATGAATCGTAGACCTCCCGCATGGTCCATTGATCAGTCTAATTCTTTAATTATTCTCCTAGTATTCGAGCTTAGCTTAGGTTAGGATAACATAAGGTGTTACAGTCTAGGTGTTGGACTTCTTAGCTAGGTTGTCAACATTGAATATCTGGAGATTATTACTGATTTTCCCCTTTGAGATTTGTATACGGTTTGAGGTCCAAGCATTGGATTTCTTAGCTTGGCTGCTATTTTTGGATACTATTGATTATTTCGAGGCTAACTATAGTTCGAGGTCCAAGCTACGCTCTTTCGGCTCTAGATTCACCATTCATCATTCTTAGTAGTTTTAGAAATTTTGTGTACCTATTGGTCTTATGGGGTTCAGCTCAGATATTTTATTTAACTTGGGCACGAGTGTACCTTATGAGCTTATAGGGATCCTGTTAGGTCCTTACACTCATGTGTATCTTCTTATGATCTATCTATTTAATTTATTTATCTCAGATTCTATCTTTTCTTATTGCTTTTATCTTTTCAAGCTCAGTCGGCTTATGATGCCAACTAGGTACTTATTTGTTTTGGTACTCATACTAAACTTTGCATCTATTTTTATAATATAGGTTCGAGCACCAGTTACCAGCATTGATTCAAGCCAGTTGTAGTCTGCATCAAAGAAGAGGGAGAGCACTTGGCATTTGGGATCTTTCTATCTCCATCTGTACATAATTGACTTGTCTTTTACATTTTGAGCCAGTCTTTATTTCTGTAGTCCAATTTTTAGACCTGTATTAGTATTTTGTAGTAGTTCTGTATTTGTGATTTCCAGGTTCTTGAAGGGATCTTATATTTTGCTTTGTATATAGTTATTCGTTGTGCTTCCGCTTATTCCTACTGTTTGTGTTTTTGCTTTAGTATTTTTTAGTACTATTTAGTTTCTACCCACAATTCTGTTACTCGCACTTCTGGGATACAAGTTGTCTTACCTACCGATGGAATATTGTCATGACCAAATAGGGCTAAATTTGACACGATGATTAGGATTCTCGAAGAGGACCCAATCTTGCCTCTAAGCATATCATAAGCATACATAAGATAAACAATAAGCAGAAACTTATAAAAGTCCAAGAATAGAATCAAGACAACATAGACTTCTTACACATATGCCCAACCTGCCTCTACATGACTACATAGGCAGAGACTATAACATGTTTCTAGCTCACCCTCAAGAAAGTAATAACATGACATAAGATAGTCTCAAAACATCAATATAGTCTAGAAATGACAATAAAAGGAAGATTGACTCAGTTTTCCCTCGAAGCATGAGGACTCACCACAAACTCTGTAAATGGATCACCGACTAGCCACAAGAATAAGATGGAGAGTCTGTCCCTACATTATGATATAATATAGGCAATAAAGTATGCTTGGTATGTTTGAACGTACAAAGTATGTAGGGAATGCAATGCATAATTAAAACCATATTTTGTAAAGGATAATTTCAAATAGCATGATAAAAAAATAGTGAAATCATAAGTAGGCATAAAAAAGATCAATGTACAATAAACCATAAAAGTATAATATAAAATTAAATATAGGAATAATCTTGTAAAATGTCATAATGACCATACATATGTGGGAGATAATTGTAATCGATATTAAGACCATGCGAGCTATAATATTAAATTCTGATGTAACTCCCACATTGAGTAAGAGAGAGGCTACTTGCCAAGGTAGACTCTATATCAAGAACATGTGTTATATGTGGATCTATTAACTAGGCCATATTGGAAAACCTACAGTGGTAACTTAGTTTAAGGGACTAGAAATTACTACTAAGGACCCCTTGGATCGAGTCCCCACCTCAAAGTCCTCTTAGTTCTAAGTCAACATCCCAAGGAATATATATCATAAGATAAATCATACTTGCCATAAATCATAAGCTTTTTATTATCATAATTCATACAACTTATTCATAAGAATAGCCTATTGTCATATGATTCATGTAATGTGGGTGTAGGCCTTTGATCATTACTAATCCCTTTCATACAAACATCATTAGGGTCTTAAGTCACCCGCATTCATAAAACTTTATTGCATACTTAAAATCCGTGATTATAGCTTATACTTGAAATTAAGGTAAAAACATAAGTACATGATCAGTTGACTTGAAAACCATGAAATTGATTTGAAAACATGCATGATCATATACTTTATATCAACTCATACATAATTGGTGAAAATAATATCAATTGGATGCTTAATTGAAAATACCCATAATCCATATCATAAACCATAGAGATCAATGTAGTAAAATTCATAGAAAAACTCTTTAATTCCATGCAATAATCATCAATTTATATTGAGATTGGATCAAAATCATAATTGAGAATCATAATTCATGCAATTGGAATAGGGATCATAAACCCATACAAATACGTACTTTAATTGATTGAAAAAAGTAGGAAATTTGTTGGGCTCCATTGGTGAAAGTACCCTAGGATTAAATACTCACATACATTGAGTAAGAAGACCAAAGAAATTTGAAGAAACTTAGAATTTCAATGGCGAGCTTGGGAGAATTTCTTGAAAGTCTTTAATGGAATCCTGAAAAGCTTTTGTAGAGTGAGAATTATTTGAATAGGTGAATTGTGATAGAATGAATAAATTTAGAGGTTTAGGATGGTTTATAGAGTCAAATTAGGTCCTAAAAATGTTCATATTCTTTAACTAACAATTAGGAAAATGTCTAATATGTCCCCACTTAAAAACTGAATTCGGATAAAAAATCACACCCAAGTCTGCGGCGCAAACTTGTTCCCAAATAGGCTAATTTTGAGAGAATGAGATTTTGGCCAGATTTTGACTTGGAGAAAAGTTGCACTGTGGGAACACATTCGCGAGGCGGACTTGCCACGTATTCTACTGTTTGTGCAATTTCTTAGAAAATTTTATCTTCCAAAATATGAGTCCTAAAAATTCACCGAGATCATTTTTAGAATGCTTAAACTTATTATATCATATTTCAACCTTCAAATGCCCGGGATATTACAATTATACTAGGTTCCATCATGACTCGTGCCAATGGATCATGACAATAATTTAGTTTTAAAATATAATATAATTATTTAATAGGTCAAAATGTTCTTTTTAAAATAAATATATTATTTTCTTTTGAGGTAGCCATGGACATCTCATTGGCATTGTCTGATAGTGTTAAAGGTTTCGTAGTCAAAGTTTGATAATGTAATTGGAGTAGTTTTCCTTTGAAGCTACTTCTCCTAAAGACTATTTCTTTTCTTTGATGTTGATGATAGAGAGCCCACATAAATATTCTTGTTTTCACTTAAGTCTTCCACTGATGAACGGGTGAGTGATGAGAACAAGTGGTTCTCTCGGAGACTAGAGATGGCTTTTGAATACCGACCACGCCTAGGGTACCCTTTCAGGGCGTGACAAACTAAAGTTCAAGAGTACTAGGGAGTCTATGAAGCTGTGTCTAGTAGAGTTTTTCTTATGGGTATGTCGTGCACCACACTTATAATAAGGAGGCTACATGAAATTAGAAAATATTTCACTTCTTTTATAATCTGAGTTCGAGTGATATAGTTTAACTCTATAAAACTTTCTTTTTAATTCGTGCATTTAAACGTTGCAGACCATGCCTCCTAAATATACAACCAGTCAGAGGAACACTGCCAGTACCGAGGTTCCACAGTTAGAGATGCATGCACAGAGAACTAGGGGCCGACCTGCAAGGTCCACTAAGGTACCCCAAATACCTACGGTTCAGTCCGTTCCTACTTTAGAGGTGGAATTCAGAGGAGCAATTGCCATGTTCAATCAACTGAGAGCTACCAAGATGGATAACCATAGTTCACCAACTCCTATCTCTATCTCTCAAGAGTCTTCTTCCACCACAAGGATTAGAGATTTTTTCAAGATGAACCCGCTAGTCTTCAAGGGGTCTAAGGTTTAGAAGGATTCTTAAAATTTTATTGATGAGATATAGAAGATTTTGAAAGCAATGCATGCTACTGAGGTTGAGGATATTGAGTTAGTTTCCTACCAACTCAAGGATGTGGCGAACATGTGGTATGACCAGTGGGAGCAGAGTTGCGGCGAGAATGCTAGACCTGTAGTTTGGGATGAATTTGAAAGAGCCTTTCTTGACCACCTCTTTCCCCAAGAGCTAAGGAAAGCAGAAGTTGAGGAGTTTGTGAACCTCAAGTAGGAGAGCATGACTGTAAAGGAGTATAGTTTGAAGTTCATTCAGTTTTCCAACTATGCCCAGAGATGATTCAAAATTTAAGGGCTAATCTGAGGAATTTTGTCTCTAGCCTAAGCAAACATATAAAGAAAGAATGTAAGGCAATGGTAATAATTTCTGACATGAATTTTTCTAGATTGATGGTGTATACTCAGCAGGTTGAGGATGACAAAAAAGAGGACCGAGAGGAGCACTTAAGCAAGAAGGCTAAGTTTGTTGGGCATGAGAATAAGCAAAAGCAAGGGAAGGATAACAAGTCCTTCTTTCAGAAGAGGTCTTCTAATTATGCACCTTCTCAACAATTGCACTTACTCTTAATACTAAGTATGATCAGAGGTCGCTAAGTCACTAGAACTTTTGAGCTCAGGGTTCTTAGTCCCAAAGAAGTGTGGCTCAAGGTTCTAGAGAAAAGCCACCATGTGGTAGATGTGGGAAGCTCCACTTGGGAGAGTGTCGTGAGGGAACCAATGCTTTCCATGAATATGGAAAGACAAGTTACTTTTAGAATGAGTGTCCTTCAAAGAGACAGGGAGATGGAGGCAGTAGAGCTCAATTTTCTTCTGTAGCATCGTAGAACAGAGGTAATCAGAGAAGTGCAAGTGGGGGAACAAACGGTCTATATGTTATGGGTAGTCACCAAGACTAAGACAATGCACTTGATGTTATTACTAGTATGCTCCTAGTCCTTTTTTTATGTGTATGCATTACTTGATCCGGGTGCTACGTTATCTTTTGTGACTCCTTGCTTGGCTGATAAGTTTGAGATCCTTCCTGAGTGTCTTCTTGAGCCTTTCAGTGTGTCTACTCCTGTTGGTGAGTCTATCTTAGCCGAAAGGGTCTATAGAGATTGTACTGTGTCAATCTATCAAAAGAATATCATGGATGACTTAGTTAAGTTGGACATGGTTGATTTTTATGTAATTCTTTACATGGACTGACTTTATGTTTGTTATGCCTTAATTGATTGTAGAACCCAAATTGTCAAGTTTCAATTTCAGAATGAGCATATCTTAGAGTGGAAGGGGAATTTTATAGTGCCTAAGAATAAATTTATTTCCTACCTTAAGACCAAAAAGTTTATCTCCAAGAGATCTATCTATCATATAGTCCGAGTCAAAAATGTTAATGATCAGGCTCTATCTCTTGAGTCAGTTCCCGTTAAGAATGAGTTTCCTAAAGTCTTTCTTAATGATCTACCTAGAATCCCTTATGATAGAGAGATAAACTTTGGTATTGATGTCCTTCCTGATAAACAGCCTATCTCCATTCCTCCTTATAGGATGGCTCCCACTGAGTTGAAAGAACAACTGAAAGATCTCTTAGATAAGGGATTTATTAGGCCAAGTGTCTCACCTTAGGGTGCTCCTATCCTATTCGTAAAAGAAATATGGGTTTCTTAGACTGTGCATTGATTACCGACAATTGAACAAGCTTACCATAAAGAACAAGTATCATCTCCTTAGGATAGATGATTTATTTGACCAACTTCAGGGTGCCACATGCTTCTCGAAGATAGACCTTAGATTAGGCTATCATCAATTGAAAGTGAGAAAATGTGATATCCTAAAGACAGTTTTCCAAACATGCTACGGTTATTTTTAGTTTCTTGTTATGTCCTTTGGATTAACTAACGCTCCTGCAGCTTTCATGGACCTTATAAACCATGTATTCAAGCCATACCTGGATACATTTGTGATTGTCTTCATTAATGATATTTTGGTCTACTCTAGAAGTTAGAGTGAGCATGCTAACCACCTTAGAATTGTCCTTCAAAATCTCAATGAGAGAGATTTGTATGCTAAGTTTTCAAAGTGTGAGTTTTGGCTTGCGTCTATAGAGTTCCTAAGCCGTATTATATCTAATGATGGAATTCGAGTTGATACTCAAATGATTGAGGCAGTCAAGAACTGGCCCAGACCCACTTTTCCAACTGATATAAGGAGTTTCTTGGGTTTGGTTGATTACTATAGGAGGTTTGTTGAGGAATTTTTATTCATATCCTCACCATTGACTAAGATGACTCAGAAAAAGGCTAAATTTCAATGGTCAGATGCTTCTGAGAAAAGCTTTCAAGAGTTGAAAGCTAGATTGACTACTGCTCCAATGTTGTCCCTACCCAAGGGAACAGATGGTTTTGTAATTCTACTTTGATGATTCCAGAGTTGGCTTGGGATGTGTGTTGATGCTGAAAGGTAAGGTCATTGCCTCTGCCTCCAAACAACTTAAGACCCATGAGAGGAACTACCCCACTCATGACCTTGAGTTGGAAGCTATGGTATTTGCTCTTAAGATTTGGTGTCACTATCTTTATGGTGTACATGTGGATGTATTCACATACCACAAGAGCTTGCAATAGTTATTCAGTCATAATGAGTTGAACTTGAGGCAGATGAGATGGATAGAGTTGCTCAAGGATTATGACATGAGCATTATCTATCATCCAGGTAAAGCAAACATAGTTTTTGATACTCTTAGCAGGTTATCCATGGGGATTACAATTCATGTGGAAGAGGAAAAGCAGAAGTTGGCAAAGGAAGTGAATAGACTTGTATAATTGGAAGTCCAACTTGTTGACTCTTGTGAAGGCGGAGTCATGGTTCAGAATGGGTCTACGTCATCTCTTATAAAGGAGGTGATGGAAAAACAATATCAAGATCCTATTTTAATTTAGTTAAAAAAAGATGTACATAAACAGAAGGTGATGGTCTTCGCTAAAAGGGGGATGGTGTGTTGAGGTACCAAGGCAGATTGTGTATTCTGAGTGTTGATGGTATCCGAGATAGGATCATGGCAGAGACTCACAGCTCCAGGTATTCTATCCATCTAGGGCCTACTAAGATGTATCATGATTTGAGGAAAGTCTACTGGTGGAGTGGTATGAAAAGAGATATAGCAGACTATGTCTCCAAATGTCCAAATTGCCAATAAGTCAAGGTTAAGCACTAAAGGCCAAGTGGTGTAGCTAAGAATATAGAAATTCCAGAATAGAATTGGGAGATAATCACTATAAACCTCGTTACAGGCTTACCAAGGTCTCATAGACAGCATGATTTGATTTGGGTGACTGTGGATAGGATGACCAAATCAGCCCACTTCTTACCCGTTAAGACTACTGACATCACAGAGGACTATCCGAATGTATATTCGATAGATTGTCAGATTTTATGGAGTTCCTCTGTCTATCATCTCAAATAAAGGAGCCCAGTTCACTGCTCAGTTTTGAAAGTCCTTTCAAAAAGGGTTTGGCTTGAGAGTGAACCTTAACACTGCATTTCATTCTTAAATTGATGGCCAGGAAGAATGCACTATTCAGAATTTGGAGGACATGCTGAGAGCATGTGTCATTGATTTCAAAGGTAATTGGAATGATCACTTACCCCTTATTGAGTTTTCTTACAATAACAATTTCCATTTGAGTATTCAGATAGCTCTTTTTGAGGCCCTTTATGGGAGGAGATGCAGATCACCAATTGGTTGATTTAAAGTTGGTGAAGCTGAGTTGATTGGACCATACTTAGTTCACCAAGCCATGGAAAAAGTGAAGATCATCCCCAAGAGAGGTTGAGGACTGCTTAGAGTCACCAGAAATCCAACACCGATGTTAGGAGAAGATATTTATAGTTTAAGGTGAATAATTGGGTATACTTGAAGATTTTACCAATGAACGGTGTGATGAGATTTGGAAAGAAGGGGAAGTTAAGTCCTCAAAATATTGGTCCTTACCAGATTGTCAAGAGGGTAGGTAATAAAGTCTATAAGTTAGAGCTACCACCAGAGTTAGCAGCTATTGATCCCGTGCTTCACATTTTGATGCTTAAGAAGTGTTTGGGAGATCCTTCATTAGTTTTCCCTATTGAAAATATTGAAGTAAAAGATGTTTTTCCTATGAGGAGATTTCTATCCAAATTCTTGATCATCAGGTTCGCAAGCTTAGAACCAAAGAGGTTGTATCACTCAAAGTCATATGGAGAAATCAATTTGTTAAGGAAGCTACATGGGAAACTGAAGAAGATATGAAGGCTAAATATCCTCATTTATTCGTGCCTTCCAATGATAATGTTCAAGTTAATATTTCTTACTTCTACCTTTGAGTCAATGTGTATTCTTGAATTTGGGTCGTTGACTATTTGAGTACGTGTTGTTTGAGAATTTGAGTATCAAAGTTTTTGAGTAATTTATGTATTGGTGGTATTCGTGCTTGATGTCTCCTAGTTTCATCTTCATTCGAGGATGAATGATCCCAAGGGAGAGATATTGAAACACCCCCTAAAAAGTTGTATGTGGTGTTCCAATTCTCAACAAAAATGATACTGCTTCTGTATTATGGGCATATATCTTCATGGGATGGTCCAAATTAGGTGATTCAAATTGTTGAATAACCTCAACATCTTTACCTACAACTTTCATGAGACCATAGCTTAAGATTTGGAGGCTAAGTAGGTCAAATAAATTAATTTTTGTAAGACATGGTGTTGTGATAAAATTGAGTGTTTGTAGAAAAAAAATCATATCTCAATGTAGGGTGATCCAATTTAGTTGATTCTTAAATGGCATGAAAGGAAACCTCTGCAGCTACAATTCATATCAAGACACCAAATCCTAATTAGGAAGTTATCTATTTTCAAACTATTTTCCAGGTAAATGAGCTGACACATACACAAGGAATAAACTTGACACCTCAACAGCTTTCAGATATTGAAAAATTGAAAGAAAAGCATGTTGCCCAGAATAAAATAGAATTGCAAACGGCTGAGGAGGAGCACAAATGTGAAATTAGAGCATTATCTAAGTTCAACGAGGACCAGTCTTTACTAGGTGAGATACTTGATCTAGAGGCCGTTTGGATTGACTTATAAGCTGCTTGTAAGTTGTTTTCAGCTTTTTTTGAGTGTTTGGCTGGCCAACTTAAAGTTATTTTGTGCTTAAAATAAGCCCAAATAAATAGTTGGGTTTATTTGGATGAACTTATTTTAAGCAGTTTATAAGTTGAAAACAGCTTATAAGTCAAAAAAAAAGTTGGCATGCACCTATTTTTTTTAAACTTATAAGCAGTTTTCAACTTATAAGCTGCTTAAAAATAAGTCAATCCAAATAGGCTACTAATTGACGTTCAAGACTTCATGAACTACTTATCCAAACAAGAAAAAGAAAGCAATACTAGTGAACTAAATTATGGTAATCAATCATTGTTGCATCTGCTTCCTGTGTGGAACCAGAGAGACACATTGCTGCTAACGTGGTAACAGATGGTGCAATCAATTTTACTAGCGCTTTTGAAGCAAGTGGAGGGATTAAGAATTATGGTAACATTGATGAGTGGAAAGATTTCCTATTTTTGCAAAAAAGTGAAATGATTGAGGATGTCAGAATCCTAGGAATATTCTATAGTAACAACAACAACATATCCGGTGAGATCCCACAAGTGGGGTATGGGAAGGGTAAAATGTACACAGACCTTACCACTACCTCTGGAGGTAGAAAGACTGTTTTCAAAAGACTCTCGGCTCATGTGCAACAAATTCAGGTACAAAGAAGGACACATAGAAGAAAATACAACAAATAATAAGGAAACAATGCAAAGTCTACCAGAAGAGAGCAAAAACAACAACAAAACAGTGCGATAATCAAAATACAATAAACAACATACTAGGATAGATTATTGAAAACAATACCAAACAATGATAAATACCAAAATAAGAGCTACAATAATACAACTAGTACAGTTGCATACACCAACCACCTTAAGCAAGCCAACACTACACTACCTACTAACCTTATATCCTAATACGTGTCCTCCACACCTTCCTATCTAAGGTCATATCTTTGGTAACCTGAAGCTGCGTTCATATCCTATCCTATCACCTCTCCCCAAGACTTCTTCGACCTATTCTGCCTCTCCTCGTACCTTTTATAATCAACCTCTCGCACCAACTCAAAGATACACAATTTTCAATTCCTTGAGTAGTTGCTTTATACATATGAGTTCACATATCTTTGGAGATACTAAAGGAATAGAACTTGTGTCTGATAATGAAGTTGCACATTACATTGCATTGAATCAGTATTTTACGAGAGGACCAAACACATAGAGATTGATTGTTTATTTGTTAGAGAAAAGGTACTCTTAGGAGACATTGTTACAAGGCTCGTGCAATCAAGTGATCAACTTGCAGACATATTCACCAAACCAAGTTCCTACCTGATCCCAGAACGAGTTATATATGCAACAAGCTTGGTAGATATAATTTGTATGCACCAACTTGAGGGAATGTTAGAATTATAGAATATTCTATAGCATATGTAAATATAGTAGATAGCTTGATTTACTCCTACTATAATTAGGTATTGATTTGCATGATTTCCTTTCCTTTTTAAGACATGTAAACATAGCTATTCAAATCAAAATAGCTTGTGGAAATAACAAATCTGAGTTCTCTATCAAATTCTTATTTTTCATAGATGATATAAATGGAGGTGCAGTGTGGGACATCTTTAGAAGGCAAGATATTGAGTTGTTTTTGGATGACCGAGAAATCTATCTTGGGTCAGCCCGTAAGACCTACCGCAACCTTTGAAACTCAGGGATAATGGGCCCACCCCTTTATCCTTTTTCACTTAAATACCAAGCTTAGTTCACATGGAGCATAGCTCGAACCTCTGGCCCAAGTCACCAGTCCCTCGACTTTTGCCTGAGAGCAGGACCTATAATGTTACACTTTGTGCCAATTTTGGATCTTGAGCAAGATTTTTCAATATTAAACATATTTCCTACCTAGGCATAAAACATATTTTTAACTCGACCAAATTTGCCTTTTAACTCATTATTCAAGTACAGAGGAGGGGATTGTTTCGAAACACAATCTTCTGAAATTGTAGAATAATGAAACAAGAAATTTAAGAAAATATTGTTTGTGATCTTGAAATCCATACATGTGATGAAGCTTGTTGTTTGTATATTATGAAATTTACCATAAAGATGTCTTTGGTAGACTTGAACTTATGAAGAAAATAAATATCACTCTATTTCTTCTAATGTTTAAAAGGTTTCCCTTTTTCTTTTCCAGATCTTTATAATTCAATACAAGAGTGGTAATTGTGGGACATTTCATTCTTTCTTTTTCTGTCTTATTATTTACAACACAAAAATTTTCTGCATGTAACAACTACCAACTCCACTTTGTCTTACATTGTAGGTTATTCACCTTATACATGATCAAACATTTTACTTGACTAGGGATCACAAAAATAAGCTTAAGGAAGAATGTGGTTAGTGTTTCATATATGAATCTCATAGCTTGAATGTTCCTATTTCGATGTGGAACTCTCTTTTTTTTCTTCTTACATTTTTATTTTGATTATTTTCTATTTCGTAGGAATTGAACCATGGACCTTTGTTAAAAAATTAGGGGATGCAGTTTTCATACCTGCAGGCTGCCCTTATCAAGTTAGAAATTTGAAGGTGCAGTCTCTCTCTCTTCCCTTCTCAATTTTTTAGATTCTTCCTTTTTAAATTAACTGCGGACCTCAATTCAACTTTAAGATAATAGTCGAAGCTATGGAAACTTAATTTAACCTATCAAAAAAAATTCTAATAGTTGAAGCTATAGTAATTTATAGTTTATCATTTCTTGTCTTGTCAAAAGAAAAAGCTACTTTTATTTTTATCCAATCCTTAGTGGCTGTGAAGGATAAAAATTCTTTTACCAGTATATATTGGGTAAGTTTTAGGATTATCAAATGTTTTCCTATTTTATTTATAATTTAATTATATGACATTCTGCAGCCAAAGAGACTAAACAACTTAGAGACCGAAGCATATTACCGGAACCTTTCAAAGTGCAAATTTGTGAATAAAGTAGCCTATTCTAAGGGTTAGTTGAAAAGTGGATGTAGGTTACTCTAAGTGCTTATATGCTATCGAAAATTATCCAAAGTAAGGCTGATTTAAAGTTGGATGGTGATAATTTATGCTCCCTCCATTTCATTTTTTGTCTTAGTTTGACTGTTGTAGCAGAAGCAATATTGCTAATGGCTGAGAAGTTGGAAGAATAAAAATACACTCTCTTAGTTCTGAAAATATCCGATATTGGTCTTTGAGACAGACGAGATGAGTAAGCGGTATGTAGACTTTCTTTTTCCAAATGTAGGAACATAAATGATGACTAATAGATCTTTGACTTCTGATAAGGGAACTTGGATATTAGCAATAAGTTTCTATATTGAAGATAATGAGTAAAGCCAAGTGCTAATTAGTAAACTATGCTTCAAAACTGTCTCATATAAGAACAACTAATTTTCTTTGTCACACCCCGATCTTAATAGGGTGTGATGGGCACCCGACCCCATGCTCAGAGCCGAGCAAACCCGTTACCTCATATTACATACTTAATCTATTTAGACTTGGACATCAAAAGAAATAAAAAAAACATAGCTAAGCTTTGCGAATCTTGCTTTCCAAAATCTATCATCCCATAAAACTCGTGACATACGACATAATAACATATTGGCTGGTGACGCCGCTTACAAAGCTAACACTCTATAGCCATGACTCTGTCTGCAAAGTCTCTAACTTCGAACGAAACACCATAGCGCATATACTCTGACTAAGAAGCACTCCAGGAACAAGTGGAGTTGCTAACCCCGCCAGAACATCTTCTATAATAGCTTTTACTCGTCTGGGTATACCTGCGTGGCATGAAATGCAGCCCCCGAAGAAAAGGGGGTCAGTACGAGTAATGTACCAAGTATGTGAGGCATGAACATCAGCATAATAAAGAACATAAGGTATGATTAACCATATCATAGAATCATAGAACATATAGTGAGATAAGAGAGTAACCTGTACATATGAGTGCCCTTTTAGGCCGGATCCATGCATGCTTGTATCTTCTTTAAAAATATTTCTTTTTCATATACATAGAAAATATAACATGTCATATCGCCCACATATGTCCCATGTCCGAGCATCCCGCGTCTGGGATGAAAATTACGCCAACCGACCAAGTGGCAATGCATCTATAGCGCCACATATGAACCTTCCCCATATCCCCTATATACATATACATATACATATAGACAGCATGCAGGAGAGCTCAATGAAATTCATGTATCTATCGGAGTGACGGAAGATCGGTAACCTCCAATTGTATTATAGACTAACCATGGTCGCTTTGTCTCACCTTGAAAGAACAATTATTATAAGATGAGACTATCAACGGAGGATAATATTAAGAGAACGTATAATAAGGTCACAATCTCGTAAGACGCCAAATCTTATACATATGCACATAGGACCAATTTTCAAGACTCGTAGAATAATCGGAATGAGCTATGATTCAAAAATCAAGATAAGAGTCATGTCAAGTACCCTTCAAAAATTACCATGAATTATATCAAAATAAAACTTTTGGAATCATATACACGTATCTAAGCACGAGAAAATATCCTTTGGAAACTTAAGAAAATTGGCCATCCTAGTGGCTCTACGAATAGGACTTCCTTGAAATTGTATTAAATGTCATATACTTGTTTCATAAAACCCATGCCAAAAGAAAGGATAGCTCTATATACTTATGTCAAAACATGCCAAGAGAAAGAAGAGTAAACCTTACATACATGAAGCCGTTCTTATCATAGACATATTCTCATCCTCGACATCATCAATGTCGTTGTAAAACATATCCATCGTTATTGTCATAAAAGCTTGTAATACTGTAAATCTTTGTTTTGGGAAACTATAGACATTTTGGAAAATATTGACGGGTTATAGGAAAAGTAGTCATTTCCTTGGGACCATTGACACCTAGCTTTTGAAAACAAAGAAAATATGGAAGCACTTATGAAACCATAACATTGGAATCATGCCTTGAAAGAAAAGGGTAAGTCTTACATACCTTGTCCGCTTCCTTAGTCAATCCCACTTAAATCTTGGCCTTCCCAAAAATCTATAACAATGTTAACGAATGCAAACATTAGCTGTAGATATCCAAGATTCTCATCCTAAACTAACATTTTTTTTCTATCAAAATTTCGACAGCACTTTCCCTGTAAATACACCATCTCCGAGAATCTAACTCGGCCAATTTTATCAACAATAATCCGATACTTGGTCAAATTATCAACAACAATACCAAATCAATATACTACTTCCTCCAAGACCTTTTAACTCCCATAAGAACAATAACAATCTAATCCCTTCTTTCAAATTCAATTACGACAACCCAATAATTTACACACTAACCACATCATACTAACAACATTAGCTTCCATATATGCAAGAACATCATATTAACTTTACAAACTTCTAAAACAAGTCTCCAACTACTACAACTTTATAAGGATCCTTAAGCTTTTATTAGCAACATAGAATCCATAACAACAACTAAAACACTAAATAGAATCAATTCACCATAACTTGTCAAACCACCCCCATATTTGGCCACACCACTACATGCATATTTTCATGAATTTTCATCTATTTCTATACCTTACAACAACAACCACATACTACATAAAATTAATCCATTCTTTCTACACAACATCACACATACACGGCCAACACCCACACACTTATTTCCATATACTTCATCCATTTCTTCACTCTACAACATATACCAATCATCCATAACATATAAAGAAGATTGAAACCTTACCTTTTTCACTTAGTTCTTCAACTTGGCTAGAATTGTGCCTTGCAAGAATGAATGGTTTTCTTGCTCCAACAATTACTCCACTTTGTTAAGGACCCTCCAATTAGTTGTTTGGCTAAGAAAGAATAATTTTTGGTGAGATTTTTTCCAAAATTCTTGCCTATTAGAACATGGTCAAATGGCTCTTTTTATTTTCTCCCTTTCTTCTTTCTCTCCAAGCTTCTTGAAGCTTCTAGGAATTAAAAAAAATCAAGATGACTAATAAGTCATTCTTTTGAGCCTTTTTCTTTTTTTTCTTCTTTTTTTTTTATCCATATGGGCTTTGGCCCATCACTATGGATGGCCACCTAGGCTCAAGTGATCAAGCCCTTTTTTTTTCTTTTTGTTTTTCGCACTTCATGAAAATTTTATTTTCTAATTTCCAAATTTGCTCCTTAGCTTCCTCCATATTTTCATGAGTCATATTGCGAATTTCCCCTTCTTTTTTTTTGCCCCTAGCCATTCTTGATATTTCCAATTCATAATTTTCATAAGCAACTTGTGTGCTAAACAAAATAAAATATGGTCTTGTTTTAAACTTCCCGTGGTTTTTCTCGAATTATCCGAAAATACCAAAATGCGGGATATAACATTTCTTCCCAGTCAACTTTCCACTTTATTCCACATATTTAGTTATGCATATCTTTTGTTGTTAAGTGATCATCCAAGGAAGTGTATAGTTTAAAACTGGTGGTAGGTGTTTTGAATTGTGTTCGAATATGAAGAGAAGTTGCGCAAACTTCTTTTTAGCATAATTTTTGTGGAACTCTTTCAGTTTCTGCAACCCTTTTGATTTCCCCTATATATAACTCTTTCGGTTTCTGAAACCCTTTTGATTTCCCCTATATATATACATTCTTTTTTAATTACATGCACAGAGAAGAAGATATCATAATTGAGCAGCTCCCATCAGATTTGCTTAGTGTTAACTTCCGTATAATTTTTTGTCTTGGACACAAAGGAGGGGATCGTCTTGTGAGGCTTCAATATTTGCAAGGTTATCTGCTCAATAAGTACCCAGTCTAAGCATGTGCCATATGCTAGCTCCAATTCTTTCCATTAGAAACTTATTATTTTCCAGTATGCTTTTGTTTGGAAGGTAATGATATCCTCTTTGTAAATGAGGTGGAATGCTTCAAATCATGACTCCAATACTCATTTAAAAAGAGAGTCACGACTCCAGTATTAGATAAGTAGATAGTTAAGACCTAGACATATGTACAGGTGCAATACAGTAATATATGTATTAGTATCTCACATCACCTAGAGTGTAATGTATGCATTGTAAAATGTGTCTATAAAAGAAGTGATAAGGAAAAAGCTAGAGTGTATTAATTGGCGCCTCACTTCAAAAAGATGAGCGCCTCGTGTCTTGCCTCAGTGAGGCAGACCCTTGTCGCCTTTTGTCACCTTATGCTTTCCAAAACTCATTTCCATACTAGCTCACAAGTTGCTACAACTATTGCTTGTTATTTTACTTCTGCACTAGATCTAGCAACTACATTATATTTGTTGCTCTTTAAGGATATCAAATTACCTCCTGCTTTTGCCGATCAATGGTGGTATATCTAACAATCTACTCATGGCCTCAATCGTCAAAGAGTAGTCCTTTAACTGGGACCAACTTTATATATCGCAGAATTCAGACAGCTGAATTACAATGGCTATCACACTGAGAATCCGTAAACTGACTTGCAACACTCACATGAAAAGCAATATCAGGTCTAATCGCAATGAGATAATTCAACTTACAAACCAGCCACCAATATCTTCTAGGATCACTATGTGGCTACCTTTGTCTTGAAATGAGTTTAGCACTCGGATCCTGTAGGAGTGTCAATGGGTCTTCATCCCATCATTCATTTCTCTCAAAAAATCTCTAAGGTATACTTTCATTGTGAAATAACAATATGTGATATGGATTGAGCTACCTCAATAGGCAATACCTAGAAATACTTCCCTCTGTTGAGGTTCTTTGTCTGAAAATGCCAAAAAAGATATTGATTTAAATTAGTGATACCGTCCTGATCATCGCCCGTGCTAACGATATCATCAATATAAACCACCAAATAAATACACAAATTTGGAGCAAAATGTTGTAAAACACAAAGTGATCCACTTCACTACGAGTCATGCCAAACTCTTGGATTACTATGCTAAACTTTCTAAATCAGGCTTGAGAAAGACTGTTTCAGACCATAGAACGACTGATGCGATCGACATACAAGGCTACTTTACCCCTACCTTAGCTACAAAATCAGGTGATTGCTCCATATAAGCTTCATCTTCTAGGTCACCATTGAGATGAGCATTTTAAATGTCCAACTGATAAGAGGTCAATTCAGACAACAACCATGGATAGAAAAAGACAAACAAATGGTATTTAAGCCAGAGGAGAGAGAGTATCACTGTAATCAAGGCCAAATATATGAGTATACACCTTGGCAACAAGGTGAGTCTTCAGTTGATCAACTTGGTCGTTTGGACCAACTTTGACTGCATAAACCTAACGACAACCAACAATATATTTACCAAAAGGAAGAGGAACAAACTTTCAAGTACCACTTGCATGTAAAGCAGATATCTCGTCAATTATAGATTGTCACGATCTTGTATGAGAGTGCTTCAAAAGTAAACTTGCAGATGGAAACAAAGGACAAATATTATACAAAGGCATAATGGAGTGATGACACACGATGATAACTTAAAAAGGTATAATGAATGTTAGTATTATGAGTGGATTGTATACGTTTTTGAAGTGCAATAAGTTGATTAGAGGAGACAAGTCCGCAGTAGGTGTAGGGTCCGGCGCAAGATGTGAATCATCTGGGCCTGATGCTAGAGGCAGACGATGATGATGTCAGAAGTGGTGGCATTGTGGCTAGAGATGTGGAAGTAACTGTAGATTCCTTAGAAGTTGGTGTAGGTTAGACCTCGGTGATATCTAATGAACAGAAGATGTAAAGTAACGTCAAGACTAAAAAATTGTATTATATTGGTCTTTTTAATAAAAAAGTAATAGTAGTGGTCTTGTTAGTTTGGTTATTCTAAATTGTTTCTTTCTTCCACAGTCATGCATAAATGTTACTCTTTGCTTTGTTTCACCTGAAAATGTTGGTGAATGCATTAGTTTGACTGATGAATTCCGCTAACTTCCCCGAGATCATGTTGCTAAAGAAGACAAATTAGAGGCGCTTCTCTTGTTTCATGTTTCTTAGAGCTGTTTATATGCTTCTGTTTTTTATGACCATGTTCTTGTCAGAATTCCTCTTTGCACGGAATCACATACCTTATTAAGTAGATTACTCCTTCTGTCCCATATGACACCATTATTATTTTGGGGAGTCAAACTAGTCTAAAATGTCTAATTATTTGTAGTTGTAAAAGAGTTTCAAGTTAGATTACTTTTTATATAGTTTCAAGTATGTAAATTCTATTTTAAAGGTTTTGAGGAATTAATTTCCGAGTTCACATCTAGAATTTGATGTTTGACTGTTACTTTGGACCTCGCGATTATTCTCAGGACAGAGGGATTATTATTTATAGGCTCTTCAATTGTTCTGGACATATGTAGCTAAGTGTGACATGGGTCTGTATGTAAGGCTATATTTGAAAACACAAAGGAAGTTTAATTATTTACGCTTGAGGATTATCTTTCTTCTAATAAGTTTCAATTGTTTGGGGACATTTTAATTCTCGTAAGGGGAATGAGTATAATGCAGACCAGACAAGTTCCTTGCCTGGCAACAACAATGTCTCTCTTTTAAGTCTACTAAATGAGCCTTCAATGCCCACCCAACCTTATCTTTAATTGAGCTCTTAAGGTTAGCTATAGTCGAGTTTCTTCCAAAGCTGGATATCCAGAGATACAGGCCGCTATCCTTTGGTTAGGGTATTAGTGTTTTTCCTATTATACCACAAAATCACATTCTCCCACTCTGTTCAAATAAGAGTTTTGTGTTGTGTCTTATTTTGAGAAGATAATACCTTCCTTGAAAGAAAAGATGAAGTGGCTTTCAATAGTCTAGTAATGTTTAATGCTCTTCCATACAGTTTGAGCGATAATGAGTTCTGTCGTAAGCATAATCAGTGTTGTTATAAGTGAGCGCTTCGTCGTTTTAATACTTTGCAATACAGTTTGAGGGATAAACGAGTTCTGTCTTAAGCATGAATCCTATTAATAAAATCCTTAGATTTCTTCATCCTGGATTGGACACTAGACTCTATGCTCCTCAATAATTGCTTGTGGATGGAATACTACTTCCATAAGATAATACTTTCTCATTGCATCAATATAACAGCTCATTTTAATAACTGAAAGAAATTAATTCCTTGCTTTATTTCATTAACATAATAAGTATATATACACCTAATACAAACGTCTAATACAAGGAAACTAACTATCTATATATGGAAACTAAATATATACAATTTGTTACAAATCTATCAGAATATATTACCATATATTCTAACACATACCCGCAGTCGAAGCGGGAGGTCGCCGAACGCTAAGACTGTCCCGAAAGTCTTCAAATAACACCAATGGAAGGCCTTTGGTGAAGATATCTGCAATCTGATAACGAGAGGGGACATGTAGGCCCTAACCTGGCCACGAGCCACCTTCTCCCGGACAAAATGTATATCCATCTCAATGTGCTTAATGCGTTGATGCTGAACAGGATTACCAGCCAGATATATGGCACTAACATTATCACAATAAACCAAAGTAGCCCGTGGAATATGACAATAAAGTTCCAAAAGCAAATTTCATAACCAACAGGACTCAGAAACCACATTGGCAACCCTTCGATATTCTGCCTTGGCACTCGAATGGGACAAAGTAGCCTGACGTTTGGCAGATCATGAGATCAAGTTATCACCCATAAAGACACAATAACCCGACGTCGAACGTTATGTGTTGGGGCACCCACCCCAATCAATATACGAGACAAGGTTGGTTGTGGAAGAGGGATACAGGTGAAGACCATACTCCAAAGTACCTTGTAGGTAGCGCACGATGCGCTTGAGAACGTGCATGTGCTCATCCCGTGGATCATGCATGAACAAGCATACCTGTTGCACAGCATAGGTAATATCGGGTCTTGTGAATGTTAAGTATTGCAGTACCCCGGCAAGACTCCGATAAAGTGAAGGGTCCGCAAATGGCATGCTGGTAGTAGCCCCAAGCTTCGGCTTTGTATCAACTAGAGTAGGAGACGGCTTACACGAGGACATGCCAGCACGGTTAATAATCTCAGCTGCATACTTCTTTTGAGATAAAAATAAACCGGTTGTATGACGAGTGACAGCAATGCCCAAGAAATAGCTCAACCAGCCCAAATCCTTCATAGCAAATTCGAAGCTAAGAAGTGATATGATAGACTGGTGAAGCTTATCAGAGAAAGCAGTTAAAATAATATCGTCGACATATAATAAAAGATACGCCATAGAAGAACCTCGATGATAAGCAAACAAGGAATGATCGGTCTTACTGTGAGAAAACCCAAGAGTATGGACATAGTCAGCAAACCGTTTATACCAAGCCCGCGGAGCCTGTTTCAGTCCATATAGAGATTTCTGCAGCAAACAGACATGATTAGGCCGATTAGGATCCCGATAACCCAAAGGTTGATACATGTACACAGTCTCCTTGAGCTCGTCATGTAAGAAAGCATTTTTGACATCAAACTAGTGAATCGGCCATGCCTTAGAGAGAGCCAGACTAAAAATCATACGAATAGTCGCCGGTTTGACAACTGGACTAAATGTCTCACCACAATCCATGCCAACCTGTTGGGTTTTACCATCACTTACAAGACGAGCTTTATGTCGCTCAAACGAACCATCAGATTTTTCCTTATGAGCAAAAATCCACATACACCGAATAATATTAACATTAGGAGGACGTGGCAACAACACCCACATCTTATTTTTAATAAGAGCATGATCCATAGATAATTTCCAATTCGGGTCACGAAGAGAAGACACAGGGTTACGGAGTAAAGGGGACTTCGAGATGGATGTAAGAAGGTTAAAAGACCTCTTAGGCTTGTAGATCCCATGCTTACTCCTAGTAACAGGACTGGTGGGTAGACTAGAGGGAAAGACGGGAGTGGGTCGAGGAGAAGAGAGAGGAGGGAGAGTGGAAGACGGGGCGGACTGCCCAGGCAGCGAGGAAGGAAGCTGCCCAGGCAAGGAGGCAGACTCGCCCGCTGGATACGGCGGGGCTGGCAGCAGTGCGGCAGGAAGGGGTGGAACCGGTGGGTTCGTAGGGGTAGCGAGATGATGAGCCACATATGGAGAGGGTCCATCGTCTAGAAATTGGTATGTGTGATTTTGATGGGTATGTAACTTGGAAAAAGGAAATTACATCTCATCAAAGAGTACGTGACGGCTAAGGATGATTTTTCGAGAGGAAAAATCATAGCATTTATACCCACGATGATGTGATGGATATCCCCAAAAAATACACGGGGTTGACCGAGGTTGAAGTTTATTTATTAGTGTTGAGGGAAAGAGAGGATAACATAAACACCCAAAGACACGAAGATGGGAATAAGAGGGATCCTTCCGATAAAGAATGGTAAGAGGATAGTGATAGTTTAACAGTTTATGAGGAAGAATGTTGAGAAGGTAAGTTGCCATTTATAAAGCATGATGCCAAAAGGAAGGAGGAAGGGAAGCATGAGCTAATAAGGTACGAACAATGTTATTAATCGTACAGATTTGTCTTTCGGCTTTTCCATTTTGAGGGGACATGTGAGGACAAGACAAACGAAATGACAGACCATTGATTTTACAGAAGTCCCAAAAAGGTCCATTATCAAATTCCTTGTCATTATCACATTGTATATTCTTAATATCCCATTCAAAGTGAGTTCGAATAAATATCTTGAAATTTAAAAATATGGAAAAGGTTTGTGATTTGTGTGATAAAGGAAATGTCCACAAGAATTTAGAATAATCATCCATAAACAAGACATAATATTGATGACCGGAGGAACTCAAAATGGGTGATGTCCAAAGATCACTATGTATAATATCAAATGGCATAAGAGTGAAAGAAGTTGACGCATAAAAGGGAAACTTAACATATTTTCCAAGAGGACACAAATGACAAATACGAACATCACTACTTTGAGTACAATCAATTAATTTATTCTTTCTAAGGGAATTCAACACAGGTGCGCCCGGGTGACCCAAACGATCATGCCAAAGAGAAGGTGCCAAAGCCGTAAAAGTAGATGGTAAAGTGCCTGGATTGGTGATTGGATAAAGTTCTCCCTAACTGTTACACCTCATTACCAGCCTTCCCGTCTGAAAATCCTTCACAGAAAACCAAAGGGATCAAAATTCACAGAAATAGAGTTATCAGTGGTAAATTTGCAGACGGACACTAAATTTTTAACTAGATGAGGTGCATGGAGGACATTTTTTAAGTGCAAGGGAGGACCCGGGGAAGACAAAGTTGTGTGACCATAGCCGTGAATTGGAATAGAGTGACCATTACCAACCATAATACCACGATTAATGCTCTTATTAAAATAGGATATGAGGTTACCTTGATTGGATGTCATATGGGAAGTGGCACCGGTATCCATGTACCAATTTGTATTCGGAGGAGTGATCCCAAGAATATGCATTGCGGCCTCAATATCTATAGGCGTAGGGGTTGCGGTGTATGCCTGCTGGGGTCGGGGGCTAAGAACACCCGCTCTTTATGGCTGCTACTTTCCATAAGTGGGTCGGGACTAAGTGGTTGATGGATATGGACATGGTGGGACAGCCCAAGGACCCCAAGAGGCCAGCCATGGCCACTGTTGTCCGCCAGACCAAGGAGAAAATTGTGGAGAGTGTTGCGCCGTTGAATGCTGCCCAGTGCTGCCGCGACTGCTGCTGCCACCCAGCTGACCACCACGGCCAGTAGGACTACCGCTGCTGCCAGCTCCTCTGCCGCCGCCACGACTGTCATGGCTGCTGCGAGATCTGCCTCCATTATTGTTGCGGTTGTGGTGCCTCTTTCCACCACTATTATGGCGGTGGGAAGAGGAATTAGCAGGAACATCAGTGGGACCTTCGGAACGAGCGATCAACTAATGCAGCGGAGGAACTTTGGGCTGCTTTCTTAGCACAGACAGCTTCTTCAAGAGTGAGCATCGAACGGGCTTGATAAAATTGTGGCAAAGGGTCGTGTTGGCGAATAAGAGTCGCCACACCTTGGTAGGGCTCGGTAAGGCCCGAGACCAATTGAAGAACTAGACGATCATTAGCCACTAGAGAGCCAACATTCTTGAGTTGATCCGCTAGAGATTTAAGATGTTGATAATAGGCAGAGACATTGGGAAAATCGGCCATGTCAACATGAGTGAAGCCGTACTCAAGGGTGACAGCACGAGAGTGTTTGTTATCTTGGAAGATATCACGCAAGCGATTCCAAGCCTCCATTGTCGTGGTGTCAGGTTCCAGAATTGTATGCAATAGATCATGAGAGATAGTAGCGTAGAGCCATTGGAGAACGGTGGCGTAAAGGGTGGACCACAGTTCTTTGTCCTCCTCCTGTTGAGGTCGTTTCTCCGTTCCTGCCGCCGGAGGAATAATATGATCAATTACCCGATGGGATCGTGCATGAATCTTAAATAGTTCCGCCCAAGTGGAATATTGGACATTCTCCATCTCAAGAGTGATGGGAACATGGTTCTTGATGTTGGAGACAGCAAGAGCAGGATGAAAGGAAGATTTGGAGGTAGACATGGTGAAAAGGCGAGGACGAGAAAGGCGAGGGGGGCTGCGGCGGCGGGAGACCTAGAAGAAGGAGGAGACAATTTGCCCTAGACAGCTGATACCATGAAAGAAATTAATCCCTTGCTTTATTTCATTAACATAATAAGTATATATACACCTAATACAAGCGTCTAATACAAAGAAACTAACTATCTATATATGGAAACTAAATATATAAAATTTGTTACAAATCTGTCAGAATATATTACCATATATTCTAACAATAACTTATCCGTATCAAGTGTTTATGCAAATAGTTGATATAGTTTCATCACTGGGTCCTTATATTAGATGTTGTCTTATTATTCTACTTTTTTTGGTGGATATTGCTTTGATGATGCCTTCTAAATCTTTCAGTTACATTTTTAGGAGTGTGGAACCTTTTGCAGAAATCCTCTATTTAGTTTTGCTTGAACATAATTTTGGTAAAGGTGATAATCTGCTCTTTGTACCACAGGTCAAAAAGATGATTTTTCATGCCATGAGGAATGCTGTTTGCGAACTGGGAATGAGAAATCTTGAGTTAGTATCACCTGAAACTGTGCTATCCTCCTAACTGTGCTATCCTCCTTACTCCCTCTCCTTGTTTCAGTTCATTTTTTTCATCTGTTGGTGTAAACAAATTGTGTTATTGATTGCAGTTTGTTTATTACGTAGGTCCTGGTGATTTGAGCTGCACATGTGACTATCTTCTCTATAAGATTGTCTTTTTAGTAATTCTGTTGCCTGGAAGATGGATTAACATGTTAAGCTTTGATCAACAGTGGTACTGAAATGACATGGTTAGAGTAGAGGTGTCATTGTCTAGCTTGAAGTCCTCTTGGCAAGAGGCTGGTCTTGCTATCAACTATAACTGTTATTCCGTACTTGTGGCTGAACGTTTTCTCTTTAACTGATGCACTAACAGAAAGTTTGTAGTCATATTTGTTTCATGAATTTTCTGTGATTCTCGTCTCTTTGAGAAAATTGCATCACTCCTGTAGACTTTTGCATTTTTGGCGACATAAACGTTATAGCTGCTTCAATGGCCACTATTTTACTGAATATATAGTGTTACCCTTATAAATTTGCTAATTAGAAGGATGGCTTCTTAACTCCTTCCCCCCCAGATTTTTAAAAACTTAGTTAACCCTCTATTAGTGTCCCCCAGCAGTTGGCTCTCTTCCTTTTTTATTTCTTCCTCTCCAGTTGTGCCTTTCACAGCCACCAGGTTGTTTTAAAGCAGTTATACCCCCAAAAGGAAACATTTGAACGCTTTCCATACAGATTCCCAGTCTTAACATATCAGAAGATTAATTTTGTAATTTTTACCACCTATCCCATTTTAATGACTCTTTGGACGTTCCAAAATGTTTGAGACCTTTTTATTACTCATATATACCAATTTCACAACTTTCAAGAATTAAGATCCATTTTACAATTCAAATTTTAAATCTTGGATGTTATGTTTTCTCTATTAAACTAACTTCTAAATTATTACTGAACAGGTATTTTCTTCCACTATCAGTAATTTAATGTGCAAGTATACTGAATGTCTTGAACTATGTTTTCCTTCACTGGGACAGAGGCAGTATAAGTTTATGCATTGAGCTGCCTCTCACAAACTTTAAGGGTGGTGGTGCACTTTTACCTTTCCCCATGATCTCTCAGTACAACTACCACTTTTTTCTTAATAATTATCGTCTTGATGTATGAACAACAAGGAACAATTCGAACATGGATGGTGTCAAATCTCTGTCTGTAATGTCGTCATCAACTCCATTCAGCAAATTGCAAGACGTAAGTGAAATATGAAGACACGCCGTTACTCAAGACCAGCTTCTGTCTAGATGTTTAACAATCTGTATCTTCTCTTTTTAGGCCATGCCACAAGCAACTCAGCAAAGATCTTTGGATATTGTGAGACAGTCGGAGGACATGACACAAGCCAGAAGGAAATCTTCTGCTATCGAAAATGAGCTGGTTAGAACCGCGCAAACTGATTGTGGGAGTCCTGTTTCAAGTCATCTTCTTTCTGCAGAAAAGGTATTAAAGTCATCCTGTCAGGAGTATGGTTTTCCTGGATTTATCTTTAGATGTATAACAATCTATATCTTCTGTATTCAGGCCATGCCACAAGCCAGAAGGAAATCTTCTGCTATCGAAAATGAGCTGTTTAGAACCGCGCAAAGTGATTGTGGTAGTCCTGTTTCAAGTCATCTTCTTTCTGCAGAAAATGTATTAATGTCATCCTCTCAGCTTCTTTAGTATGATTTTCCTGGATTAACTTCAGATGTATAACAATCTATATCTTCTGTTTTCAGGCCATGCCACAAGCAACACAGCCAACATCCTTGGACATTTTTGGACAGTCAGAAGACATGCCACTGGGAATGAAAATATCCTCTGCTATTGAAAATGAGCTGGTTAGAACCCCTCAAGCTGATTGTCGAGGTCCAACCTGTTTCAATTCTTCTTTTTTCTGCAAGAAAGGTAGTAAAGTTATCTTGACAGCTTCTTTTGATAACCAAAAGAATGAATCCTGATTTTGGATTGGCATTTCCTGGATTTCTCTTTGGATGCATAACGATCTGTCTTCTCTTTTCAGGCCATGCTTCAAGCAACTCCACCAGCATCTTCAGACACTGTGGGACTGCTAGAGGACATGCGCCAGGCCAAAGGAGTACATCTTCTGATAATGAAAATGAGCTGATTAGAACCCCTCAAGCTGATTGTCGAAGTCCTGTTTCAAGTCTTTGTTCTGTGGAAAAGTTGGTAAAGTTATCCTGTCGGCTTCTTTAATATGTTTTTCCTGGATTTATCTTTAGATGTGTAACAATCTGTCTTCTCTTTTCAGGCCATGCTACAAGCAACTCCGCCAGCATCCTCAGACATTGTGGGACCACTAGAGGACATGGCACCAGGCCAAAGTAAAATATCTTCTGATATTGGAAATGCCACTACCCCTCAAGCTGATTGTCGAAATTCTTTTTGCAGTCATTTTCTTTCTTTGGAAAAGGTAGTAAAAGTCATCCTGACAGTTTATTTAATATGGTTATCCTGGATTTATCTTCTTCTCTTCCCATGCATGAAGCAGGATCGACCCGAGGAAAGCACATCTGCACGTAATCGGAATCGAACTCCAACAATAATTCAAGATGTGAACTCAACTTTCCACAAAGTAGAATCATTCCTGAAATCTATCCCAGAGGAACATTTCTTTCACCATCAGGTACACCAATTTCTAATCTGGACTCTGCCAAGGAAACAGTAAGACAATTTGTTGGAGGACCATTGAAGATGTTGGCGGACCCAGCTAATGAAAAGATATTGAAGGAAGCAATTAACCTACTGAATGAGAATCTCTCGTTACTCACTGACGAACAAGCCAGGCTGTTGGTAAAGATCAAACATATATTCCCTTAGATGGTTCAAGACCTGAGGGATGCAAGACAGACAGTTTAGTTGCCAAGACTTCTTCATTGATCTTGAGAAGGATAGGAAAACTTTAGATGACTTGAGGAACACTGAAATGGAATTGAAGTTAAAGTATGATCAAGAAGTGGCTGAGAAATGGAAACTATGCTTATGTTCCTTAGGAATAGGAAGGCTGAAATTCTGGAGAAAAGACTTGAATTATCTGTAAAGGCTAACCACACTATGTCTTCAGCAGAAGAGAAGGCAGGTAAGATTGAAGACACCAAAATACTGTTGGTCAAGGCTAAAGAGGCAATGGTCTATTCTTAAACCTTTGCATCTGTAGTTTCCTGCCCAGATTAAAATATGATTTTTAACTGTTGAAAGACATTGTTTATGTGCTCTTAGATTTGAATGTCAGCTCTTGTAACTGTTGTTTAGGGCAATGTCAGTGCTAATCAGTGCACTCTTTTGAAAAAAAATCAAAAACAAAAAGGGAAGGGACATCTTGAATGATCTGGTTTTTGCAATCGATGGCTGAGTTAAGGGTTTGGGGTTTATTGGCAATCCTTGTGAGCAATCAAATAGGTTTGGAATGGAGTTGACTCTCAACTGCGGTAGAATAACTCGGAAGCACAAATTCTCTTACGAAAATGACATGATGTGGTAAATTCGTGTTATATAGGAAAACATTATACAATAGGCTTTTGCAATACTTTTTGACATTAAAAAGGGTGTTGTAACTTTCAAATTTACCCCCGGATGAAAGTTGGTGTATTTTTTTGTTGCAAGTTTCATCTTTTTCTGTGTATTCCTGTCCCTCAAATCCATTTGTGCAGGGACTGATCATCTAATGTTGTAACAATTTACAGTGGTACCTTTAGTTGGCATCCTTATATTTTGTATGAATAATTGCGTTGTACACGATCCCTTGGCAGTGACTAAATTATAAAAACTTTTAAAATAGAATTAACAATTGTATAATTTAAAGCAAAATAGGCAAATCACAAAATCAATGAATGTGAGCTTTATTGATGAATAGAATACAATTCAAATGGGCTAAATGGTTGAGAAGAGAATCAGAATTCCCCAAAAATATGGATTCCTTCTGCAACTTATACTTGATTTAGGATTTAGTCGAAAAATTGAGAATTTTTGCAGGAAAGAGCTAAGAGGTTTAAATAATCAATTTTGTAGGATTATTTGTTGTATATGCACCTCAATTACTCATAAACTATTTAAATAAGTAAACTAATAGAATTATTTAATTAATTTTAGACACCAAATAGGAGTAATAAATTAATTTTAGACACCAAATAGTATGCACTTCACTATATATTTTTTAAAGGAGAATACATGTAAAGGTGAAGAAGTGGAGTATATTATTTGACAAGTGTATGGCCACACTCCACAGGTAGTGATCTTATTACTCCATTATTCTCTAACTAATTACACTGAATTTAAGGATTAATAATTGGACTACTATTATTTATAAGTCTTAAAGCAGACTTATCACATAATTTTCTCTATATTATTCCACATATTACTCCATTATCTTCTAACTAATTACACTGAATTTAAGGATTAATAAATGGAGTAGGGTCATAAATCATTTGCCCGTTTATATATAAATGTCGTTTGTTTGTTCAAATAAGTAGGCAAATTCTAACAACTCTCTTTGCTATATGTTTGATGAACGTTTATTATTAGACTAATTACCCCACATGGTAATACTACTAATTAATCATATATGTAGAGAAAACAAATGTAGAAAAAAATTAATAGCTCGTCATAATTATATTCACCATCACACGCGTAGAATAAGAGAATTAGAAATCTCTATAAATTTAATTTATGTTACCCAATGAATCAACTCATCACTAATCAAATTAAAGCAACAAAATATATAATTAGTTTTCTAAAGTTCAAAATGTTTGTCAAAATATCATTCCTAGTTGCACTTTTTGTGCTACTAGCTGAGGGTCGTAATGTGATAGAAAGTATTGTTGAAGATCATGACCATTCAATTGGAACTAAATGGGCTGTGTTGGTAGCTGGATCAAATAATTGGTATAATTACAGACATCAGGTCATATATATTTACAATTCTTTCCTTACAAATTTAATATTTTACTATTCTCTTTTAATCTCAATGAGACACCACATGTGCTAATTCCACATGAAAAATCATATATTCTCTAAGCACGCAATCAAATTTGTCGTAAAATTGAAAAGATATGAATAAGTAAACTTATGGTTAAAAATAAATTAATGGAAGGACAAAATAAATGTCTTATTTCCCTTAGAAAATCACTAATCATACTATATATATATATATATATATATATATATATATATATATATATATATATATATATTAACTTGTTTCAACCTCAATAAAAAAATATTATTGCTAAGATTGATTAATTTCTTAATTTGGGGTTATAATTTCAGGCTGATGTATGTCATGCTTATCAACTACTGAAGAAAGGAGGTCTAAAAGATGAACACATCATTGTATTCATGTATGATGACATTGCTTACCATCCTGAAAATCCTAGACCTGGAGTTATCATAAATAACCCACATGGTCATAATGTGTACAAAGGAGTATCCAAGGTACTTTATGCATAATTTGTAGAGGCGAAGCTAGAATTTTAATTTATAACAACAATTTTAAATGTCAATAACATATAGTGCAAAAGTTACTGGATTCAGCCAAACTCATATCCAGACTTCTAGCTCCTCCACCCTGATTATTTGTCAAGATTTTATTACTTAAATTTAATATATACACCCTTTTAATTTTTGTGAGATATATATGTAGGACTACACAGGAAAAGATTGTAACGCTAAAAACTTTTATGGTGTTATCCTGGGAAATAAGAGTGCTCTAACTGGAGGCAGTGGAAAAGTTGTGAACAGTGGTCCAAATGATTATATTTTTATTTACTATACTGATCATGGTGGTCCTGGTTTAATTGGTTAGCTTTTTAATTTCTTACTCCAATTAAAATACAATATTGTTCACTAAAGTTTTTAATTAATTAATTAATCTTTTGTCATGATTTTAGGAATGCCTGTAGGACCATTTGTTTATGCCAAGGACTTGAATGTGGTCTTGAAGAAAAAACATGCTTCTGGGACATACAAAAAGATGGTAATTAATTCTTTTCATCACTAGCTAGCTAGAGATTAATATATTAATGTATGAATAATGAACGTGTTGGTTGTTAATTAATTAGGTATTTTACATGGAAGCTTGTGAGTCTGGAAGCATGTTTGACGGTCTACTTCATGAAGGTTTGAATATTTATGTAACGACTGCATCAAAACCCGATGAAAATAGTTGGGCTACGTATTGTTCTTTCAGTGATAATGATGATCATAAGTACTGCTATGGTGAGTGTCCACCAAAGGATTACAAGAATATCTGCTTGGGAGATTTGTATAGTGTTTCTTGGCTAGAGAATAGGTATGTATATGTTTGTTCCATTCTTTGATTTCACATGCTTGTTATTAAATTAAGGAAAATAAAAAGCTACATTCACAAGCTATAGCTGGAATAATGAAGAAATTCTATTAACTAAACCGTGATACTATATATAGTATGTTAAATTAAACTAACTATACTTTGTATCAGTGATTTGCACGATCGACGACTTGAAACTTTGAAGAAGCAGTATCGAAGGGTAACATATATATAATTATTCTATGCAAAGTTTCAAATATCATATAGTTAGGGAGTACATAGTTGTTAATTGTTAAATTTTGTTGTTTTTTTTTGAATTCGATCAGATTCGTAAAAGAGTTTTAAATAATGGTACACAAGGTTCCCATATGATGGAATATGGTGATTTACATATACATAAGGATGCTCTTTCCAGATATATGGGTTCTAATTCTCCAAAACATACTTCTTCTACCAACAACTACCCCTCAAACTCAAGACATGTTAATCAGCGCGATGTTCAACTCTTGTATCTCTTGTCCAAGGTAATTAATGTTCTTACATACGTAAAATAATATCACATAATTAATGGAAAGGTGAAAAAAATAAGAGATGTAAAAGTTTTCTTGAATAATTAATTTGACAGTTTGAGGGTGCTCCTGAAGGGTCTATAAGAAGAATAGAAGCTTATAGGAAACTAAATGCAGCTATATCAGAAAGAGAAGATGTAGACAAGAGTGTAAGACATATTGGACAAATTATGTTTGGAGTTGAGAATGGTCCAGAGGTGCTCAACATTGTTCGACCTGCTGGACAACCCCTTGTTGATGATTGGGACTGTCTTAAATCCTTTGTAAGTATATACTACACGTCTATATATGTTATAACAACGATTATATATATTAAAAAATTAATGTTACGTTGATGTATGTACGTACGTACAGGTGAAGATATTTGAGTCACATTGTGGATCATTGAGTAGCTATGGTAGAAAACACGTTCGTGGGTTTTCTAACATGTGCAATGCTGGAATCCAAAGGGATCAAATGGCTGCAGCTGCTAAACAAGCATGTTCTTCTTAATTAATTATATTACTCATGTAGCTTGCATTAATCACCTTAATTATTATGAATTATATATCTTTATTAAGCTTTTGCCCATCACGTGAATTTATTGTTTGCAGTAAAATGATTAGTTAGCTGAAGAACCATTTTTCAGGCACTAACATCTGAATAATAGAATCAGAAATTCAAAACAGAAGACGAATTACAGCGCCACAACATTCAAATTTAACCCCACTAATACATATATAATGGGCTTGGCAAAATGTAAATTTAAAACTTTCTTTTTGTAGTGGTAATTAGGGGATAATTGTTTACAAAAGCAAGTCATCAAGAAATGGTAGGTTGAGCATCCCAGAAGCGAGAAGAAATGCAAGAATCCACATAGGTAGAATCCATTGAAACACAGCAACTAAAATCTGTTTTCCTGTGACAAAAAAATAATATTTCTATATTTCTATATTAAAAAATAAAATAAAATAAAAGGGATTAAATAATTACTAATTAATTACCAGCAGAGGCAGATGTGGGTTGAGTTTTATGAATAAGCCATTCACCAGTTTGTCTTAGCTTCTTCTCGACATCCCCTTCATTCTCCCCAACAGAATTGGACAAAATTGAATCAAACAATGTCTTCTTCTCCTTTACATGACTCCTTAACAAACCAAAAAAGAAAAAGAAATAATTGAGATTGTAGGTATGTATAATAGATAGAGTAAAAGGAGGGGTACCTGCTGGTATCTCTATCTCTGAAAATGCCAGCACCAATGGCTCTTTCAATCTCTGCAACTGAGAGTTTCCTTTCATTCTGCTCAACTCTTGTTTGGCTTTTGAGGAATGGAGGCTTGGGGTCAGTGGGTGGTAGAGATGAAGATGCAATAATTGTGGACATGGACATACATTTTACTCCAACCATTTTAAATTATGTCTTACCCTTAACTTATCTTCTTACAAATATAACTTAGGACAAAATATCTTTTCTATTTTGGGATAACACACTTTTTATTTTTTCAAATAATAATTTATATATAATAAGAGAAGATGTATTTAAGAGTGAATATTATTAGTCGGGGACGGGGACAGGCCATCGTGACTCATTACATTAGCTGTGGGCTTGGTGAGGCGGTGGTTGGAATTAATCTTGATGATAATAGGTACGCCAATCATTCTGAGTGATGATGGTTATAAGTTTTACAAAATCTTTATCGAGGATATTTTATTTTTTATTTTGTGGCCAGTTGTTATAAACCATTGGAATAGGATGATTAGATTGATTCACTTATATGTATTTGGATGATGGTTATAAGTTTTACAAAATCTTTACCAAGGATATTTTACTTTTTATTTTCTGGCCAGTTGCTATAAACCATTGGAATAGGATGATTAGATTGATTCACTTATATGCATTTGGATGAATGCTCAATGACTTAAAAACAAGAATTTATAAACATTTTTTTTTAATTTGATCCAAAAACTATCACCTAAAATAAGTCAATTCAAAACGGACACTTGTTAAGATCATCTCTAACCCCGCTATATTTATTCTATATTCTTTATATTTGGAGAGTAATATAGAGAATGAGTTCTCTATTTCACTCTCTAGTCTCCAATTATAGAGAGGTGAATAATAGTGCTCCAAATTTGGAAAATTACTATTCATACTTTTTATTTTATTTTTTGATTATTATACTATTATTTTTTCAGGGGCGTCTACACTGTGGGGAAAAAGTCTTTAGCCTTAGGCCCCCAAAATATAGGGACACCATTTTTTGGTGTACTAGTTAGGGTTAGACCCTAAAAAAATATTTTTTTTAGAAAAGTCCCAATTTCAAGCGGATAATTAGAAGTGAAATTTGATATAACTACTCACTTTTTATCTTTCCAATAAAAAGTAAGGTGTACTTTTTTTTTTTTTAAGTTATCATTTCTTTTTACCTTATTCTTTGTTTGGTTTTTATATATTCTTCCTTCTTCTTTCTCTTTTCTATTCCTTCTCTCTTTTTCCATTTTATTCTTCTATTCTCTCATTCAAAGCTTAAGAATTTTTATTCATTTTATTGATAATTTCAACTTGAAGGGAAGATAGTTTATGATTTAAATTGTGGAAAAAAATATCTAGGTAGCCAATTTTTTTTGGAAATCAAGTCTTCATAGTTCTTGGATTGAGTAATATCATTCTAAATTCTAATATTATTTTTGTGTCTTTTGTTTCTTATATTTTTTATTTGATATTATAGATAGTGTTTATATATTTATTAAAATCTTAATATGTCAATTAGAAAATATGAATCCGGTCATTCAAAACTTAAAAGAAAAAGAAAAGTTGATAACTTGATAAAATCTCAAAAAGGTGCTCTTGATAAATTTTTAGAAAATAATACCAAATTAAGATAAAAAAATATAGGAAATTGATCTTTAGATGAACAAGTCACTAACATAGTTGAAGTCGAATTAGGTAAGGATATAATCCAAAAAGAAGAAAAAGAAAAAGGGGAGGAAACTAATGAAAAATTGAATGTAGATTCTCAAGAAAATCACGAACTTATAAATGAATTAAATAATCATACTCCTAAAAATATATATGATCCTAGTCAATGGAATAATGTTGATACAAAGTTAAGAGATCTATTAGTAGAAAAGAGACCAATTAGAATTACCGACTGTCACAACCCCAACCCGCCGTGACTGACACCTACAATACTTATTCTAGTAGGAGAATCGTACCATTCTAACAGCCCAACAATAATAATCACAACATGTGCACAAGTTTAAAGATTGATGAAGCAGATTTAAATCGAGATAAGTGTTGAGTTCCCATAAATAGAGAAAACTAACTAGTTATAACCTCAAATGTGAGGAATTAGCACCCCTAGAAACTAAAAGTCATCATACCAAAACTCTAATATAACAAGTCTAGAATAGGAGCGTAACCCCAAATAGAAACTGGTAATAAATAAAGCATTGTCTAACATCTAAGTCTTGGAAAGAAAAAGGACTAGAACAACGATAGAGTCCACGACAGCCTGAAGGAACAACTCACCCTTGAACTCGAAACACACGATCACTCCTCCAGGTGAAGTCTCTCCGCAACCGGCTGAATATGGCTTGTACTCAACAAAAAGGCAGAGCAAGAGTAGCATCAGTACACAAAAACCACGATGTACTGGTAGGATCATGCGGTTAGCCAGTAAGAGGATCATAGACAAGTAAATCTCAACATAATATGCATATACATATACAGAATAAGTCAACTGCATTTCAGTATCACAACTCAATGTATTTCACATACCATAATTTTCATACCAGGGTCCTCTCAAGGTACCTACAACAATCAACTTTGTGTCAGAACATGACACCCGATCCAAGTATGTGTCGGAATGTGATACCCGATCCAAGTGTGTGTTGGAACATGACACCCGATCCAAATTATGTATCGTAATGTGATATCCAATCCAAATACGTATCGGAACATAACACCCAATCTCAAGACATCACAATCACAAGTACATTCAATGTTTATAATATTTAAGCCACCAAGAACATGTTTATCACAATAACAGGCCAGCAAGTGATCATTTTCACACATAATCTAGCATGCTTCCCTATTCATATACACATATGCATATCATGAAGTAATTTGAAAAAGTATATGAAACACATACGGGAAACAAGACCATTACCTACCTCAAATTCAAGCTTTCAGAAACTTACAACGCAATAGCCTTCCCCTTTCGGGTTCGTTCTTCTCATTCTTGTCTAGAAACATTAAATACATATAAAGGATCAATATAATGGCCTAACTATCAAGAAATATAACACAATTTCATTCCCTAGGCTAAACCCATGATCCTAACCTTATTCTAGGGCTATTTTCCACCTTAGATTTTCAGTCCAAACACTCCCCCAATGATTATCACATATACTTCTAGTTCCTAAGAATCAAAGTATGAATCTAGGGAGTAAAAACCTTACCTTAAGCATGGAAATCCATGGAAAATCGATTGAAATCACCCAAGGTTGCCTCTTGGGGTTTTAGAAATTGAACTTGTAGAAAAAGACCATTTATGATCTTTTTCACAACTTAAGTCATAACTGTCCCGCTCAGATCCCATTCTAACGGCCCCACTCTGGCGGGAATAAACCCATTTTGGTGGGATAGGTGGAAATAGAGAGCTATAAGTTTGTTCTCCAAGCTCCTCTTTCACAACACCCCCCTTTCAAAGACGTATTAAAATATACCTCTCATGCAAACTTCAATTCTGAGAGTTTTACTCGCCCAAATGCAATTCCACGAAGCCTTCTTTCTCAATCTCCTAAGTATGTTTCTCTACTGAATGATGTTTTTATTGCACTTTAACCATATTTATCTCCTTAGTCCTCAATTTTTGGATGTCATGATCAAGAATTGCAACTGGCTCTTCCTCATATCGAAGTTTCTTATCTAAAACACCGAGTTCCATTTGATGATGTAGTCTCCATCTCCATGATAATTTTTCAGCATAGACATATGGAATACCGAGTGTACCCCAGACAAGCTAGGAGGTAAGGCCAACCTGTATGTACTGACCTCACACAATCAAGAATTTCAAAAGGGCTAATATAACAAGGACTGAGTTTGCCCTTCTTGCCAAATCTCATCACTCCTTTTATGGGTGATACTTTTAGAAGTACTTGTTCACCAGCCTCAAATGTCATATCCCTTATCTTTCGGTCTGCATACTCCTTCTGACGACTTTGAGCCACTAGAAGCTTAGCTTGGATGCTTCTTACCTTATCTTGAGCATCCCTCACTAAGTCAACCCCCAATGGCTCCACCTCCTCAGCTTCAAACCACCATATGGGAGACCTGCATCCCCTCCCATACAGGGCTTTGAATGGTTCTATATCAATAATGGAGTGGTAGCTATTATTGTAAGAGAACTCACACAAGGGCAGAAACCTGTCCCAATATCCCCCAAAGTCTATCACGCATGCCCTCAACATAATTTTCAGCACTTGGATAGTCCTTTCTGACTGCCCGTCTGTCTGTGGATGGAAAACTATGCCGAAAGTGAGTTGAGTACCCAACTCTTCATGTAACTTACCCTAAAATTTAGAAGTAACCTGCCTACCACAGTATGAAATGATAGAAAAGGGCACCCCATGCAGCCTTACTATCTCTTTCACATAAATTCTGGCCAACTATTGCGCATTATGATCCACTCTAACCAAAATAAATTGTGCTGACTTTGTTAACCTACCAACCACCACCCAAATGGATTCATGCTTTCCCAAAGTCTTAGGGAGTCCCATCACGAAATCCATGGCTATTATCTCCAACTTCTATTCAGGAATGGACATTCTTTAGAACAAACCTGTAGGTCTTTGGTGCTCATACTTTACCTGTTGGCAGTTCTGACACTTGATTATATATTTGGCTATGTCTTTCTTCATACCCAGCTACCAATATATCCGTTTCAAGTGCTGATACATTTTAGTCACTCCAGGGTGAATAGAGTATCGTGATCCATGAGATTAAAAAAGGATCCTTTGAATTAGTCCATCTATCCGAGGAACACAAATCCTTCTCCTAAAATGGAGAACCCATCTTTCATCTAGTGTTGAGTCTAGAGCCTTGCCCATTAACACCTTCTCTCTATTTTCATTTAAGTATACATCCTCAAATCCCTTGGTCTTAATCTCTTATATGAAAGTGGGCCTTAGATGAACTCCGTCCATTATCCTACCCTTCTCTGAGATGCCTAGCCTCATGAATCTGGCCTCCAAAGGTTGAATTTCTCTAGCCAGGGGGTGCTTAAGAGCCCCCAAACAAGATAAACTGCCCATGCTCACCAGCTTCCGACTCAATGCATCTACTATTACATTATCCTCGCCTAGATAGTACTGAATAATGACATCATAGTCCTTAGTAACTCCATCCACCTTCGCTGTCT
The DNA here is from genome assembly GCF_947179165.1 of Solanum dulcamara. Lineage (NCBI taxonomy): Eukaryota > Viridiplantae > Streptophyta > Magnoliopsida > Solanales > Solanaceae > Solanum > Solanum dulcamara. The sequence continues at coordinate 58,274,614 of NC_077241.1, read as the reverse complement.
CAAATTCAAGTCCTTCTGGGTGAACACGTGTTGTAAGCTATGGTGATCAGTAAAAACCTCACACTTGATGCCGTATAAGTAATGTCTCCAGATTTTTAGTGCAAACACTACCACTACCAATTCCAAGTCATGAGTTGGGTAGTTCTTCTCATGCACCTTCAATTGCAGTGAAACATATGGTACAACATTTTTATCCTATATTAACACAACTCCCAAACTGAAATGTAAAGCATCACAATAAATAATAAAATCTTTACCTTCGACCTATAGGGTCAAAATTGGTGTTGTGTTTATGAGAGTCTTGAGCTTTTGAAAGCTTTCTTCACACTTGTTAGTCCATTCAAATGGTACTTCCTTTTTAGTCAACCTGGTCAAGTGCGTAGCAATAGAAGCAAAGTTTTTCACAAATCGATGATAGTAGCTGGCCAGTCCCACAAAACTTCTAACCTCCATCACAAAACTAGGCCTAGCCCAATTCTTAACTGCATCAATCTTTTGTGGGTCCACCACACCCCTTCTTTTGAAACAACATGGCCTAAAAAAATAACTAAAGGCAGCTAAATTTCACACTTGGACAATTTCACATACAACTTTTGTCTTCCCAAAACTCCTAGCACAATTCGGGGATGATCTGCATGTTCCTGTTCCCTCTTTGAATACACTAAGATATCATCTATAAATACTATCATAAACAAATTCAGGAATGGTTTGAACACCCCATTCATCAAACTCATAAAAGCTACAGGTGTATTGGTCAACCCAAAGGACATTACTAAAAATTCATAGTGTCCATACCTAGTCCTAAAAACTGTTTTGGACACATCCTCAGGTCTACTTTTCAACTGATAATATCCAGACCTAAGATCAATCTTTGAAAAGACTAAAGCACCTTGTAGCTGGTCAAACAGGTCATCAATAGAAGGCAACGAGCATTTATTTCTGATGGTGACCTTATTCAGCGGTCGATAGTCAATGCATATTCTCATACTACCATCCATTTTCTTGACAAACAACACCGGAGCACTCTAAGGGGAAGCACTAGGACGAATGAACCCCTTGTCAAAAAGCTCTTGAATCTGAGCCTTAAGCTCTCTCAACTCCGCCAGAGCCATACAATAGGGAGGAATGGAAATTAGATGCGTACCCGACTTTAAATCAATACAGAAGTCTATATCTCGGTCAGGAGGCATACCAGGAGAGTCTGAAGGAAAAATCTTCGAAAATTCACACACTACTAGAATAGACTCAATAGAAAAAAACTCTATTTCCACATTCCGTATATGGGCCAAATAGGCCAAAAAACCTTGCCCCACCATTGTTTTAGCCTAGAGAAAGGATATGACCTTAGCTTGCTTAGGTTTGTACACCCTTTCCCACTCTAACCTTTCCTTTTGCAGGATCTCTAAAGCTATAGTTTTTTTATTGCAATTAAGTACTGCAAAGTAGGGGGACAACCAAGTCATGCCTAAGATCAAATCAAAATACGTCATGTCTAGGATCACTAAGTCAACCCAAGTTTGGTATCCCATAAACATAATAGAACAAGAACGATACACATGGGTGACTATGACTGACTCTCCAACAGTGGTAGAAATATGAATAGGGGCATCCAATATATCACCCAAGGCATATCTTATAGATACATAGGAATAAGTGGAACCCAAATCAAATAAAATAGTATCCATTTGGTCACAAACAAGAATAGTACTTGTGATAACTACGTCCGATGCTGGTTTTTCCCAAGAATACATAAAACTGAGCTCGGTCATCCTAATGGGCCACCTCCCTACCTGTCTGGACTGCTTCTTGACCTACACTACTACTGCCTCGGCCTTCCCGGCCTCTCAAATTTCCTTCTCACTCACTTTATGGACGTCCTCTACCACTGTTCCCTCCAGTTGCTGGGACTACTGCTCGGGCCTACTGGGTTGCTAAAACCGTCCCGCGAGGGTGAGAAATCTCCCTCTGTATATGGCCTGACTCTTTACAATTAAAACAACCACGATTAAAAGATGGATGGCTACCTAGGAATGATGCTTCCTAACCCTGAAAAACTGTCAGCGGAAGCGGGCAGTGCTGATTGAATTGGCCAGGCAGTAACCACCGGCCTGCCTGACCCTCTAGAATAGGATACCTGAACGTTACCTGTATTCTTGGGTATTTTAGCCAAAGCCTTAGCTTGCCCATCCTTCCTCACACCTTCAACTTTCTTAACAAAGTCTGTGACTTCGTTGAAACTTCTGTTAGAAGAAGTCATATGAATAGAAAGTACCATCAACTCGGGGTCCAACCCGTTCACAAATAACTTGATCCTCTTCTCCTAGTAGTAACCAGCTGAGTAGCGTATCGGGACAATGTATGGAATTTGGCCTCATAATTAGCCACTAATAACCCTTCCTGCTTAAGGGCATGAACTTATCCTTTTTCTTGTCCCTCAGGGTGCGGGGCACACATTTCTTTAAAAATAGATCATAGAATTAAGCCCAAGTAAGTAGAGGTAACACAAGCAAAAGACACTCCATATAAGCCCTCCACCACTACTTGGCATATCCCTACAACTGGAAAGTCACAAACTCTACTCCATGATGATACATTATACCTAGCTTATGTAACCACTCATAGCAATCTAGAATAAACTCGTAGGCATCCTCATTTTTAGTACCCTAAAAAACTAGAGGTTTGAGCTTGAGGAATTTGGTGAGCATGTCATGCTTAGTACCAGTCATCATAAGACCCATTAGCAGCCTGAAGAATGCATCTGTACCTATCACTTCATCTATTGGCTGATCTATAGTAGCAAACGAATGGTCAACAGGAGCCGGTGCTGCGGGCATAGTAGGAATGGCTCTAGTGCCAGCTAGCCTACTTAAGAATGCCATAATCTGTTGGGCCAAGGTTGGATTCAAAGAGGGAATACCATCAGCCTCAATTCATGTATCCTCCTCTTTTTCTGCCCGCTCCTGTTCCTCTCTAGCTCCTACCTCCCCCTCAAACTCATTTTGGGGAGCCGGAGGGGCCTCACCTACAAACACCTCCTCAATAGGAACCTCTGACACCACTGTAACGTGTGTTAACTATCTGTGGACAATAGAGTGGAAATGATTAGACATCAATTTGGATCACCAGATACCAATTGAAACCAAGTTATAGCACAAAAAAAGAAAGACAATGAATTTTTTCCTAAAATCCTATAGTCTCCCAAAGAAAAGTACAGACATCTCAGTACCGTTCTGCAAGACTCTACTTGACTCATTTTGGTATGATGAAATGAATGAATATAGGCTCTGATACCAACTTTTTCATGACTCCAATCCACCGTGACTGACACCTACAATACTTATTCTAGTGGGAGAACCGTACCATTTTAACAACCCAACAACAATAATCACAACATGTGCACAAGTTTAAGGATTGATGAAGCAGATTTAAATCGAGATAAGTGTTGAGTTCCCATAAATAGAGAAAACTAACTAGTTATAACCTCAAATGTGAGGAATTAGCACCCCTAGAAACTGAAAGTCATCATACCAAAACTCTAATCTAACAAGTCTAGAATAGGAGCGTAACCCCAAATAGAAACTGGTAATAAATAAAACATTGTCTAACATCTAAGTCCTGGAAAGGAAAAGGACTAGAACAACGATAGAATCCACGATAGCCTGAAGGAACATCTCACCCTTGAACTCGAAACACACGATCACTCCTCCAGATGAGGTCTCTCCGCAACTGGTTGAATATGGCCTGTACTCAATAAAAAGGCAAAGCAAGAGTAGCACCAGTACATAAAAACCACCATGTACTAGTAGGATAACGCGATTAGCCAGTAAGCGGATCATAAACAAGTAAATCTCAACACAATATGTATATACATATACAGAATAAGTCAACCACATTTCAGTATCATAGCTCAATGCCTTTTACATGCCATAATTTTCACACCAGGTTCCTCTCAAGGGACCTACAACAATCAAATTTGTGTCAAAACATGACACCCGATCTAAGTATATGTCAGAATATGACACCTGATCCAAGTATGTATCAGAACGTGACACCCGATCTATGTATGTATCGAAATGTGACACCCGATCCAAATTATGTTTCACAATGTGACACCTGATCCAAATACATAGTGGATGATACAAGTAGAAAAAGTCTTTTTGAAGTTATTTTAGATGAAATAAAATATATTGGACTTAATATTGATAATTTAAGAGGACAAGGATATGATAACGAGTCTATGAAGGGAAAACACCAAGGAGTGCAAAAAAGACTTCTTGATATAAATTCTGGATCATTTTATACACCATGTGGTTTTCATAATCTAAATTTGGTACTTTGTGATATGGCTAATTCTTGTACAAAAGCTATATCATTCTTCGAAGTGGTACAACTTATGTATTCACTATTTTCTTCATACACTAAGTGATGGAAAATTTTAAACGATAGTGTACCTAGTTTAACTCTTAAATCATTGTCACAAACACGACAAAAAAGTCGTATTGAAAGTATAAAAGCAATAAGATTTCAAACTCCACAGATAAGAGATGCTTTATTTAAATTAGTAGAAATTAGTGATGATCCAAAAATTAACAGTGAAGTTAATTGTTTAGCAATTTTTGATCTTGAAAATTTTGAATTTTTATTGGGTATGACTATTTGGTATGATGTATTATTTGTTGTTAGTTCAATTAGCAAAAGTTTACAATTAAAAAAGATATGCATATTGATGTCACCATATATCAATTAAGAGGCCTAGATTTTTTAAAAAACATATAGACAAGAAAGATTTACAACTGCTATGATTTTAGCTAAAGAAATTGCATTAGAGATGAAAATAGAACCTAAATTTTGTAAACAAATGTGTAATTTATAGAAAGAAACAATTTGATGAGAATGTCGATAATACAACAAAAACAACAACAACAATAACAACAACCTATCCCCATCATTAGAAATAGGTCAATGGTAAAGGATTTTGGGCCAGAAAACTTTGGGTAGCAATTATAGAAAAAATTAGTCTAGGCCAGATTTGGATGAATTTTGAGTCAGGTGAGGTCTAGGATGATCATGTGAATGGTGGGAGATTGAATCTATGATTTAATTGGATAAACGGATAGCCAAGGCGATACAGAGCATTTACGGCTTTGCAGAATCGCATTCGGGCAAGTAAAATTCTCGAAATTAAATTTGGTGTGAAGGATATAGTTTAATACATCTTAGAAAGAGCATGTGTTGTGAAATGGGGTCTTGAGGATCAAACTCCGATCTCTCTATTATCGTGCAACCTGCCAGAGAGGGACAGTCGCGAGACTTAAGTTGGAAAAAATCGAGAACGATCTATTTCTACAAAAAAAAGTTCCTACGATTTCAAGAGGCGACCTAGGGTGATTTCCATCAATATCTCATGAATTTTCACTCTTAAGGTAAGAATTTTACTCCCTAAATTCGTCTTTTGATTCCTAGAACCTAGAAACTATGGTTGGTAATCATTAGGGGAGGGTTTGAACTAAAAACTAATGGTGGAAAATAGCTCTAAAGTGGGGTTAGGATAATGGGTTTGGCCTAGGATGAGAATTGTTTTATTTTTCATGATACTTAGGCCATTGTGTTGATCCTTTATATGTAGTTACTATTTCTAGACCTAGAACGAGAAGAACGAATCCGAAAAGGAAAAGCTCTTGCACTGTAAAGGTTGTTGAAGCTTGCGTTTGAGGTAGGTGATGGTCTTGTTTTCCGTATGTGTTTCATATAATTTTAAATTGATTCATGATATGCCTATGCGTATATAAATAGCGAAACATGCTAGATTATGTGTGAAATGATCACTTGTTGGCCTGTTTAATGATGAACGTGTTCGTGGTGAAGATAATACTGTAAATGCTGAATGTATTTGTGATTTTGGTATGTTTAGATCGGGTGTCATGTTTCGACACATAAATTGGATCGGGTGTGACGTTCCGACAATATTTGAATCGGGTGTCATATTTTGACACATATTTGGATAGAAGTTGATTGTTTGTAGGTACCCTGAGAGGACCCTTGTGTGAAGTTATAGCATATTGAAGATATTGAATTGTGATCTTGATGAATATGCTTGAAGATGAGACTGGTTGACTTATTTTGTATATATATATATTTGTTATATTGAATTTACTTGTCTATGATCCGCTTACTGGCTAACCGTGTGATTTCACCAGTACACTGTTGTTTTTGTGTACTGATACTATACTTGCTCTGCCTTTTGTTGAGTACAGGGCCTATTCAGCCGGCTACGGAGAAACCTCGCTTAGAGGAGTAGAATTCTTGTTCAAGTCCAAGGGTGAGTTATTATGTCATGCTGTCGTGTCTTTATCATTTATCTTAGTTCTTCATCTGGGACTCGAATGTTCAAACATTGTTATTTTCATTATGAATTCTTTTGGGATTGTATTTTCCTTTTCTAGACTTGTTCATTTTTAGAGTTTTGGTACGATGACTTTCAGTTCGTAGGGTGTATTTACTTTCGCATATTTTGGATTGATAACTAGATAGTTTTTGAGTTTATGGGAACTCAATATTTATTCTTGATTTATACTTGTTTTGAAACCTTTAAACTTAGTATATTTCACAATTATTAATTATGGGCTGTTGAAAATGGTTCTCCCACCGAAGGATTAGTGTGGGTGCTAGTCACGAAGGATTTGGGTCGTGACACTTGAAGAATCTTTTAGAGTTGATTACTTCTTATATATAGTAGACCGAGCCATCTTTTCACTTCAAAATAAATTTGAAAAATTTGAAGTATATGAGAATTTTTTGATTTTCTATTTAGTGGGAAAAAATTGAGATCATTAGATGACGAGAATTTATAAAAAATATTGTCTTAATCTTGAATGTTCCGTAAAAGATAATACTCACTTCAATATTGATTGATCAGACTTATTTTCTGAATTAAAAGTGTTAAGGGAAATCATACAAGTAGAAGATAATACTCTAATCAAGATACTCAATCAAATAAAAAGGCTTAATTCTTTTCCAAATGTTTATACTGCTTATAGAATAATGTTAATAATTCCTGTAATAGTCACCTCAGCAGAAAGAAGTTTTTCAAAATAAAAAATAATAAAATTTTATTTAAGATCAACAATGTCTCAAGAAAAATTAAGTGGATTGGCTATATTATAAATTGAAAAAGAATTATTAGAAGAAATAAACTACACAAAAATTATTAACAACTTTGCATCTCAAAAAGCTAGAAGAATAGATTTCAAATAAAGACATGAATAATTTTTTTTATTTTGAATTTAATGCCTCTCATTTGATTTTGGCCTTAGGCCACCAATGGGTTTGAGCCGTCCCTGATTTCTATTATATAATATTTGTAATTAACATATTATAAATTATATAAGACCATTAATTAAATCTTTCAATATTCATAATTGTTTTAATGTAATATAATATTTAAAAAAATATATTATTTAATATATACTACTTTCATCCCGAATTAATATTATTTCAATGTTTTTAAAAGTTCATCACTTTAGGAGATATAATTTAAAATTATTATTATTTTTCACTATGAAGAATGCAAATTTAATGATAAGATGAGATTTTTAATTTTAAAATATAATACATAACATAATATATTTTTTTGGTCAGAAAGGCCTTTAATTTATAACCATACTAAAAACTATTACATACCATGCACCTCTAGAGGGTGCTCATCAAAAGTAGCATGAGGAATATGTTTTGGTTCCCATCAGAGGCCATACTATGGGCTAATACATTAGAATTCAAAACATTTAGGTTACCCAAATTAGCTAGATTACTACATATTATAGTACTAGATTTCCTAGTTATATATCCTTCAAGAGAATCCTTCTGCAAACTTTATTTAGCCCATGGTGGAGGTTCCATCAAAAACATAACTTCATTTGTTGTGGCTCTTCTAGATCCTTTTGTTGCAAGTATATGAATCATCTTGTTGTCTTCCCTCTAATTATGCCGGATCTGGGGATTCCCTATATTCCTCATTGCAGACCTACAAGAAGGGATAAGGTTAGCGTAAGGGATGTGGGTTTTCTAATATTTTAATGACCTCTGTGGCATTTGTTTCAATTTCAAAAATGTTATGATTATGAGAGATAACCAACAATGGCCCTTTCTGAAATTGTTAAGATTATGAGACAGCCAACAACAACCCTTTCTGAAGGGCCAGAAGCTCCATGTGCGTGTGATTTAGTCCCATTATTTTCTTATAGAAACCTGCAATCCAAGTACCCTGATTATTTCTAAAGACACCTCTAATCCGATTGAGATAGGAGTCTTTGTTGTAAGCACCGTCAAGATTGAGCTTAAGACCATTAGTTAAAGGAGAGAACCATCTGACTTTTATTTCTACTTTACTACTCCCGTTACTATTAGGGCTAGTAGTGTACAAAAATTCTAGGAATCTAGCAGTGACTATGGGAATAGAGTCGTGCATTGCGGTATTGTTGAAGACATTGTAATTGCGATTCAACCATATATGTTAAAGGGCGAAAGGGAATATATGTTTCCAAGTTAGAGGAGGGTTGTCCCAGACGTTGATTTGTATTTTGAAGTCAAGGTTCCAGTGAAGTGTTGCATTTGGAGGGATTATGTCTAAGCCTGGCCAAAAGGCTTCGCAATAGGGCATTGAAGAAAGATGTGTTGAATGTTTTCTTCTTCTTGGGTTGCAGATGTTGCAGGTATTACTAGAAGTAATATTAAGATGGAAGAGGTCGGAGTTGGTGGGTAGATGGTTGTGAATACATAACCACAAGAAGAATCTGATTTTGCTAAGGGTGTGGGTTTCCCGGATCCAATTATACTCCTCAAGGTTATGAGTAATATGAGAGATAATTTTGTAAACTGAGCATATGGAGAAAATGCCATTACTATTAAGAGACCAAAAGGGAAAATCCATGTTATTAATGCCTTCCGTGATGTCAATGAAATTAATTCCTGTTTTAATATTATTAAGAAAATCAAAGGAACAATCATTCATGTGCCAAGAGTTGTTGAAATAGTTATCATTGGTTTTTCTGTTAAGGACATTTTTGTTAATCGGGCCATAAATAAGAGAGCGTAAATTGAAATTTGAGGGGATCCAGTTGAAATCCCAAATCCCAATATTGGTACTAGTAGTAATGGTCCAACAAATTCCTTTATTAAAGATATTCCACCCCTACTTAATATCTTTTCAGATATAGGAACTATAGGCAGTGGTGGAATGAGAGGCATACTTCTTTATTAAACAACTAGCCCTAATACAATTGGAATTTGGTGAAGAAACGCCACGCTAAGCTAGAAAGGACAACATCAGTTTTAAGCTCTGACCTGGTAATACCAAGGCCTTCTTCTGCTCGAGGCTTGAAAGGTCTGTAAAGTAGGATGGGATATTTTTAAAGTCAGGGTTATGGAGGAGGGAAAGGTTGTGGGAGGTTGAGAAGGCGGTCTTAAAATAAGTGTAGGTGTAATTAAGAATATCCACATGGTTACTTAACCAATCTCAGTCGTCATTTTTTAAGAAAGAGATATTGATCCTATGTCTTCAATTAATAATAGATATATGAAAGAATTTGGTGTTCACATCCCCTTATTAAGCCAGTTTATTCGCGAATGAAGATGCCAATAATCTTCATCAATCTTTAGGCAATCATTGTATTCAGAGGCCAGTTCTAAATTAATATTCTGAAGGAATTTACTAGTACCAAAGAGAGGGGAATTTTGAATACCTTTTAGCCTAGCTAAGATCTTTTTCTTCCTATGATTAAGGTCTCCAAAGGTTCTAGAACTCCATTGTTTAACCGTAGGGCAAAAAAATGTTATAAGAAGAAATAAGATCTTTGCTAAGCCATCAACATGAGACGATATTTTGAAAATCCTGGTGAGCAAACCAGAAGTTTTCTAATCAAAAGGTTTATTATGATTACGATGATCTAAACTATCTAATTTAACTAGGAGGGGAAAATGATTCGAATAGGTTCGGAGAGGGTGAGATACAAAAGCATTTGGGTAGTATTGGGTTCAGTCAGAATTTGTGAGACAAGGATCAAGTATTTCTATGATTTGTCCAAGTATATATCTATGATTTGTTGCTGGTTTTTGAGTTTGCTAAAATTATTGAAGTTTGAGGTACCGCTACTTCTTTAATAGTTTATCTATTTTATCTTGGGAGGAAATAATTCATAACCTCGGGTACAGTGAGGAGATTAAATTTCTTAAGGACACACAGTGAATTTTGTGGACTCGGATACTATTTTTTTATTTTCATCTTTATTGTTTCTGGTTTGCTAACCTTAATATAGGAGGAGTAACAAGCTTAAGAAATTAATATTTTTTTTCTGTATCTGAAATTTTTGGATTGGGGCACGACAAATCTTAGAAGTCATTGTCATGATATCTATATGATTCTGCTATGTCTAAGTAAGTACATTATTAAGAAATCTTAGACTTGATACTATAAAGTAGTATTTTTTTTATCATAACCTTGGTCAAATTAAAGATGATTAAGTTAAATAATGTGTTGTTGTCTTAATAGTTTTTACAAACTATTTTCAAAGGTTAATTATCTGTTGTGATAAAATTGGGTAGAGAAATATTTTTGTGTGTATTACATTCAATATTGAATGCATCTTTCAAGGATCTTAATCCAAGAACGTAGATAGAAAGACATTTTTTTCCAGAAAAGAAGAAGAAAAGAAAAGTTTAATATTCGATTTGAAGAATATAAAAAAACTTCATCGAATATTAAATTTGTTCCATAAAAGAAAATATTATTTGGTCTGACTACGTAGAAGCTCTATAGAATTTACCATTCATAGATTTAAAGTCAGTCCAACAAACTTGGTAATGAAGGAAAGTTTTTTGAAAAGAAAATCATATCCTTATGATTTTCTAATTCTATTTTGAAGACTAAAACTTGTGTAGTTTTCTACTCTATATGGAATTCGATTGTTTCTGATGTTTGGAAACTAATATCTTTTGATTTTCTACTCCTTTGGTTTGAAGAATATAAAAACTTCACCAATTTGTTAAACACTGTGTTTGAATGAATATTATGACTTGAAGTGTATAAAAACTTCGTCAAGAATATAAAGGGTAAATGATTTGAAGAATGTAAAAATTTCATCGTTAACTAGAAACAATGTTGTATTTTAGGCTTTTGGAGATTAAAACCTCTTGGTTTTGTGCTATGTTTGAATTTGAAGTTGATTTGAAGTCATAAAAACTTCATCAACATTTAAAGTCATTCAGTTGACGATGTGAAGAATATAAAAACGTCATTGTTAGGTAGAAACCAGTCGTACAAAGATGCAATCTTTAGTGTAGTATTTTCAATACTAAATAGTCTGTCTAATTGTGACAGAAGAAAAAAACATACCGGTGACATAAAATTAATGATTTTGTGCCTGCAATGGATGCCTCTGTGAATTAAACTTTGACAATATGCAAAGATTATCAGAGGAAATGGAAGCACTATAAAAAAAAATTGTGTAGAATATTATCTTTAAAAGAGGTTTATGCTGTCAATATGTATTTTGATAGTATACATTTGAAAGCATGAGAAAATAAATATGTGAAAAATTATTTTCAAATACTTGAAAAAAAATTGAGATCATGTTTAAAATATGGGGTTCATTGCTTGTGATAAAGACAAAACTAGCCTTGGTGTCTAATTTAAATGTGGATGCACAAGATATGAAATTGAATGACATTCTTGTATTATGTTACACCCACACAATTCTTGGAGTATATATTTTGGTCGTTGAGTTTCTCTGTTACTAGTATATGATATGATATGACTAATATGAAACTATCAAATTATATATATATATATATATATATATGTATATATATACTTTTTCAAAAGAGTTGTGTTCTCTTATGAAAAAGTGTCACTTAAAATATTGTGATCTTTAATGAAAATACATGTCTATTAAAATACATTCGATTCATAGGCTCTTATTGGACTCGATGAGACTATGTAATGGGTAATTCTGCAACAATCAAAATTGAAGGTTATGGAAAGGTCCTCTTGGAAAGGACAACTATTAAGGTATTGACTTTAAACAATGGTTTTATTTGACAAAGTTGTAATAAATAAGAACAAAATATTTATAGGAAAAGATTAATCTCACAGAGGATCTTTTCAAACTCAATATTTCTGGTCATTCTTACTTGCTTGAGTCAAATTGTTTATGGCATGAACGTTTGGGAAATGTCAATTATAAAACCTTGTGAGAACTAATCAACTTAGAAGTTTTACCTAATTTTGAGTGCAATAAATCAAAATGTCAAGTTTGTGTTGAATTTAAGTATACTAAGCATCCTTGTAAATCTATTGAAAGGATTGATCCCTTAGAATTAATTCACACTGAAATTTGTGATATGAAGTCAATACCATCTCGTGGTGAAAAAAAGTATTTCATAACTTTTATTGACATTTGCACTATTGTTATGTCTATTTGTTGAGTCATAATAATAAAGCAATAGAAGTATTTAAGTAATACAAAACTGAAGTTGAAAATCAGTTAGGTAAAAAGATAAAAAGGATAAGAAGTGATAGAGGTGGAGAGTATGAATCTCCTTTTGCAGAAATATGTTTGGAAAATGGAATCATCCATCAAACTACGTCCCCTTACTAACCTCAATCAAATGGAATTGCAGAAAGGAAAAATTAAACTTTAAAAGAAATGATGAATGCCTTACTTATAAGTTCAGGTTTACCACAAAACTTGTGGGGGGAAGCCATCCTTACAGCAAATCGAATACTCAATAGAGTTTTCCATAGCAAAATACAGTCTATTTCATATGAGAAATAAAAAGGAAGAAAATCAAACTTGAAATATATTGATACCATATCGGTATCACTCCTATATGATATCGATATGGTATCAATATACCATTGGAGTATCACAAAGAATATATTTTCTACCAATTTAGAGTAGTAATTAAGATTGTGACTTTAATAATTTTCTCTTAATTATTTCATTTTTATTTCTTAAAATAAGAGCTCAATCCTATATGATACCGATAGGGTATTAATATACCGACAAAGTATCACAGATAATTAAGCTCAGTCCTATATGATACCGATATGGTATCAATATACCGATGGAGTATCACATATAATTAATTTATAACAGTGATGCTGACGTCATGCGCAAAATAAAAAAGGAGGAAATGAGGTAAGAGGATAAATAATTTGGGTCATGAGTTCATTAAGAATAAATAGTTTGAATTCTCACATAGAGGGACTTAGAAAGCTTGAATTAACCCCTTTCAATAGAAGCGTGGAGATTTTTCCTTAGCTCTTTCCTTGAAGAGAATTTGGGAGAAACTTAAGAGGTTTGATCTTGTGATTTGGAAGAATGAGGGTTTAGGAGTGTTAGGAATTAGTTATAGGCTAGGAATTAATCCCCTAAAACATCCATGTACATAATTAAACTAATGAAAAAAGACTCAAACACCCCAATAAAAAACTGTCAAAGTATACTGGATGGTCTACTTCTTCGGTTCGTGAAATGTTCCATGGACCGTGGAGTAGTAGGGGGTCAATTCTAGTCAAAGGGGAAATTTCACTGATGGGGTAATGGGTATTGTAGCGCATGATGGGCCATGAAGGGCCTCATGGAACCACTCTCTAGAAGTCACTGAGATCTCCTCCTCCATGACATAGAGCCCGTTTGGATTGGCTTTAAGTTGGTCAAAATCAACTTAAAGCCCCTTTTTAGCTTTTGGACGTGTTTGCCTAATGCTGACTTTAAGTCATAAAGTTCTTAAAGTCAGTCAAAAATGAAAAGTTAGGATTCCTAACTTTTTTTCCCAAAGTGCTTAAAGTCATTTTCTTTGACCATGGAAATTACTTTTATATCCCTTATATTTTAACTGAATTCTCAAACTACCTTTTTTTATTCTTTTAACCCTAAAATTCACATCATAAGCACTTTTATCCAAACACTCAACTGCTTATTTATAAAAATAACTTTCAGCACTTCAAAGTTCTAAAAGCACTTCATACATAAAAGTTACTTTTTTTAAGCCCATCCAAACGGGCTCATAGTCTACTGGTCGTCGTCCTTACCATGGGTAGTGAAAAGCATCGTATAAGGGGGACCCTTGAAATTCCTTTATGCCTGATCACTTCCAGGGGACCCCTTCACGGGCGGTGCTTTCTTACATAGTCTGTTGAAAGGTCGATATAACCCTTACCTCAGATCACCACTTCCATGCAACTTCCACGACCCTTTCCATGGGCCTTGGTGCCTTGTACGGCCCGTAAAGGGCCTCGTGAAGGTCCATCTGGTGCCGATTTCTAAGATTTTCCTTTTAAACTCCATGTTTCAACTTTTCAACTTTTGGACTCTTATAATATCTCCCCCTTGAGAACATTCGTCCTCGAATGGAGCTCAAGCTAGCATGAATAGAGTACAGAAGGAGACATAGCATCCCAATATAAATGCAATGATACCTCAAAATGCATAGAAATATGGAATATTCAAGCCCAAGCTAAAATATGACTTTAAAACTCATTTCATAAACATGCATGCATATGAAAATATGAAAATGACTGAAATACATGGATTGGGGTAGTGAATCATGAAGAAACTTAATACCTCAACTTGGAACAGAAGAAAAAAGATGAAGATATCGTGTCATCGTATCAACCTCGGCCTCCCATGTAGCACCCTCAGCCTCTTGGTTCCTCCACAATACTTAACAGAAGCTACTTTTTTGTTTCTCAACCTTTGAACTTTTCGTTCTAGAATATCAACCGAAACCTCCTCATATGGTAAACTCTCTTTCACACTAATGTTGTCCAAAGGCTTAATGGTGCTAGGATCACCCGCACACTTCTTCAAAAATTACACATGAAAACACCGGATGCATCGATCCTAATTTTAAGGGCAAATCCAACTCATATGCCACATTGCCAATCTGCCTCAAAATATGATATGGGCATATATATTGGGGACTAATCTTCCCCTTCTTTCCAAAACTCATCACACTCTTCATGGGTGAGATTTTCAAGTAAACCCAATCATCTACCTCAAATTCAAATTCCCTTCTCCTCACATCCGAATAGGACTTTTGCCGACTCTGGGTAGTGTTCAGTCTTCTTATAATGAGTCTAACCTTATCCATGGACTCATCACCAACTCGGGTCCTATCAAGACAACTTCACCAACTTCAAATCACCCAATATGAGACCTACATCTTCTACGATATAAATCCTCAAATGAAGCCATCTAGATGCTAGAATAATAACTATTATTATAGGCAAACTCGATCAATGGCAAATGATCAACCCAATTATACTTAAAGTCAATCACGCACGCTCTCAACAGTCCTCCAAGGTCTGAATAGTATGTTCACTTAACCATCTATTTGAGGGTGAAATACCGTACTAAGCTTAACTTGAGTACCAATACCCTTTTAAAATGACCTCTAAAATTGAGATGTAAATTGAGTACCTTAGTTCAAAATGATAGATAACGGAGCACCATGAAACTTAACCAACTCACGAATATAAAGCCTAGTATATTCCTCGGCTAAATAGGAAGTCTTAATAGAAAGAAAATGTGTCAACTTTGCCATTTAGTCAGCAAACACCCAAATCAAATCATATTTCCTGTGGATACGAGGAAAACCAGTAATGAAGTCCATATTCAAGTCTTCCCATTTCCAAGTAGGTATCTCAATGTCTTGAGCTAAATCTCTCAATTTTTAATGCTCAGCCTTCACTTGTTGACAATTAGGACACTTAGCCACAAACTCTACAATATCATTTTTCATGTCATTCCACCAATACACTTCCCTCAAATCTTGATACATCTTTGTGGAACCTAAATGAATAGAATATCGTGAAGTATGAGCTTCAAAAAATATTATTTCTCTTAAGCCATCAACATTGGGAACATATAAATGAACTTGATATCTAAGTACACCATATCCCCATTGGGGGAAGCCTCATTGGATTTTTCGCAACTGCTTTCTTCAACTCAACCAAAGTTGGATTATTATTTTGTTTTTCCTTAACATATGCCACAATAGATGATTTGGAACCATTTTGCACAACTATACCTCCATCCTCCGAATTAACCAAGTGAACACCCAAATGATCTGCTCTATGAATATCACAAACTAACTCCTTCTTTTCTTCCTCAATATGTGCAACACTATTTATGGACAATCTACTAAGAGCATCGACAACCATATTTGCTTTATTCGGATGATACAATACACTCATATCATAATCATTCAACAACTTAAGTCATCTTCTTTGTCGAAGGTTCAAGTCCTAAACACATATTGCAAACTCTTATGGTCGGTGAATACATCGACATGAACACCATATAGATAGTGTCTCCAAATCTTCAAAGCAAACACAACAACTGCTAACTTTAAGTCATGGGTTGCATAGTTCTTTTCATGCACCTTGAGTTTTCTAGAAGCATGAACTATCACCTTTCCATTTTGCATCAAAATACAACCAAGATCAACCCTTGAAGCATCAAAATAAACACAACAAACCCATCAGACCCTTTTGATAGAGTCAACACAAGAGGGGAAGTAAGCCTATCTTTCAACTCTTGGAAGCTTTTCTCACATGCCTTGGATCATTGGAATTTCACTTTCTTTTGAGTCAAAGTAGTAAAAAGCGATGCAATGGAAGAGAATCCTTTCACAAACCGTCTATAATAATAGGCTAAGTCCAAGAAACTTAGAATATCAGAAGGAGACAAAGGTTTAGGCCAATTTTTTACCACTTTGGTTTTCTTAGGATCCACCATAATACCTTCATCGGAGATAATATGGCCAATGTAAGTAACCGACCTCAACCAAAACTCAAATTTGCTAAACTTAGCAAATAGTTGACGATCCTTGAGAATTTACAAGATAATCCTCAAATAATTGGCATGCTTATTCTCAATTTTGAGAATAGACCAATATATCATCAATGAACACAATAATGAACATATCCAAATATTGCTTGAACACCCTGTTCATCAAATCCATAAAAGTTGCAAGAGCATTTGTTAGCCTAAAAGACATAACCAAAAATTTAAAGTGAGCATACAGAGTTCTAAAAGCCATATTTGGAATGCCACATTCTCTTACTCAAAGTTGATGATAACTCAATCGAAGATTAATCTTTGAAAAGTAACTTACACCTTGCAGTTGATCGAACAAGTCATCAATCCCTTGAATGAGATATTTATTCTTAATTGTGACCTTGTTTGATTATCAATAGTCATACACATACGGAGAGAACTATCCTTTTTTGTAACAAAGAGAATTGGAGTACCCTATGAAGAGATACTCGGTCTAATGAAGACGTTATCAAATAAATCCTTCAATTGGTCTTTTAACTCTTTAAGTTCTGTCGGGGCCATATGGTAAGGAGGAATAAAGATAGGTTGGGTGTCAAGGAGAAGATCAATACTGAAGCTTATCTCCCTTTCAAGAGGGATACTTGGGAGATCATCGAAAAATACTTTCGGACACTCATTAACAATCAATACTAACTTAAGAAATAGGAGCTTCAAAATTTATATCCCTAACCCAAACTAGATGATAAATGCAAACCTTATAAATCATTTTCCAAGCTTTAAGGCATAAGATGAATTGACCTTTAAACACAAAATTATTACCTTTCCATTCTAGGACTAGCTAATTAGGAAACTGAAACTTAAGCACACAGGTTCTACAATATATGGAATGATAACATGCATGAAGTCAATCCATACCAAGAATAACATCAAAATCTGTCATATTAAGCTCTATAAGATCAAGTGAGATGATTTTATGAAAAACTAAGACGGGATTCTATAGACTCTTTTAGTCAAAACTGAATTACCAATAAGAGTATAGACCAAAAAATACTCTAACAAGATCTCGGGACTAACAACAAATTTCATATCAAGATAAAGAGTAATAAATGATAAAGTAGCACCCGAATCCAATAATACATACACATCAAACTTAAAGACTTTCAGCATACCAGTCATAACATCGGATGAATCCTCTAACCCTGATGAGTCTAGAAAGCATAAAACCTATTTTGGCGTTAACCGCTACCCAAATTAGTACCATGCTAAGCTTGAGTTTGAGGTTGAACACCTCCATCTCTAGTGAGGGAGGTACAATAGTCTGGAATAGAGCTGAATCATCTCTAGTTGCAAAAGTGAAAAGAAAGCAAGATCAGGACCCCATTCTCCTTTAATTGAAAGATAAGGATCACAAGTAGAAGGTAATGGATTTTACCAAAGGGGGAGATGAAGTATTGAGATATCAAGAGAGATTATCTGTTCTAAATGTTGATGGCATTTGAGAGAGAATCATGGAAGAAGCCCATAATTTCAGGTATTCCATCCATCCAAATTCGACAAAGATGTACCATGACTTGAGAGAATTATTCTGGTGGAATGGAATGAAGAGAGATATAGCAGAGTTTGTGACCAAATGCCCGAACTGCTAATAAGTTAAAATTGAGCATTAAAGGCCTTGTGAAGTGTCTCAAAATATAGAGATCCCGAAATGGAAGTAGGAGATGATCAATATAGACTCATTACCAATTTACCGTGAACCCGCAAACAACATGACTCTATTTGGGTGATTGTAGATAGGATGACCAAATCATCTCATTTCTTGTCGGTTAAGACTACGAACACCGTAGAGGATTATGCCAAACTGTATCTTAGAGAAATTGTTAGACTGCATGAAATTCTTTTATCTATCATCTTAGATAGGGGAGCTTAATTCACTGCTCAGTTTTGAAAGTCGTTTCAGAAGGGTTTGGGTTTAAGAGTGAACCTTAGTATTGTTTTTCATCCGCAAACAGATGGCCAGGCAGAGCGTACGATATAGACTTTGGAGGATATGTTAAGAACCTGTGTCATTGAATTCAAAGGTAATTGGGATGATCATTTACCTCTTATTGCATTTGCATATAATAATAGCTTCCATTCGAGTATTCAAATGGATCCTTATGAAGCTCTATATGAGAGGAGATGTAGATCACCAATTGGTTGGTTCGAAGTTGGTGAAACCGAGTTGATTGGACCAAACTTGGTTCACTAAGCTATGGAGAAGGTAAAATCATCCAAGAGAGGTTGAGGACTGCTCAGAGTCGCCAAAAATCCTACACTAATGTTAGGAGGTGAGATTTGGAGTTCGAAGTGTATGATTGGGTATACTTGAAAGTTTTACCCCAAGAAGGGTGTGATGAGATTTGGAAAGAAATAAAAGCTTAGTTCCCACTATATTGGTCTTTATCAGATTGTGAAGAGGGTTGGTAATGTAGCCTATAAATTGGAGTTGCCCCCAGAATTAGCAGCTATTCATCCTGTGTTTCACATCTCTATGCTTAAGAAGTATTTGAAAGATCCTTCACTTATTGTCCTGACTGAGAGCATTGAGGGTGAAAGAGAGTTTGAGTTATGAAGAGATTCCAGTCCAAATTCTTGATCGTCAAGTTGCAAATTAAGAACTAAGGAAGTGGCATCTGTCAAAGTCCTATGGAGAAATTAATTTGTTGAAGAGGCAATATAGGAAGCTGAAGAAGATATGAAGGCTAAATATCCTCATCTATTCGTGCCTTCTGAGGATGATGTTCAAGGTAATATTCCTTACTTCTACCTTTGAGTCGATGTGTATTCTTGAGTTTGAGTCATTGAATATTTCAGTATATGTTGTTTGAACATTTGAGTATCGGAGTTTTTGAGAAATTGATGTCTTGATGATATTTGTTATTCATGTCCCCTAGTTTTATCTTCATTCGAGGATGAATGATTCCAAGGGGGTAATTTGTAACACCCCCTAAAATATTATATGTGGTGTTTCAATTCTCGACGAAAATGATAATGTTTCTGTATTTTGGACATAACTTTTTATAGAGTAGTTCAAATTAGATGATTTAAATTTTTGAATAACTCCAACGGTATTACCTACAACTTTCATTAAGACCATATCTTAAGATTTAAAGGATACGTTGGTCAAATAAATTAACTTTTGCAAGACATGGTGCTGTGACGAAATAGAATGTTTGTAGAAGAAAATCATATCTCATGGTAGAATGCTCCAAATCGGTTGATTCTTGAATGACATAAGTTATACTTCTAGATCTATAATTTATATGATACCCAAATCATAATTAGGAAGTATCTTGTTCAAATACAGCTCCGAAAAAGGGTATTCCATTAAAAGAAGGTTCATCTCACCAACCATGGAAATATCTAGATCCATTTGATATCATTCATGACATCAATAGTCCTCCATTTGACATCATCCATGAGATCACAATCCTCCATTGAATTTTCAAGATCATCCTTTGTAATTATTTTTATTTATTGTTAGGTCCGTCCTCCACACCTATAAATATTCATCTTATTTTCTCATTTTATTCATCAAGCCTTGTAAAGCAATTCTTCTCTCTATACACTTCTTTACTCATTCTCAAATATAGTTTTAATTTTTAGTAGTGTAAATTTACTATTCCGGTGATTCTTATACTCCGGGTAGTACACAAAATACTTCGACGAGGAGAAAAGGCTAGGAGTTCAAGAGTGGTAATTGAGTTCATCAATTCGGAGTAAAGCTTCAAATTTCAGGTATATAAGGCTATTCATAGCATTGGATTGAGTTCGTCCATGCACCCAATATTTAAATTCATCGTAATTGAGTTATAGGTGAGTTTTACCCAAATCTTGAATTCTAAATGAATTAATTCTTCTTCTATTGAGTTAGATATATTTATGCATTGAGATTATTTTTCATGGTTACTTTCCCATGAACCCTAATTGATTTGATGTTCATGAATATTTTTACACGTGTTTTGAGTAAAGATGTTGGCTTTTAATATTTATTGATAAAAAGAGTGATTTGAATTAATACTATATATGTATTTTCTTGAGTTTTGAAAGAGCAAAAAAATTGAGTTTAAATGAATTTGAATAAATGATGTTTTGAGCAAGATATTTTGATGAGATGTAAATAATATTTTGAAGTGTAATGATTGATGAAGAGGTAATAAGATGAGTTTGATATTTTTTCAATAAGATTAGATGATGATGTTAATATGAGCACATATTTTGGGAGTAGTATTGAGCACCGAGTTGGGTAAGAGTTTAATTGATTCAAACCCCATAACTACGTAGCCAGCATAGGATGGAGGTTATACCTCTTAAGTCTCAAAAAGAGGACTTCGATGATTGGATCCAAGATGGTGATGTCTTTTACCTTGGCAAGGTATTGGATGGATGTGGCAACGACATCGCTTTGTTGAATCATCACTAGCTCATAAGTGATGATTGTCGGTTAGAGAAACTCTCAATTGAGTAAGCATTGCTTCTTCTTCTTCTTCTTCTTCTTCTTCTTCTTATTATTATTATTATTATTATTATTATTATTATTATTTTTAAACTTGCATTACATATTGATGTTGAGATGATGTTGAGTTCTGAGCCGAGTCTTCCTGAGAGGAGTTTCTTGATATCTGTCCTTATTTTCCTGCCATTTTACATACTCGTACATTCCATGTACTGACATCATTTGACCTGCATCATTTTATGATGCAGATATAGGTGTTAGAGATCCTCAACAGGTGCATCGTTGAAGATATTACTTTCTAGCTATTTGGTGAGTCCTTCTTGTATTCGAAGGAACTCTTTATCCTTTTATTATTGTGGAGTATTATGTTTCTTTTGAGCTAGCCATGGACATGTCATTGAAACCGTCTGATAGTGTTAGAGACTTCATAGACAAAGTTTGATGATGTAATTGGAGTAATTCTCCTTTAAAACTACTTCTTCTAAGGATTATTTCTTTCATTTGATGTTGATGATGGCGAGCCCACATAAATATTCTTATTTTCACTTAAGTCTTCCGCTGATGAACGAATGAGTGATGAGACCAAGTGGTTCTCTCAGAGTTCCGAGATGGTTTTTGAGTGTCGGCCACAGCTAGGGTACCCTTTTGGGGCGTGACATAATTAGTATTACTTCGGCAAATATTTTTCAAGACTATTCTTGTTTCTTTTAGAGCTGTTTTATAAGCTTAATTGTCTTTAGCTTGACTTGCGAATAATTTGAATGGATTTTGAAATAATCTTCTTAAAGAATATTTTTAACCCTTTCACGTGATAAACATTTGAGACTTTTTATAAAATTCAATCAATGTCTAAGTTAAAACTTGGAATCTTGGTTCAATTTTTCTTTCAAAAAATACTTCACTTCTACTTATTGTTTATTTTGAAATAAAAAATAAGTTTCCTAAAAGCAAATGGGTCTAACTTCTCATTTATGTCAAATGTTCCCATTTTTTTAAAAATCTATTAACCTAAGTTTGGCCGGTAATTATTTTTAATGAATCTTAAAGGATGCTTAATCCCTTTCCTTTAGAATAACTAAAACCCTTACCTAGAATCATATAAGTTAAGTAGACCGTTATTTGGAGTTAACTTTAGCATTAAATTAGTTAATTATTTAGATATTCTAATTTACCTTAAAAATAATTAGGTGGCGACTCCTTAAGTTAAATATTTTAGGAATCACCAATATATTGTATACCGTTCGATCTCGAGTTAAAATAGGGTATAACACCCTCTGATCATTCTCAACCTTCTTCTGTTGTTCACAGAAGATCTAGTAGATCAAGAACTACTCCTACTTTGTTACATGACTATGTGTGTGATAAATCCAACTCAACTCTTAAGCTTAATCCATTATGCCAGTCATACTTGTGTAAGATCACCACTATTAGGGCGCCTTAATCTTATGATGAAGCTATCCAGGACCCCCTATGGACTGTTGCTATGAATCTGGAACTAGCTGCTCTACAGGATAATCACATTTTTTCCACCGTAGATCTTCCCCTGGAAAAGCTCCCATAGATTATAAATGGATCTTCAAAGTGAAATACAGGGCTAATGATAAGGATTAGAGGTACAATACTAGGTTAGTAGCCAAGGGCTACAACTTAAAGGAAGATTTAGGCTATTAGGAGACTTTCTCTCCTGTAGTTAAGATGGTTACTATCTCGCTGATTGTTGCTATGACTGCTTCTAATCACTAGTGACTATACCAGATAGATATGTTCAATGCTTTCCTTCAGGGTGATCTAATTGAAGAATTTTACATAATCCCTCCTCCAGAATTTGCCACTTAGGGGGAGAATGATTGCCAACAGGTTTGCAGACTACACAAATCCCTTATGGGCTCAAACAAGCATCAAGATAATGGAACTTAAAGCTTGTTGAGATTGTGACCAGCTCAGGGTTCATACAAAGCCATTGTGAGTATTCCTTATTTATAAGTGAAGTGGGAGACAATATAGTGATCATCTTAGACTATGTTGGTGATTTATAATATGATTCAGGAAGCAAAGACAGTCTTACAAGAGAAGTTCAAAATCAAAGACCTTGGTGAAAGGAAAAATTTCCTTGGCACTGAGATAGCTAGATCACTGGAGGGGATACATATGAATCAAAGGAAGTTTGCTCTAGAATTAATCACAGAATTAGGACTAGTAGGGTCCAAACTAGTGAATACTTCATGGAGTGCAATCAGAAACTAACCACAATGGAATATTATGAACATATGGGAGAATTAGGTGATGTTAAGTTGGATGATCCAGGTCCTTGCCAAAGGCTGATTAGAAAATTATTGTATCTGAGTATGACCATACCAACTATAACATATGCAATGCTCATGCTCAGCTAGTTCATGTAAATCCCCAATAAGTCTTATATGGATGCAGCTTATAGAGTGGTGAGATATGTGAAGAATGAACTAGGTTTGGGGATTCTTCTGAGCTCAAAAAAGGCAACACAATTACCTGGATTATGTGATGCAAATTGGATAGGTTGTACAAACTCATGAAGATCTATTACTGGATATGTGATGAAGCTAGAAAGTTTTTTGATCTCCTGAAAGTCAAAGAACAAAGCACTATTTCTAGGAGCTCAGTAGAAGCATAATACAGAAGTATGGCTGCAGCTGTATCAAAAGTACTTTGGTTGTAGAGAATTTGCAAAGAGTTAAAGGTTGATATTAAGACTCCAGTGGAATTGTGTAGTGACAGCAGGGCAGAAATTCAAATTGTTGCAAATCCCATATTCCATGAAAGACATACCAAAATAGACTTAATTTTCATTTTAGAAAGAATTCAAGATGAAATAAGTGAGACAAAGATAGTTTAGGCATGTGCAGATGAGATATGTCGATGTCCCAGCTAGGAGATGCGAACAGTTGGATTTGGAGGCTATGCAGAGGGGTAGGGGTAGACCAAAAATGTATTGAGGATAGATGATTAGACAAGATATGGACCAACTTCATATCACCGAGGACATGACCTTAGATAGAAAGGAGTGGAGATCGCGTATTTGGGTAGAAGGCTAGTAAGTGTGGAAGGCTAGTAGGGGTAGAATATTGTCGTGCCCTATGATGGTTTAAGGTTTATCTTAGGTCTAGGCGTGCCATTATAGTAGTCTTGTTATTGCCCTTTGATTATCACATTATTTTTCTTTTGGTATTGTTCTTATCTTGTAGAATTTGCATCGCTTTTCTTTTTAGCATTATATATATATATTGTTGTTCTCTATCTTAGGATTGATACTTTTTAGTCAAGGGTCTTTCGAAAATAACCTCTCTATCCCCATGAGGTAGTGGTAAGATCTGCATCACTCTACCCTCCCAGACCCCACTTGTGGGATTATGTTGATGTTGTTGTTGTTGTTCAAAATGAAATAATAAACACAACAAGTGTAACTTCTAAGGATCAAGAAGTAGACTTGTTCATCAAAGCCTTGAACAGGTCACAACATAGCTATCTCTTACTCAAGCTAGGAGTGTTAAATTTGTTCACACTGCCTAGCTTAAAGGGAAGTGTTGAGAAACAGAATAGTCAGATTAGATGTCAACAAGTTAGTTGAAGTTAGTTAAGTTAGTTATTTTGTTAGGATTGTTAAGATAAGTTTGTGTAGGATATTTGCCAGTTGTTGTTGAGTCATAGATATTATCTTAGAGTAGAGTAGATATTTTATATATACTCACTTTATAGTGTTCATTTTTGATTCATTCATTCAGATATAGCACGACGCGAGCAAAGTAAACACATAGGAATAATTCAATATCACATAGGATCAGATAAGTCAAATAATCCAAAGAACAATGCAATGCGATCCAATAAGATGATGCAATGATGTGGTGGTACGATGGAATCAAGGATGTCGCATAACCTTTTATATACACCTGTCGAGCTAAGGCTTCAAGACAAGGACCCATGGGGGACTCGCAATCCATATACTAAATCAAAATCTCAATATCTCATCAACTTGCCAGCTAGCTCGTGGTCAAGGATATAAAAAGGTGTCACGTTTTCTTTCTCAAAAAGAATTTTCCAACGTTCCAAGAACAGTGATATGATGAATGAGGATAAATGCGTGCCTTTTTTCTAACTTGTGCAAAAAGCTTCCAAATCTTGCAGAACTAAAGAAAGGGCTGTTTGTGTATACCCCAAGAAGTTTCAACTCAATCGGATAATTGGAGACGTTAGTCGAGCGACGTTGAAACCCAAAGCTCTTTTGGAGGTCCTTTCCTATTTGCTAACTGGTGCAAGTTCCTTTTTGCCTTTGGTTATTTGTTGTATTGTTGCAGATTGCTGGATTGACTCATCAACATGCACTAACAACAACTACAGAAAAGACAACACAGATACAACCATCAAATCAAATAGAAATCCCCCTGCACAAGGCCCCTGTCTGGTTGGATATTTGTCTTTCTGTGATGTTTTTTTTTTGTGCAGGTACAACAACTGCTGGGGAACCTGGGCAAATGAAATACATCAACATAGAGACTACAACATTCCAAGAGAGGACCTCACCAACACACCAGCCCTACACCCATACATATTCCATCCCTACAACACCTGCAGCAGCCCCATTGTATCCCAAAATTCTTGAATCTCCTTGCTTTCTTAATTGTTATGTGCAGGCACATAAGATACCTTCAAAGGAGCTGCTCATCTCTCCATTGGAGGCAACAAGAAGCAGCCTACAGGTTTGCAACAACCCCCACTACTATCACACTTGTTTGGTTCTTTGTTTGCTTGTCTATGCAGGTAAACAAAGTCACAGACAAAGGGACATAACAACCACTACTGCAAGGGCCTTTCCTAATCCCACCAACTATCCATGCATACCTGCTGTATTCATCCAACACCTGCAGCAGCCCCCTTTCATCCAAGTCCTTTGGGACTCCTTGACTGCTCTCATTGATGAGAAGACAAGAAGATGGAGCTCCAACAAACACAACTCTCTGTTTGTTTACTTGCTGCTATGCAGGCACATTGAATAGCAACAATGGCCCCTTCCAAAGTCCAAGGCACCTTCAGTCAAACATCTAAGCCAAGGCTGCATTAGAACTCTTGCTTGGCTTATTTGTGGATATGCAGGTACCCCCCGGATCAGTAGACAATACTGGAACCATCCAACCAGCTGTTCAAGTCAGGGCTGCACCACATACAAAATGCATATTACACCTATTCTGTCCCTCAGCTTCCTTAACTACAATCCCAAGCAAGCTGGCTGCTATGGCTACATTTACTTCCTATCATTTCATCCCCCTTAGCTACGATTGTTGTTGCTGCAACTTTCCCTGGACCTACTTGGTACGACATGTCTAAAAAGAGCAAAGATGAAAAGAATTTCCCCAACCCATGCGAGATAGAAGGTTCGTATACTTGTTCTTTCTCAATGTAGCTATGCCTGAGTCGTAGCATAATTGAATAGGACTAGTGTAGGCTACTTTCTTGTATTCTCATGGAAGGGGAGAGTCTCACTCATTTATGCTTTCTTAGTTAATTTGTACCGAGAGGAGTCCTCTCACAGATTTAATGCTTTCTAGTTATAGTTAGTCTCTTTTTTGTATCGGGGATGAGTTAGCCGACCTTAATAGGTTAGCCGACTTATGAACCACCATAGGATCGGAGGTAAGGTTTATGTCCCCCTCCTTGTATTTTATTTTGATTATTTATGTTAAGGCTTGGGGGTGTTGCTCAACCCCTGACTGTGCACGAGAGGTGGGAGCCTCGTGTAGGATCTGTTCCCATAAAAAAAAAACATGGAGATAATATTCAACTCAAATGTAACATAAGGCTCAAAGTTCTCAAAACTCAACCTAAATATGATAAACACCCTCAAATAGATAGCAATAGGAAGGACATACATTGAAATAAAAGTTAACCTTTTTTGAAAATGTTTCATCACTCAAGCATGATCAAAACCCTCTAACTCAACCCCTCATGCTAGCATTACAAGTCAAATAGTATTACATTCCTCTCTCACAGGCAAATAGGATAGCAAATAAGACCCCTCCCAACACTAGGGCTATTCAAAATCAAATCGAAACCGATAAATCGAATCAAAAAAAAATTATTGGTTTATCGATAATGGGTTATTGGTTTAGTGGTTTCAATAGTGGTTTTAATTTTTTTTATGATCGGGTTATCTTCACGGTTTAAGGTTTTTTCTTAATGGATTAACTGATAACCTGATAGTAACTTAATAATTTATAGGGAAAAGCATCAAAAATACCCCTAACCTATTGAAAATGACTCAAAAATACCCCCCTTCCACCTTTTTATCCAAGAATACCCCAAACCTATTAGAAATGACTCAAAAATACCCTCCTCTTCCACCTTTTGGTCTAAACATACCCTTCATCTTTATTTTTGGCTCAAAGATACCCCTCCTTTCATGTTTTGGTCTAAAAATACTCTCAAACCAAATTTAATTGAATTGAATTTTTTTACTAATTAGTTAAAAAAATAATTTGTTCTAAAATATAATTTTTTATTTATTCAAAATTTTAAAATTAGCTCATCCTAAAAATATTTAAGTCTAACGTAAAATAAAATAAGAAATTTATTGTGTAAAAATGAAGAATAAAATTCTTAAAATTCTTACTCATATTAATAAAATATTACAATAAAATTTTATAATTCAAAAAACATTGAATATGGTATAATCAGATCATGTTTTGTTAGATTGCATATATTCAAAAAAACAAAATAAATGAAAATTTAAATTATGTTTTAATAAAATATGATCTTCTATTAACCATCATTATATATCATTAAATCATAGGAAAGAAAAAAAAAGAGAAAGGATTTACAATAAATTTGCTTGTTATTTTCACTATTGAAATTTATAGCACATCTCTACCTTGCACTATTGAATATGGTATAATCAGATCATGTTTTGTTAGATTGCATATAGTCAAACAACAAAATTTTATAGCACATCTCATATTAAGTCTAACGTAAAATAAAATAAAAAATTTATTGTGTAAAAATGAAAAATAAAATTCTTACTCATATTTTACGTTATGAAGCAAATTTTAAGAATTTTATTGTGTTATTTTAATAATATGAGTAAGAATTTTAAGAAATTTATTCTTCATTTTTACACAATAAATTTCTTATTTTATTTTATGTTAGACTTAAATATTTTGGGATGAGCAGATATTAAAAATTTAAATAAAAAAAATAACTAATTAGTAAAAGAATTCAATTCAATTAAATTTTGTTTGAGAGTATTTTTAGACCAAACATGGAAGAAGGGATATCTTTGAGCCAAAAATAAACATGGAGGGTATGTTAGACCAAAAGGTGAAAGAGAGGGGTATTTTTGAGTCATTTCTAATAGGTTAGGGTTATTCTTGGATCAAAAGATAGAAGAGGGGTATTTTTGAGCCATTTTCAATAGATTAGGAGTATTTTTGGCCCTTTTACCTAATTTATATTTATTACGATTCTCTATATAAAGTCCTTCACTTAGGGGTCAGTTTTCATAGTTTTATTTCTTGTTGTCTCAAACTCTTGGTTATTAAACAAAGTTTTACATTTGTTTTTGAGCAAGACCCAATTTATCAACTCATGTGCATGGTTCATTTAGTTTGTCACCTTGTTTTTAAGTAATCTTCAATGGATTTTTTTCTGTATCAAATCTTAACGGCTAACCCGATAATCGAACCAATAATGATCAATAATCGACAAGTCAATATCTTAATGGTTCTATAACGGTTTGTCATGTCTATAAACCGATAATAGATAAGTCAAATTGGTAAACTTCAAAACTGAACCAAACGACCAATACACAGCCCTACCCCACACGGGCTAAACCACACAAATAGGCCCCCACACGGGCATTGCAATATAAGCAACAGCCCCAAATCACATTTCGACCCCATCCAAAGTCTATAACATAAGAATGATCAATTATTCAATCATAGTCTCAAAGAAGGATAGTTAAACCTACCTCGAAGGCCAAATCACACGAACATCCAAATCGGAGCTCTAGACTCAAATACCGACTCTGAAATAATCCCCAACTATCAAGAATGAAAAAAGTTTATCAAAAGGAGTTTAACAATACCCATATTGCAAGGTTTCAGAAATGAGGCAAAATTGTCCAAAAATCACTTCAAAAATAAAAAGGGCTCTCGAACTTTATTTGAAATTCATATTCTAGATATCAATAAGAGTTCGTGGTTGAAAAATCCATTAAAATTGAGCAACAAATGGATTAGAAATCACAAATCCCTAATTTTGAAACTTGAGAGAAAACCCCAAAACCCACATTGAAAATATGATTTTTAAATGATTTTGGAAGATTAAAATTGAAGAAATTGATAAGGAATAGTTAAATGGACTTACCCAAACAATATTTTCCAAGAAATTACTTCAAAATCAACTCTCCTAAAGCTCCAAACGTTTGAAAATGGTGGAATATGAAAAATGGGCTAATTTTCGATATTGACACTGTTCATCCCAAAAATGACCTTCGTGATGTGGGCCACTAACCCCGTGATTGAGGAGCACATGAAGGAAACTCTTCGCGAACACGGAAGGGATGCTGCGAACGCGAAGTTCATCACAGGCTGCCTATCACGAACGCGAGCCCTACGATCGGGATTGCGAAGCTCTAAGAGAGGGACCCTTCACGAATACGGGCCTGGCCACCGCGAACGCGAAGTAGAGGGTATCCGTACACCAGAACCACCACCAGGCCAAAATTCCAATTCTTCGATTGAATCCTCGAAATTCGTTAGTGGTTCGATAAAAATAAATCGAATATGCTACTATATTGAATTCGACATTCCAGACTCAATGAAATCGATGGATTTCCGAAAAAAGGTTGTTATAATGAAAATACCCTCCCGGGCTCCTTTTTTGTCTAAAATTCAACTTTTAGCCTAAATTCTCAAAACGAATTCTAAAGTTTTGGAACTCTAAGTCGACACTTAACTAGACCAAACTTAACGCTCCGGACGCAATATAACTGACGGAATTCCCATCCGATGCTTGGATCTTGAAATGTTGACCAAAGTCAACTATCTCATTAAAAATTCTACTCAAGGTCTCAAAATCACTAAAATCTCACCCCCATCGCATCGGAAATCGTGCCAACCACCCCACAACACAAACAAAGTATGAAAATGCAATTTGAATAATGTTACATACACTAAAATCTTATCTAAGTTCCTGCAGATTTCTATTTTAGAAATTGAAGAGATTGGAGAGTCATCGGGGTGCAATTTGCTTGCAATGTGAATTATAATTTTTCTTCCGCTAGCGATAGTGAATGAAAAAGATACACTCCAACAAAATAAGAATTGAGGATCAACTGGATGTTCTCCTACCAAGTAGTTTAAAAAAAGATTTTAATATCTTCTTATCAAAAAGAGAAACAAATAAAATTTTAATTTTATCAGCTGAAAGCAAAAAATTACCAATTTTAATGTATTTAACATTATTCAAAATGCATTTTCAGGGGTTTTAGCTTTTTTATAAAATTTTGTACGACCTACCTCAGAAGAAAATGATAGCAATTTATGTGTCCCTAACTGACCCTACTTTTAACATATGACCAAACAATTTGTTGTAATGCATTAGATTATAATATTGGATCGTGCTAGCATGGACTTGATTTATCTAGTCAAAACAAAAGACACAAAAAATAACACTAGAAAAAATAAGAGAAAATAAAATCTAAAAAGTAAAAAAAAGGCACCATCAAAATCAAGCTTTTAATTTCTGGAAATTAATGTTTGGCATTGTATATTATTATAAATGAGTGTATAAAGGCCTCTTATAATTTTGTATAATATTGTACATTAAATTTTAAATATTTTTTGTAAACACAAAATATAAAACTTTTGTATATATTGTTGTATACCAAATGTATACTATTATTTTCTTTTGAACATATTTTTTTTAATATTATTTCTTTTATTAGCAAATGTTTATTCTACCTCAATTAGAAAAAAATAAAAAATAAAAAATATTTTTTATTTTATTATAATTATTTTTTATCGTTATTTGAATAAAAATTAATGATGAATTTATTATGATCTTATATATATGTCATATATTATCTGTTAAAACTTAGAGTACATGAAATTATTCATTTTTAATTGATCAAATGAGATTACGAAGAATAAAATAATTTCCTACATTTTTATTATTTAAAGTGGTTTAAAAAAAGAAAAGAGTTCCTTTTTATAAGGAAAAATATTTGTTTTTTTAAATATCAATTTATTCAGAAAATAGCATTTTTGATCTATTTTGTAACAATAGGAGCATTTTTGACCCATTAAATAATTAATAAAGATATTTTTGGACTAAAGTATAAATAGTAAGGATATTTTTGAACCAAACAATAAACGAATGATATTTTTATTTCTTTCAAATAATTTAAGGATCCCTGCAAGTTAGATAATTATAATGTTTTGAAATTATCCTTGTGAGAGTATAATATTAGATAATTATTATTCCTACTCTAGTCTGGAAATGAAAAAGGAAAAGAAATTAAAGTAGCAAAAAAAAAAGGAAGCTCTATCGGGCAACTTATATTCCCAGCGTTTGCTTTAGTTGGAAATCTATTGCTCAAAGGATGGCTTGCCTACACGATCACGATTGCGCCGACCATAACTGTTCCTCTGATTGGTCTCTCTTCAAGCATATTGACCTTCCTAAGGTGATAACTTTTCTGTTTTTGTGTGTGTTTTCTTGTTTATTATACTTCAGTATTAATGGATTTTTACTATTTATTGAATGCTGGATGAATCCACTTCCACGGAACTATTCTTGGCAAATTGGCTTGTGATTTTTTGATTCTTGATTGAACTGCAGTTCGATTATTTCATATAACACATTAAAACTGCTACTAGTTTTTTGGGGTTTCTGTTTTATAGTTGTATTTATCACCTCTTCTTTAGGGTTTCACGGAGTTGGAATTAGGGGAATGTGCGGAGGTTTCGAGTATTAGTATTGTAATGAACAACCCTTGTTTTAAGATTTCTATGTTGATCTAAAGTTGGAACCTTTAGGTACAACTAGCCCCGTGTAATAATGGAGCAGCTCAATTTAGAGTTTTTGGTGCTTCTTGTTCTTTTAAGCACTGTATGTATATAAAACTGAAGTTACGGAGCGAGTGGGGATAGAAAACTTAGTTTGAGTACAGAATTTCTGATTAAATGAGTCTTGGGCGGTTCTAAAGATAGTGTCACTATATAGCTCTAACAACAAATTTGGTGTGTTGTTCTTTTGTTGGCCAGGGTAATTGATCATCCATATTATAAATGTATAATTCTAATGACAGCGAAAGTTGTAAGGAAGTTACTTGTCGAAATGGAACAAATTTCAAATCAAAATGCTAGTGCCATTGTCATTTGTGGTTGCCTTGTTAGATATAGGATATAAACTTCAGAGTTGTGATTCTTAAATAGCACACACTCACATTACCTTATGCATAGATTTCTTAGCTTCTTCAAGTTCCTTATACTTCCTTTTGTGTTGCCAAAAGGTGTCTGCTTTGAATGAGGCTGTCACGGGAAGTGTCAAATCAGTTTTTAAACCATGGGAGCAGCGTTTGAATTCTTCGGAGGTAATTTCAGTCAAAAAAAATGGCTGGATCTAGAGCAATCATAATCGTTGACCTTTTACTTTGTTATCGTGTAGTTTGTAGTGATGACTCAGTCTGTTCAGGAACTATATTGGATTAATTTTTACTGATATAATTTCCAAGATAAATACTTTCAATGGTCTTCCTATCTTAGTGATCCGATTGAAAAGAACAGACATGTTTTACTTGGTGCTTGTTGGAATTAAATGTATCCTTTAAACCTACTATTAGATAGGGAAAAAACAAGGTCTTTTTTCTGCAAAGTATTATTGGCATATGTTGTGATATCCCTATAATTACCTTGGACTTTGCTTTCTAGATTGACCTTTATCTGAAAGATTTACTTGATTTGAGGAGAAAATTCTTTCATAAATCTTATACTTTTATGATAAAAACATGGCGTAAGTGCTGCTAGCTTAGTGTTTGGTTGACATTGAAAATCTTTCTTCACCTTATTACTTTTAACATCAACTAGATGTTAGTGTAATTAAAAGTCTCATAGTCTCACGCAGTTTTAAATTGTCCTCCTCCTCCTCATCCTCGTCCTCTTCCTCCTCATCATCATGATGCTAATTCTGATTCTGATTCTGATTCTGATTCTTCTTCTGATGATGATGATAATTCTGATTCTGATTCTGATTCTGAGTTTTGCTGCTTCCTGGTGTGCTTTGTTATTTCCTGGATCTTTCTATATCATTAAATCATCTACTCTCTTTGGAGCAAGGACACTTGAAGTTGAGTTGGTAAAATATACTTGTTAGATCTAAGGAATGATGTGTTGTATCCAGACTAATACCAATCTTGTGTTTCATGAGTAAAATATGACAAATTAACCGACCAACACAATCACTTTTTACAAGTTACATCTTATTGTTGCATCAAAAGTGAGATCATTGCCTATTTCGCTAACATTCAACTTGGTAACTTGAGATCACCGAGGAAAGTTATAACTGAGGAATACCCCATGGCTAGTGATATTCTTTCTGGGCAAGTGATATTCTTTCTGATATTAGCAACTAGCAGCCATCTTTCATCAAATTGGTTAAAGAAAGGTGACAAGAGTTCTAACCATTGTTGTAAAAATATGAACTTTTGTTTGATACACAATTGTGTTTGTGTGTCATATATATATGAACTTGCCTCATTATTTTGCAAACTTGGTTTTTTTCTCTTTCTCTTTGGATGTGTCTATACGCTGACATATTCTTTGGTACAGGGCCACTTGGAAAGCAATGAAGGTGATCCTGAACTGATTGTTTTCATTCCGTAAGTGTCAACTTTGTTATTTATTCAGCTTTTGCACAACAATTTGGGTTGTTTCTGTTGGGCCGTGTTCCTTTCACCCTGTATTTTGACATTCCTTTTCCTCCATGTCGCTCGGTCACTTTCAGAAAGGGCTCTTACCCCAACAAATGTTCAGTACCTGATAGCATAATTTCTGTGTAATTTGAGTAGAAAAACTAAGCTTTCTGGATGCTTTTCCTATTTTTACTTGTTTCCCTAATTACATGTCACGCCCCGAGAGGGTACCCTAGACGTGACCGGCACTCGAAGACCATTGCCGGTCCCCAAGCGAACCACTTGGTCCAATAACACATCCGTTCCTATCAATCAATCAGCGGAAAGTTTAAAATAAAGAAATAATTTAGTGGGCAATCCAAGTCAATGATTCTAACTCAAGAAAGAAAGGCCATGGGCCAACAAATCAACTCCAATCTTTGTCATTTAAATTAGTTTGACAAGAATAATTCAAGAAAAGAAAATACTCAATCGACCCATCACTGTCTAGTCTATGAAGTCTCTATCACTACTATCTAATTGGTGCCAATGACATATTCATGACTACCTCAAATCAAAATGAAAAGGGCTAACTCGACGCAAGAATAACATAAGCGGTGTCCTCCGAATGTAGGGGAGGACTCACCAATACGCTGAGTGTATAGATCCTCAATGGTGCTCCTATTGACGATCTCTTAATCCTGTCTCTGCATCATGAAATGATGTAGGTCCAAATGGACGTCAGTACATAGAATGTACGAGTATGTAATATGACAGAATGAAACATACCTCCAGAAAGAATAACGTTGGTTCAAATATCTCAAAATCAGAAAGATAAGAGAGACTCGATCAAAGTGTCATAAATCTAAAGTAAGAATACATTTTTAGATAATGACCAACCATATACCGTACAATCCAAATCAATCATGTACAACACAGTTCAATCAAATCACTTACAATTCGATCCCATCCAATCATGTACAATCCGATCCAATCCAATCATATATCCAATCCAATCCAATCACATACCATCAACTCTAATTCAATCACATATCATCTAATCCAATCCAATCACATATCCAACCCAATCCAATCTAATCATATGCAATCAACTCAATTCAATAGATATGCACATTAAAATTATGCAATGTTTTACAATTCAACTCAATCATCTACAATCAAAATCAAACCAATCATATCAAGCACAATCCATTCAATTGGGAGTTTCTCTAACCGACAACTATCACCATATGAGCGAGTGATAGTACAACAAGCCGACGTTATTTCCACGTCCGTTCATACCTTGCCAGGGTAAGAATGAATCAACAATCATGGATCCATAATCAATCAAGTCCTATCATGTCAGGACAATAAAATGGGAAACATCCGACTTTAACGGTTCGATCCCATGGGAAGCATCCGACTTTAACGGTTCAATTCCCTCCTACGTTTGGCGACGTAGTTTATTGGTTTGAGTATGGACTATACTCTTACCCAATTCGGTGCTCGATACTCCTCCAAGATTCAATATGCTCATATCTATCAAGTGAGTAAAATACTCAAAATACTCATTTAGTCTCATTGGACTCTTTTCAAAAACTCAAATCAACTCTGGCCTCATTGGACCTTCTTTCAAATCGACTCATCCCAAATCATCAAACTCTTCTCTTTAAAATTGATACAATCTCAACTCAATCTCAAAATTGACATTTTAAAGTAAAAATGCTCAACTCATTTATACTCAAAATACTCGTGTTCAAAAAATGAGAATTTAAGAGACCCCTTTCAAACTCAATTTATGCTTAAACTCTTTCTAAATCAAAGATGAAAATAATCACTCTTTAAACTCAAAATAGTGTATAAATAGTTTATGCAAAAATATTCACAAATCATTTATTTAAAACTCCTTCTCAAAAGATCATTTATTTTCAAAATATTCATAAGACTCCAATCCAAATCAAATTATCCAAATCACATATCACATAATCACATTAGACTCCAACCCACTTCATCACACAACATCCTCATCAACATAACCTCTTCAATTCACATCATCGTCAAATATCATCATTCACATCATCGTCAAATATCATCATCACATCATTGTCAAACATCATCATTCACATCATTATCAAACATCTTGCTCCAAAATCCTTATTTGATTCTATATTCCATTTATAGAGACAAAAATGACATTCTAGCTCTACCAATGTTTCATTTTTTTTATGCCATTCACATTCATAACTATCCCAATTCTCATATAACTCTAAATCAATTTCATCAAACTCAAGTAAAAGAATACCTCATTTCACTATAAAAATAATATTGTTTTTATTATACATAAAAACCATCAATCTCATCCTCAAGATAAATTATGACCGAAAAGAAATCTCATCTTGGGTTCATGTGAATGAATACATGAATCCATACTCTCAACAAAGTCAACTCAAGAACATCATTAACACATTTTAGTAATATTCTATAGTTTAGGAAATTTCTAGAAAATCTTCATAGAAGGTTCAAATCTTTCACAACTTCTATCCAACACATCTATGGGCATATGGAAGAACTCAATCCATATTTTAGGTTAGCCTTACATACCTTGCTTGAAGATTATCTCACCGAAAACCAAGACTTGACTTGAAGATCTTGAATCCTTGGGCTTTTGAGGAAAAATCTTGTTGGAGATATTTGAGAGAGAAGAGAATGGAGATTAGGATTTTTAGAGAGAGGCACAAGACTGAAAATATGCTCCAAATCGTCCAAGGCTAGAGTATATATAATTAGGGAAAAAGTCCAATTTGCCCTTCCTCAAAAATCTGGAAAACTAGGCAAAAACTCTCCTGGCACTATAGTGGCGCGCCGCGCCACTGCAGCGCCAAGTCAAAATAGGCTTAAAACCTGCACATCTGATAGTGGCGCGTTGCGCCAAGGACCAAACTAATGAGGCTTGTTCCTGGCGCTATAGTGGCGCGTCGCGCCCTTGTAGCGCCAAGCCTAAATTTCCTGGGTTCTAGAAAATGGGCTTAAAAACCCTGCACATCTAATAGTGGCACATCGCGCCAAGGACCAAACTACTGAGGCTTGTTTCTGGCGCTATAGTGGCGCGTCGCGCCCTTGCAGCGCCAAGCCTAAATTTTCTGGGTTTAGAGTCCAGGCCTGCAGTGCTAGTCTGTAGAAAAAAGGTCATAACTTTTGACTCCGAACTCCAAAAATTATAATCTTGGTGGCGTTGGAAAGAAGACTCAAAGATCTATGGGCCACCCAGTTCATTATATTCTAGGAGATATGGTCGTTTGAAATTGACCCTTATACTAACTCATCCGAAAACTTAATCGATTGGAATTCTTTGGACTCGGTTTGGTGTTAGAGATCCCTTAAACACACCTAACACACTTCAAATACTTAGGAATTAATCGTAACTCATATATATAATTACAAGCCCTTCGGTTCGAGTCTACACACACGTGGAGAAATGTTCGAGTCTCTGCGAAAAAAATTCCGGGGTGTTACATTACAATTTTTTCGTTCTTGTTGAACATTGTGTGATGTTGTTTGTTCCAATCCTTTCACCCGTAAGGTGTCCGCTAAGGTGTTTTCCTGTCCTTCGTTTGGAATAACTGTTCTTGTACAAAATTAAAAATACTCCAAATTGATAAAGTACGTGTGCTGTAAGAAAGGGTTTTACTTTGATTCATGTTGCAGCACTTGTTTCTTTGAGGAAAATGAAGGAAAAATCATTTAGAAAGGGCTAATTACTACAAAGTCTAGATGTTCTGGAAGATGAACAAGAAGCCAAAAGCAAAATATTGTTGATAATAAGAGGATGATTCTTTATAAGGTTGGTTCTAATTCTATTATGAAGAAAAGAGAGTAAATAGAAAGAGGGGTGAGGGGGGAGAGGAGTAATAATTTTTTGCTTTTGGATTGATTGTGAAAGAAAAGAAAGGAATGAGTGTCATTTGACACTAGTTCCCTTGAAGAAGTATTTCTCCTGATGATAATTTGAAGATCTTATATGGCATTATAAAACATTGTTTGAGGTACCTCCTTCCTCCATCTCACCCACATGTAGACTCGGAAAACGAAATATAACAGTCTGTTCACCACCATTTATCTCCATTTCTCTCTTTCTGCCTGCTTATCCCCTCCCAAAAGCAAATCAAGAAAAATTAGCGTACCCCTTTCCTCTGTCTGCCTTATCTCCGTATCTCTCTTTCTGCCTGCTTATCTGCTCCCAAAATCTATCGAGAAAAACTATTGTATCCCTTTCCTCTCCTCTTCTTTTTATCCCCTTCTTTTCAATTCAAAAGACTGTATATGGCAAGATTGCTTTGCATATCATGTAGCATGAACATTACTGTCTCTTTTTGCCCATTTATTCCTGCATTAGCTCTCTTTCAATTGAAATAAAAGAAATTTTATCCATAAGTTAACTTGGCTCAGTCAATAGGATATCAAAATGGTTCTCTACAACATTTTTCTGTTTGGACAGAAAGGAACAACAGAATTGTTTAAGGCCACAAGAGAAACATACAACAACAACAACAACAACAACAACAACGACCCAGTGAAATCCCACAACGTGGGGTTTGAGGAGGGTAAAGTGTACGTAGACCTGACTTCTACCAAGGTAGGACGGCTGTTTCCGAAAGACCCTCGGCTCAGTAAAATCAAAAAGAGAAGTCAGAGAAGAATAAGAATAGAATATAATAAGAATAAGAAGTTCAAAGCGATATGGAAAAGCAAGTAACGAAAGCAACCCAGATAAGATAGAGCAATCAAAGTACAGAAAGTAATGAAAGTAATAAATAATAATAGACATCAGACCACATGGAATTATAGTGCGCTACTATGCCTACTAATAAGGAAGAATAATGAGACTATGAACTAGCCTTCTACCCTAATGTGGGTCCTACACACCCTCCTATCTAAGGTCATGTCCTCGGTAAGTTGTAAGTGTGCCATGTCCTGTCTAATCACCTCTCCCCAATATTTCTTCGGCCTACCCCTACCTCTTTTGAAACCATCCATGGCTAACCTCTCACACCTCCGCACTGGGGCATCTGTGTCTCTCCTCTTCACATGCCCAAACCATCTCAGTCGCATTTCCCACATCTTGTCTTCCACCGAGGCCACTCCTACCTTGTCCCGAATAGCCTCATTTCTAATCCTGTCACTCCTGGTAAGCCCACACATCCATCTCAACATTCTCATTTTAGCAACTTTCATTCTTTGAACGTGAGATACCTTAACTGGCCAACACTCCGCCCCGTATAACATAGCCCAAGAGAAACATGCTTCGCCTTATATATAGAGCTTTTCCTTTGCTAGCTTATTGGTGCAACCTAGCTTTTGTACAAGACTTCGATGCTATGTTAGATACAATTGAGGAACTGCACAATATGTAACTATATTTGGTAGCACTAGCTTAGTGCTTGATATCCTTATAATAAAATTCGTCGTTACTTGTCAAAAAAAGGTAATATCAAATCGTGTGATTGTGTTGCAGAAATAGGGGAATTGGTTTATCCTCAAAGTGGTTTGAGAACGGAAAAGTGTCTGTAAATGTTGATTGCCATTCTTAATCATCCAGCACCTCATGTTACTATCATCTTATATTCATAGTTGGCTGAACTTAATCATGATAGGTTCACAGCAGATGTTAAAATCAAGAGCATAGCAATTGTTGGTGGTGCTGATGGAACAAGTCCGGCTAAGATGAGGGCGTGAGTATATTATCAACACTTCATGCATTGTAAAGTACATAAATTGCTGTCAAAAGATTGATGAGTAATAGATTGTAGCAAGAGAGGATCTTGTATATGTTCCTTTTCTTTTGGCTAGCGCATTCAGTCTGCTTCCACTTGCAATAAAGTTCTTGAAATCCCAGGCATAAATACGTCTTTTGACATGCCTGCATACTAGAAGTTCTATCTTTATCTGCCCTAACACTCTTTTGCAATTCATCCAGATTCATCAATAGAGATGGCATTGATTTTTCAGATGCTCAATCTATGCAATCGATTCAGGTACTTGTATATATATGTATTCTTTCGTTATTTTTGTTTAGTCCAGTTCAGGTATCTTCTCAAGTTAGCTTTTGAAAGTTGAGGCCTTGAACATAACTCCTCCTCCACCCCCAACCACCTTTTCTGATACTCATTTTACTTGTAAGGAATGGGATTTGGCTGAGAATTTGCAAGGAGTTTTAGAGTACCAGACAAGGTACTTTTCTCCTTGATCCATAACATTGCTGCTGCATAGTCTTTATTTCAATTTTGTAGTTGCATTTTGGACATTGTTCCAATGCGTGCATGCACGC
Organism: Solanum dulcamara; assembly: GCF_947179165.1. Classification (NCBI taxonomy): domain Eukaryota; kingdom Viridiplantae; phylum Streptophyta; class Magnoliopsida; order Solanales; family Solanaceae; genus Solanum; species Solanum dulcamara. The sequence continues at coordinate 58,234,040 of NC_077241.1, read as the reverse complement.
ACATTGACATATATATTTCATAAGTACAATCATTGTAATATAAATATTCTGATATTTACTTTGAGCAAATTGTTCAGATCACTGTTATAGAAGGCTGGTTATATTCTGGCTGACTATTTTGGTTGTCTCATGCTGTCTGTAAATATCCATTCAGGTATTCTAGGTTCCAAAGTGTGGGAAATATCACTTTGCATTTCCCTGATAATTTTGGTGCTGATACAACACAAATACATTATATTGGCTTGAAAGGAGAAGCCACACAGGTAATTATGGTGAAAAATGTTTGAATTCCATTGTAACTTGCTTCAGATTTTTATCTTGATTTGCTTCCAAAATAATTGTGTACAGTTGAAGAGGGACGTTGTTGCAAATATTGTTTATGAGATTATGCCTAACCCATCTGATCACAAGTGAGTTACTGTTTTCCCTTTTATTGAAGATATTGTGTGTTTGGTTTCTGTACTGTTAATTCTACTTTGGCTGCTCGATTGAATGCAAAGTTAACATTAGTTATTTTTGTATTTTTTGAGAGAATTCCTTCAGGTAGTCATCATGTCTAATATTAGAGAGAATCTGAATCGTGTTAGATTGCTGCAGATTGAGTATCAGTATGAAATTTACTCTGGCACCGATATCTAAAACTTCCTCCATCTCATTCTTTGTAATACTCTTTGATAGCATGGAGGTTGAAATATTTGAGCTGATGAATCACGGCAGGATTTGATACCCGCATCCAATCGAAGTTGCATTTTAGTGCTCCCCTAACAGAAAGGAGAACGGAGTAGGGTCATTGTTGATTAAACCTGATGAATTGCACCCCCCTATTGCCATTAAGAGGAACTTGTAAGGAACTAAGAATACCACAGATACATAGCTGTTCCAGCTGAATACTTGGAATAATTTTACTGTCAAATATTTCGAGATACCCCAAAATAGAAATAGTGTTAAATAACTTGGCGGAGGGAGTACCAGTGTTCTCAATCCTAAATGCAGGAGGTTACATATTTTTCTGGCTGCGGATAATGCTTAAGCTTTTCAACAGAAAGTGTACTAGCCTTGCACCCTATGCTTTTTTCCTTTAACTTGCATAGTCCCAGCCTTAAAACTTCTCCACTTGTACATTTACATTACTTCTAAAAAAACAAAAAAGGGAAAAAATAGCATGAACATGCTAAGAGTGTAAGAAAAGATAGTAGCAACATCAAATAATATGATACTCGAAGCAATGGAAACAATAGGTAATAAGAAAAATTGAAGAATAAGATAATAGGACTATAATAATAATAATGCTGAGAAGAAAAATTAGACAGTGCTCGGCTACCTATCAACTTTCTACCTTGATCCTCGACCTTCATATCCTCTTGTCTAGGATCGTGTCGGTAAGCCGTAGGTGTGTCATGTCTTGCCTAATCATCTCTCCTCAATACTTCTTTGATCTATTTTTACCTCCTCCGTGATCAACCTCTCACACCTCCTCATTGAGGACACTATGCATCTCCTTTTCACATGCCCGAATCATCTTAGCCTCGCTTCTCTCATCTTGTCTTCCACGGAGGTCACTTCCACCTTGTCCCGAATTTCTTCATTCCTAATCTTATATCTCTTAGTATGTCCACACATCCATCTCAACATCCTCATTTCCACTACTTTCATCTTCTGGACGTGCGAGTTTTTGACCAGCCAACACTTTGCCCTATACAACATAGCCGGTCTAACAATCACTTTATAAAACTTGCCTTTTTATTCTTGGTGGCACATTCTTATCACACAAGACATCTAATGCAAGCCTCCATTTCATCTACCCCGCTCCAATATGATGTGTAACATCATCGTCAAACTCCCCATTCTTTGGATTATTGACCCAAGATACTTAAAATTTCTTCTCTTAGAGATGACTTGTGTATCGATCTTCATTTCTACATCAGCCTCATAAGTGACGTCACTAAACTTGCACTCCAAGTACTCTATCTTAGTCTAAGTTTTAGATTCTAGAGTATGTCTCCAAACCTCTAGCTTATCGTTAACTCTGTCGCATGTCTCATCAATCAATATTATATCATTTGCAAATAGATACACCATGGCACCTCCCTTTGGATATGTCGCATCAGTTCATCCATCACCCAAGAAAATAAAAAACGGCCTGAGAGTTGATTGAGAGTTGATTTCTAGTGCAACTGCATCACGACTTGGAAGTGTTCCGAGTCTCCTCCTGCTGTCCTCACTCGGCTCTTGGCTCTATCGTACATGTCTTTAATCTCCCTATTGTATGCTCTAGGTACATCTAGCCTTCAAGCATCTCCATAGAATCCCCCTAGGGACTTTATGGTATGCTTTTTTCTAGATCAATGAACACCATATGTAAATCCATTTTCCTCACCACCGTCCTACTCCAACAATCTCCTTACGAGATGAATGACTCTGTAGTTGATCGCTCCGGCATGAATCCGAATTGAGTTTTGGTAATAGACACCCTCTTCACTCTCATCATGATCACCCTCCCCCAAACTTTCATATCTAAAAGAAGTGTTTAGAAGAGTTGAAAACACTTGGATATGTACTAGTAGAGCTTTTCTACTACTCATATATTTTTGGAGCATATAAGATATTCAAAGAAAGTTTGATTTTCTGAAGAACTCTCTATTTTCCATATGCATCTTATGTGCCAGGGTTTTCTCCTTCATGTCAATAAATTATTATCTTCACAAAAACAAAACAAAAAAGGACATGTCCAGATTTGCATGAGGAAACATTAAAACATGCATCTGGTGGAAACAGAACAAAGATTTAGCGTACCGCTTAGGATTAACTTTTATTTGTTCAATTATCAATGTAATTAATTTAGGAAATGGTAATTCCCAACTAAAGCAGCAATATCCATTCTATGCTCAAACTTGTGAAAGAAATATAGGCTGTAGATTTCTACTATTCTTGTGACAAGGAACTAGGAAGAGTGTGAATACGCATACAATCTATTGTCCGTTCTATTTCTCTTCACCCACAATCATCCTCTTGAGGCTTGTTCCCTTCATCGTTTGATAAGGGATCAGTTCGATTGAACATAAATCCCTTTTCATTCATTTATTCTCATCTTAAAGAACATTCCAAAAGCTCTCAATAGACTACTAGAAAATTTCTCTTAATCTTATTCATAACACCTTGTAGCTTTAAGCAGATGGTCTTGGGACCCTGACCTAACAGTTATCTGTTCAAATGTGTGGTGTCAACCCTGCAAGGGACAATAGGCTATGCCAAATCTTTTTGAATTTTCCATGATAATTCCACAAGGTGGTTCTGTTTCTGCTTCTAACTTTGATGGAAGTTCTGACCTGAGTGAGGTGGAGATGCTGGCAGAAAGGAGGCAAAAACCAAGACCTTTTTGCCGGAAGCCAGACTTGATGAGAATGTCAGCACAATGCTCTCATAATTAATGCCATACATTTCCTAGAATGAGTTTCTCCACTGTTAACCTGAGCAAGTCCTGCATTTATTGAGGCATAAAAATGTTTTCGAGACCATGTTGCATGATCTTTTTCTTATGAGCAAGTTATATGTTGTTTGGCACAATCTACTGACCTACCATTATCCATCCATCCATCCCCATGTATAAATGTAAATGAGGCTGCAGCCTTCTTTCCTTTCTGGTGCAATCTAATCTTGGCACCTCCCTTATGACCCCTTCCGTGCCCCCTGTTGAATTCCTGTAATATGGTACCTGTTGTCCATGAGTCGACTAAAAGATGTCATCTATATATGCAGGACTCGGGCTGAGACTGGCGGAGGCTTTTCACATGTGGAATAAGCTGTGTTATATGCAGCTCTTATGAGTAGAGTGCTTTCTCTATGATGTACACTGTGGTAGAGCTTATATATACTCAAAAAAATACCCAGGAATTATTAGATAATTGAGAAAATAGTCGAATGCCCCCCTAACCTATATTCAGATTTCCAACTATACTTTAACTTCACGAGAGTCTTATCAACCCCTAAACTATTTAAAACTGAAATTATTACCTCCCTTATATGCTTATGTGGCAAAGTGAGTGTGTTTCACTCTCTTAGAGAGAGTGAAGACCAATAACAAATATAAAAATTATATTTTTAATTTTGTTTTCCTAAATACATGTATTTTTATTTATTTTTCTTATTTGTTTCTAGCTCATTTTTAGTTTGTCTTCCTCTTCATAGCAACTTAGTTGAACATCCAATCCATCAAATTTCACTATCATTCACCATCTTAAAATCACTGCTATCACTATGTTAATTTATATACCACAAATTGTAGAGAGCAATTCCATAATCAAGAACACAGTGAACCCCAAATCTTTCAAATCAAAAAAAAGAAAGATTGAGCTTGAGTAAACTTAATATAGTGACACCGAACTGATTTTCTTCAATAAACTCTCAATAGTAGAATTATTTTTTGATCCTATATTCAATATCCAACGAATCCACTAAATTTTTTGTAATCACTTGTAAATGTTGTAAACTAATTTCTCTCAAGTTCGAAGCTCAAGCTCCGTCAATGGAGTTTCGCAGATATTATTTTAAGTTTCAGGCAACCAATTTAGAAGAGAAACTTAATTCAGCTCCAGAATAATATTTCTCAATGGATTTTAACAATTGACCATTTCTCTGAAAATCTGAAAAAACAGCCATGTTCTTCATCTCGTTCTTTGAAAATTTGATGCAAAATCACTTTAATTCTTCTCTAAATTGCCCCAAAATTTAAGATATAAATTTCTCTCAATATTGCGTTTCTTTAGATATATTACCAACTCAAAATGGAGCTCATTTGTGACAAGTCAAAATTTGAACTTAAACTTTCGAACTAACTTTAATGGTGGTTTCAAGTTGGCCTTCACATTTTCAACCTTGAGCTTCCATTTTCAGCCGTACAAAACTCTTCAAACCATCAACGAACTTAGCTGCTCCCAATAATATAAATTAAAAATTTTCATATAAATATTCGTCGATTTTTATGAAATTTCGATGTGCTTCAGATCCAAAAATTTATGAACTCATCAACACAGTGTTTCAGATTCAAACAATTAGCAACCAACATTATTCAACAAAATTTAAATATAGGATCCAAGATGAACATAAATAAATTTCAATACTTTGACCTTCAATGGAGTTTTGAAATAATAAACCAAAAAGAGGAAAGAATAAAAAATAAATAAGATTTCTACGTGTCAAACGCGTGGTCTCACCGGTCAGCATAGCTGTGGTTGTGACTTTTTAAGGGTGTAATAATTTCAATTTTAAATAGCTTAGGAGGGATGATAGAACCCCTGTGAAGTTAAAGTGTAGTTGAAAATTAGAATATAGATTAGGAGGACATTTGACTATTTTCTCTATATAATTTACCGAAAGCTTCATTAACTCCCCCGCCACCCAAATGTACCGAGGAATTATTAGATAATTTACTGAAAGCATCATTAACTTCCCCGGTCCCCCCTCCCCCCTCCTCTTTCTCTATTTGTGTTTTCTCCTCCCTTTCCCCTGCAGTTTCTCTTTTATTTTTTCGACCATTAATTGATTTGACCATATCATTGTATCAATTTAAATGGTGAATACCCTTTGATTCGGTTTTGAGCATTATCCCTACCTCACATACTAGATTGAATAATTGAAGAAAGTTTTGAAGAACCATCAGTAAATATTTATTTCAAGTCTGGAATTTGTTAGTAGTTTTTAGTGGGTGTGGTTGAAATTTGTTGCAAATACATAATAATATTGTACCCAAATATTGAGGTGATGTTAGTTTAGGGATATATTTGATCCAAAACAAACGTGGAAGGTATCTTTACATAAAAATCTTAATTGATGACATCTGTGAGTCATTTTCAATATGTTAGTACGTTAGACGTATTTTTAGCTCTTTAATATTAACAGATTAACAACCCATAGTGTTTTCATATCTTTTGAGGACGAGTGTTTCTGTGCTTATTTTGTTGAGATATTTTTTTAGCAGTTGACATGTTGTCAAAATGTGGGGAAAAAATAGGGAGAATTCGCATTAGAAGGCGCACACAACTGAAAAAGATTTAAGAGTCTGGATTGACTTATAAGTTAATTATAAGTTATTTTCAGTTTTTTTTTGTGTTTGACTGGCTAACTTAAAGTCAGTTTGTGCTTAAAATAAGCTCCAATAAATAATTGAGTTTGTTTGGATGGACTTAGTTTAAGCAGTTTATAAGTTGAAAACAACTTATAAGTCAAAAAAATAGAAATAAGTGTCAAAACACACTTAAACTAGAGAAAATTGAGTTGTAGGTGACAAATAAGCCTCTAATTAAAAAAAAGGTGACAAATTGACCAAGCCCAAGTCAAAATATTTTTAATTAGGTGATTAGGTTAAATGGGGGTAAAATATAATTTTTAAAACTTGTTAATCTTTTTAAAAATATAATAAAGTCCCAAACTCTTTTTTTAAATATATTCAAATTCTTGTCAGTTGGACTTTTCAACTTCTCTTCTCCAACTTTTCTCCAGCTTCTTCGATCTTCTTCATCTCCCACTCTCTCAAATCTCTCCCAAAACTATTTTCTCTTTTTAATCTTTATTTCTTTCTAGTTTTTCTTCTCCTTTCATCTCTGTCAACCTTGTTGCCGTCATTGTCTTCTCTTGTCACTGTTAGGGTTTTGATTTTTAAAGGTAAATTCTCTTTTTTTCTCTTCATTGTTAGGGCTTTTTGTTTTTAAAGTGAAAATGGTTATTTAGGTTTAAATAGAAGAAGAAGAGTCTGAATTTCAAATATTTTTGTTGTTATTGTTGTGATTTTACATATTTTTGTTGTTGTTTGGTGGGTTGCTTGGTTGTTGTACTTAAAAAATATTGTGGTTACAGCAACTTAAGAACTTGTGTGATTAAAAAACACAGTTGTTGAGGTTACTGTAACAAGTCTTTGAACAACTGAAATTTTTTAAAGCAATTGCTGAACTATTGTAGCAATTGTTGAAGCAACAATTGTAGTTTCACACAATAATTACTGAAGTTGCTACTTCTCAACATCAGCAGTTGCTTCAGTAACTCAACAAAAAATTCAACCATCTTTAAATTGTGAAAATTGTGATTTAGGATTAAATAGAAAAATAAGAGCATGAATCTCACATATTTTGTTGGTGCATGCCCTAATAAATAGTGTATTTGTTGTGGATTTCACATATTTTGGTTTGGTGGGTTGCTTGGTTGTTGTCCTTACAAAATACGTTGTTGTTGCAGCAACTTAAGAACTTGTGTGATTAAAACACACAGTTATTGAAGTTGCTGTAACAAGTCTATGAACAATTGAAGTTTTTTAAAGCAACTGCTGAACTATTACGCCAATTGCTGAAGCAACATTGAAGTTTCACACAACAATTGCTGAAGTTGCTGCTTCTCAACTTCAGCAGTTGCTTTAGTAACTCAACAAAAATTTCAACCATCTTTAAATTGTGAAAATTGTGATTTAGGATTAAATAGAAGAATAAGATCCTAAATCTCACATATTTTATTGTTGCATGCCCTAATGAATAGTGTATTTGTTATTATTGTTGTGGATTTCACATATTTTTGTTGTTGTTTGGTGGGTTGCGTGGTTGTTGTCCTTAAAAAAATACGTTGTTGTTGCAGCAACTTAAGAATTTGTGTGATTAAAACACATAGTTGTTGAGGTTGATGTAACAAGTCTATGAACAACTGAAGTTTTTTGAAGCAACTGGTAAACTATTGCAGCAACTGCTAAAGCAACAATTGAAGTTTCACACAACAATTGCTGAAGTTGCTGATTCTCAACTTCAGCAGTTGCTTCAGTAACTCAACAAAAATTTTAACCATCTTTAAATTATGAAAATTGTGATTTAAGATTAAATAGAAGAATTAGAGCTTGAATCTCACATATTTTATTATTGCATGCCCTAATAAATAGCGTATTTGTTGTTATTGTTGTGGATTTCACATATTTTTGTTGTTGTTTGGTGGGCTGCTTGGTTGTTGTTGTTTGGTGGGCTGCTTGGTTGTTGTCCTTAAAAATGCATTATTGTAGCAACAACTTAAGAATTTCTGTGATTAAAACACAGTTGCTGTAACAAGTCTATGAATAGCTGAAGTTTTTTGCAGCAACTGTTGAACTATTGCAGCAACTGCTGAAGCAACAATTGCTGCTTCTCAACTTTAGCAGTTACTTCAGTAACTCAACAAAAATTTCAACCATCTTTAAATTGTGAAAACAGTAATTTAGGATTAAATAGAAAAATTATTGTATGTACTTGTTTGAACAACTACAGTAGTTTGCTTTTCATATTTATTTCGAATGATTGGTTAAATTAATTGATGGTTTTTTTATTTATTTCATGTGGTGCAGATAAATGGCTCACAAAAAAAGAAAGACAACTGATGATGCTACTGCTTCTACTACTCTTAATAGATATACTAGAAGTATAAGACTTATGATACAGAGGCAAAAAAAGCAGAAGAAGCCTCCAAAAATAGCACAAATAGATTGTCCGCACTTACTGAACAAACTCATGCCCTTGCTGAGAGTGAGACAACAGAGGTTTGAATAAATTTTTGTAGCATGCCAGCTCATTTTGGCATGAAAGAATTTGTCATTATGACTGATTGGAATTGTCACTTGGCAAAAAATATGATGATGAAAAAATATCGTCTAAGGTTAGGAATAGGCGACAAGATATTATGAATTCAACGGGGAGAACCTTCAAGAAGGATGATCTGATATCTCAAATCTAATACTGTTTCAAGAGATGCAAAAAAGTCTTTGTGCTTGATTTATTTTGTGCATTGTATTCTTCTTGGCAGAGATTCAAACACAAAGATTTCGGCTGAAATGATTTTGCTTTCAACAAATAGAAAGGCATTTTGTGCCTATCCATGGGGTCGTGAATCCTACAACCTGACGATTGGATATCTATTGAAGGCGGTGAATAAAGATGTGAATACCACCAATCTTTATGGCTTTCCATGGGCCATCATGGTAAACTTTAATTTTTTTTAAAGTTTTTTTTTTATTTTTAGTCAATTCATAATTTTGATCATTTTTATATGTCATATTTTATGTAGTGTTGGGCATTTGAGGCTACTCCCCACCTTCGAAAGAAAGTAAAGATTATTTTGGAAGAAGTGACTTCGCCGCGGATCATTAGATGAATTTTGGCGGTCAACAATAAATCTGTTGAGGCTCGTGACTTATTTGAAACCTCCGAAGATTCGGTAAGCCTCATTTTATCTTTATATAATCGTGGTGTTTATTTTTATCTTGATTATTTTAGTTAGTTGTTGCAGTTGTTTGTAGAAGCTATTGTAGTTGTTTAGCACTTACTGTAAAAATTTCAGCAGTTGCTAATAGTTGCATACACAGTTGCAGTTGTTTACATCAATTGCTCTAAATATTTCAGCAGTTGCTTTAACTATTGTAATAGTTGCAGACACAATTGTAGTAGTTTGCAACAATTATTGTAAATATTTCAGCAGTTACTATAACTGTTGTAATAATTATAGACACAGTTGTAGTAGTTTGCAGCAGTTGCTATAACTATACTAATAGTTGCAGACACAGTTATAGTAGTTTGCAGCAGTTGCTGTAAATATTTCAACAGTTGCTATAACTGTTGTAATAGTTTCAGACAACTACAACAGCTTCTGCAACTTTCATTATTGCTATATTTTTTCTATTTAGTTTAATTAATTATATTTTAATTTTTTTAAATATATGTAGATTGTGTATCCATGGTTAGTGCCTACATCTAGTGAGATGGAGATGAAATTTCTCACTGATTGGAGTTGATCGAGGATGAAAAATTGAAAAACTTAAGAAAGACTTGGATGGTTTTGTAGCCATCAAAAGAGATATTAAAGTTGTTGAGAAGAATTTTGATCCTTCGGTGGCCCTTGTTACATATGATGATGTTGTTGGTGGAGAAGATAGTAATGGCAGGGGAGAAAGGGTGTTTACTCCACATGTTGATGGTGATGAAAGCGGAGAAAGGATATTTACTCTGTATGTTGATATTGATTGTGGTAGTGGTGTCGGTGTAGGAGGAGGGTCTTCCCTTTTTGTTCCTAGTGCTTTTGGTGTTGGTGGAGAAGTAGGATTTTCTCCTATTGGTGAGAATGCTCGAGTTCCTCCAACAACTTCATTCACAATAGATGAATCTTCTAGAAGCGATATCGGTGCTTCTAAAGTGCCTCTTTGTGCTTGTCAATATGAAATCTGTGCCGAGAAAATGAATTTAATGGATCAAAGCATTCGATCTTTAGATGAGTCCATTAAAAATCTTATGGCCAAGAGGGGTGTTAGACCATCAAGAAAGATTTCAAGTCCCTATACACCAATTATTAATAAGAGGAGAAAATAAATTTTGAAGGCACTAGAAAGTGCCAAAGAAAAGGGGCTGCCAAGACATCTACAACGATGCAAATAATCGAGTGGAAACCTATGAATATCTATAAGCATGCAAAATGTGAATCATACAAAAAATAAAAGATATCTTGAAGGCTAAAGATCCTCAGAAAAAATCTTACATAATGCATGAATTTAATTGTGAGGACTTCGACATGATGACCTACATGCACAAGTGGTAGGAGGACCGGGTATGTTTTAATAACTTTAATTTATTTTGCTAAAATGGTTCCAGTAGATGTAGCACTTGCTGCAATGATTTTGTGTTGGTGTAACAATTACTTATTTTGTCTGAGCAGTTGCTATATTTGCTGTAGCAACTTCTGTATCTCTCTCATCTTATTTTCTTTTATTACTGCAGCATGTAGATGAAATATTATGCCTAATATGTCAAAGGAATATTGAATATCCTCACCACTATTATGCCAAAGACATAATCCTTGAACTTGACTTTCCTAATTACTTTAAAAGTGTCTATGAGCAGTTGGTCGAAGAGAGTTCTCAACCGGGTACTGTCTCTTTGAAGGAACGCATTGATCAATTTATTTTTGATGAGTTCTATTTGAATTATTGCAGAGAAGATAAGTCATTTCCTAACGGTGTCCCGTGGCATGGTGTCAAGAGAATTTTAACTATCTTGAACCTAGGCAAAAATCATTTATTCACACTTGAAATTCTTATCGACGAGAAAAAAATAATGTGTATGATTGCAACAGAGTTATTTTTCCCGATGATCAATTTTTGGTACACATTTTGCCGATGACAAAATTATTTCCTAGGTTTTTGAAATAAAGCAAAATTTTTGACAGCTTGTCCGACAAACTGTGGAGCAAAGAATGAAATTTTGAGAGATTGACGAATGCCCCAAAAATAATTCATCAGCAGCGTGCTGTTCATATGCACTTGGATATATTGAGCACTTGATCACCAACACTCTTATGACCCTTATGAATGACAATTCCGTTAATAGGATGCGGTGCAGGTGGATAGAGGACATCATTGAAGGGGGATTGAAGCCATAATGTTTATGTTAACAATGTTTGTTAGTTTATGAATGATTCTTAGACAATTTATTTTTAAAGTTATTTTGTATATTTATTTTTGTAAGACAATCTATGATTCTAAGTAATACTATTAGGTATATTGTAAAAGTAAATTTGTTTGATCTGCTGTAAATTTTACTGTATGTAGTACTTGTTGAAAATTGTCATTTTTCTTCAGCAACTACATTACATGCTGTGACTTTTCTCAGCAAGTTGGCAGTCTGCTTCACTTGCTGAATAAAATCTCAGCAAGTAGGTAGTCTGCTTCAGCAACTGTTGTACTTGTTGAGAAAAATCTCAGCAAATACACAGTTACTTCAGCAATTGCTTCAATTGATGAATATTTTTTTTGCAAGTAGGAAGTTTGCCACAACAACTACTCTACTTGTTGGAGATTTTGTAGCAATTAATTAATTTGCTTCAGCAACTGCTGTATTTGCTAAAATTTATTTAAGCAGTTAGGCTATCTAATTCAGCAATTGTTGTAATTGCTAAAAAATGTTTTAGCAAGTAGGTGGTCTAATTCAGTAGTTGCTGCAGTTGCTAAAACAATTCTTAGCAAGTTATTGAGTAATTTGATTATTAATTGATTATATCAATTATATTAAATGATAAATAGAGTGGTTTTTAGATATTATAATAGTTAGACTTTATTTTAGTGGCGATTTTATACAATTACATAGTAATTTATTCATAACATGCAATAAATTGAGTAATTACACGCGTAGTCAATCTTAATAGAGTAATTTCATTATTAATTAATTATATCAATTATATTAAATAATAAATACAATGGTTTTTATATATTATAATACTGAAACTTGATTTTAGTGGCAATCTTATACAATTACATATCAATTTATTCATAATTGGCGATAAATCGGATAATTACACGCGTAGTCAATCTTAATTGAGTAATTTGATTATTAATTAATTATATCAATCATATTAAATGATAAATAGAGTGATTTTTATATATTATAATACTTAGACTTGATTTTAGTGAAGATCTTATACAATTACATAGTAATTTATTCATAAAATAAAAACAAATATTCTAATTGCTGCAGTAAATTTAGTAACTTGCTAAGAAAAATCTCAGCAAGTACAACAGTTGCTGAAGAAGACATCCTACTTGCTGAGATTTTATTCAGCAAATGAAGCAATTGATGAAGCATACTGCTTATTTGTTGAGAAAAAATTCAACAAGTACAACAGTTGTTGTCACCCAATTTTAAACCTCCACAACGCAAATTAGCTATCAAGTTTCTTTAAATTTCGAACATTTTTGAAATAATTAGCTTTTATAAAAATAAAGATATTTTCATGTTATTCTTAATTATTTTTATCTTTTTATAAATTTTAATATAATATACATATTTCTATATAATTATATCTTTGATTATTATTTATGTGGTTATTCAAAAATTATCTCAAAAGATTTTATTTTTTACTAAATACAATGTTAGTTAAGTTAGTTTAATTATAGTCTGTATTTTTGAATTTTTTAGGTTTTTCTAAAAAAAAATCATTCTCCTAAATCAAAAATTGATGAAGAATTTGGGGGGTTTTGGAGCCTATATAAAAGTTCATATTCTGATTAAGAAAAGGAAGAAGTGAGAGATTTTTTAGCCACCACAAAATTAGAATTTTTTTTTACCTGGCTAGAATTTTGTACTCATGTTCCTAGAATAAAAGTTGTGAAAATTTCTATCTTTCTATCTATATTTTTCTTCAAGTAAAATAAGATATTGAAGTCGAAATTTAGGCTAAGAATAGTGTTCTTATAACATCAAACCCACGAAGGTTCGAGTGTAAATTTTTACTATAAAATCTTTTCTCAGCTTTATTTTATTTAATTATTTCATGTTTTATATTTAGTTGATTCGTAGTCTTGTTTTTTTTAGTTAACATGTATTAAACATAATTAGATTAATGATAGAAATTTCTTATAGTTAGCACGTGTTAGGATTAATTAGCTATCATGTGTTAGGATTATTTCATGAAAGCTCTTAGTTTTGTTCATTATTTTTTCAAGTAGCTTTCTTTGACAAGATAGATTTTCATGTTTTCAATTTCTTCTTTTAACATGATTTAGATAACAAAAATATGCTTAAAGTTGTTATTTAATTAGAACTTTCATGGCTTAATTGATTTAATTCTTTCTTTAAAATTGAGCTAGTATGCATGTTGTTAGTCACTTTTAGGATGTCCATCAATTTGATAACTTAAAATATCATGATATATTTCTTGGTTTAGCTTAAAATAAGTTAATGCTTATGTAATTTTATTTTGGTGTATGTGATATCAATTCAAGTCCATCTTTGGACTCCATTCTTGCATATCATTGAGTTTTGAGTTTCCTATCATCTTGCTCGAATTGCTGAAAAGTTGATAAATGGAAAAAAAGCTAATATACATGGTGTGAATATTGATATTGGATTGTATACACGGAATATAGGTGAAAAACAGTGTCGTATACACTGATATACAGTATCTATACAATCCGATATGTAAGAAAACAATGTTGTATACATTGATATACAGTGATATACAACAGATACAGGAAACAAACAGGTGGTATACTGTGTGTATACATAATATTAAATACAGCTATATACAGTCCGATATACGATGTATATATAGATGTGATATACAGTGGAATTGTGCTTGAGGCCCAAAATGCAGATGACCCAATAACTTAGTCCAGACGTATATAAACAAAGTTATTTATTGTTTATTTATATTGATTCGGGTTGTAATATTTTATTTACTTATGTTATTTATGCTTTCTTAGATATTAATTTTTATTTATTTTAATTTAATTAGATTCCCCTAAAGATAAACTAATTCATGTTTATTTATTCTTTAAATGATTTTCTACCTTTACTTAGTTATTTGATAAATTTTTACTATTTTTTATATACATGTATATTATTTTCAATGTTTAAGTTTTATTATTTTTTTTAAAAATATTTTTTAAAGTCTTCATTTCTTTTTAAATTAATATTTTCAAAAATTTATCAAATAATTTTTCAAATCGTCGGATAACCGCGCGTTAGCAGCCGATTTGAATGCTTAACACCGTCTCAAAGTGGAAATAAGAACCTCATACCTTTTTCTGTGAATTTTTAAGATTTAAATCTGTTAGGGCCTTTTAAATTAAATTTTCTTAATTTTTTTAAAAAAATAAGTGGCGACTCTTCTTTTATAAATTTGATTTTTTCTCTAAAAAGTTGAAATTAATTTTAAACCGTCTTTTTTCGATATAACAGAAATGACGACTCTGCTGGGAATTTAATAGGTTCTAACCATTAGATTTGATTATTTGACTATGTTTTTAATAATGTTTATTTATTTTTATTAATATAAATTTCACAAATTATAACTGTTGCACTTCATGGCATTAAATTCTGCCAAATGACAATAGTTTGCATTAGGATTAAGGACGGTTAAGTAGTAACCTGCGTCTGTTCCTTCAGAAAATAACCATTACTTCTTGAATTAATAAACGGGTAGTTGGTTCATGATCGTCCAACGCCATTTATTATATTCAGCCCGTAGTTTATCCAACTCGGGTATCCAGTCTCTTTTCAAAGCCAATCTAGTCCACCTAGTGTAGAACAAAATAAAAATCCTAATTTAATGCATTGGCCTAAGATGACCCAACACCCAAGGCGTATTGGGCCCATTAGAAAGACCACCTTGAATCCAAAATGGCCCTCGGCCTAAATGGACGATCATACCTATGTATTTAAATTTGAAGGTTGTACACGCTGTTTGACAAATCATTGTCCCTCGGGGTTTGAAGTTTATTTTAGTAACTTAGTCTAGTCAAAGAAGGATCTTCACAAGCTGCTACTTCATCCAAAATGCGTTGGCATTCGGAGATGTCAAGAAGTCTTAGTTTAGGATTGTACCCCTGTGTGGGATCGATTGTTTGTATCTCATTTTCCTATTATGTATTCGCATTCAATTTATTCATAAACTGTGTATGTGCTATATGCTATAACTGTTTTTGTGAATATGTTGCTTTATTTGAAGACAAGCTAGTCCAATCTTTTAGAATTTTTTCTAGAGCCTAATAGGCATAAATATCGAGTCACTATCAAAAGTGCGTCCAAATACTCCATGAGTCTTTAGTTTCCCAACAAAATTCGAACTTTATCTCAAATCATAAACCTTGCTCTCTCATCTAAAAAAACAAAATAAAGGGTTGATGTTTCATTAAAAACAAATTCAAGCTGGTCGAACTATGGAGGACCTGAATTCTCCTTTGTGAGATACATAGGCAGCCTTTCAAGGCTTGGTCCTGTCTTTGAAGTTTTTAGTTTTTTTCTCATTCTTTCAAAGAAATTGAAAACTTCTTTTGCATCTAAGAAGAATGAGGGGACAAAAGTTGAAGCGTAAGAAATTCGTGATTCAACACAAGTCAACATTTCTCATACATCAATTCTAAAATTAAAATGGGTCAATTTCTATCCATTTAGTCCTTCTTCACCCATGGATTAGTTTGTCTTCAAACAAAACAATATTTATATATTTAGTTCTTTGTGTGCTATTTTGTATTAATTATTATAAACACGAACTAATACTTTGGATTTTGAGTTATTCTTCTTTTTTAGGAAGAGACTGATTTTCGTCGAAAAACAAACTTGCTTACTTCTCAAAGATCTAGGGTTCAACAAAGTTAATTCTTTTTTCTTTTGTAGAGGCTGTTATCAAATGACATCATGCGATAAATGATTAAATCTCAATTTTGAGAGGTCAACACCCTCTTTCTATCTAAGAAGTTTTCTTTGTACGCAGGAGAAATAACATTATTTCAAGAGAGAAAATCACGGCAATCCCAAATCTATTGCAACATTTAACCACAAACATTAACCCTAATCTTTTTCAATTCTTTAATCTAAGAAAAAATCATAACCCTTTCTCATATAAATTTTACAGGGACAAAGAATTCATGGAAAATAATAATGACCTTAAATTTCACAAGACACTAATACACAGCCTGAAAGATAAATCGGAGGAGTCTTTGACTATGAAGTCTTACTCATATATCTTTGCAAGAAAACTGTCTTACACACACTTTTCTCATATCGTTGCAGGAAAACTGTCCCCAACAATAGTCGGGGATGGTTATAACAATATATGATTTTTGTGAATAGTTAGAAGAATTCAAGTCATAAAAGACAATTCCCAAAAAGAACACAACAAGTGATTCCTGTAGGAAATTAGAAGAACACAACAATGTATAATCTTTGAGGAATATCTGAAAAATAATACAATTATAGGCGTCATCACCAATGGTTGAGAGGACACGAAATGTGTTGCTCCAAATAGGTAAATCACACTCCCCAACTGAAGATGTCAACGAGTACTATACTTACGAGACGTCACTCTGAGTTTTTCTAAATCTTTAAATTATTTTATATATCATATCTGCAAGAACTACGCACACCTGATTCTCATCTCGGTGAGATACGTAGGCAGCCCGGGTTTGGTATTTTCTTTTTCAACAAAGAATAAAAAAATTTAAAAATAAAAAATAAATAAAATAATAAATCGTCTACATATTTTAAGAGTCATATCTTCTTGATTGAGACGAATACAGTTAGGAGCATGCGAAATATTCGGTATGATGAAAAGGATTGACTTTGTGATAAACCATAGCTTCTATTGGTATCATTCATTTGTACTTTCATGATGCTTGAAAATTCTCTTGCAGGCATTCAAGGTAAGAATAAAACCAACCTCATGGCTTCATGTGCATTGTGTCGTGATCTTTAAATTAAAATTCAATTGCATCGCATTATTTATCTAGAACTTGGCTTGAATATTTGTTGAGGCGAAATCCTGAGTAATGTTTGGTTTGAGAAAGGATTGTAGGCCTTTTTTGACCCGATTGTGCCTTTCAAAGCTCACCAAATAACATTAATCCCTAGTTTTCCCCACTTTGAGCCTAAAGCCTTTTGTTTGGACAACTAAATCTTAGCCCTCTCCCTTTTGAGTGCTTACATGCACTATTCTCTCTTGCCCCAACCTTCTTGAGCACACCGAAGACGTGCAAATTATGTAAGAAGATCCAACTTTGAAATTGCCAAAGAAAAAAGATGTAAAGTCTTCAAATTCAAGAAAGCAAAGACAACTTCCAAAAAAAAGGGTTGAAAGAGATTAAAAAAAAATACTCCTACAAGATCGATGTAAAACAAAAAGGAAAATACTCCAACAAAAGAGGAGAAACCTAAAAAGGAAGGAGTGAAAAGAGAAAAAGCTCCAAAAATAAAGACTAAAAAAGATGTCGAAATCTAAGAAGGAGATAACAAAGAGGATCGGGCGCCAAAAGGCGTATCAATCATAAAAAGCACAAATTCAGTGTAACACAGGAGAGATTAAGTCACTTTTATCCCAAATAAATATCCTACCCATCCTTAAGCCTACATTACAAGCCAATAACAAGCCCTACATGGTTTCATTCCAAATATTCGCACATTAGTGGAGATTTACATGTAGGTCAAGCATATGGTATCACAATTGCATGTGTTGAACATTTTGAGAGTGTGAGTGCACTTTGCAAAATATCCTCAAATCAAACACTTCGAATATATGTGAAATAAGACTTTCTTTATTATGAGGGCACTTGAAACATGAGGATTGGTATAATTCTAAACCTTTGTTGGAAGCAAGATGAAAAAATCTTAACAACACTTAAGTATGTTTGAGGTACTACTTGAAGCTATAGGAATTACCTCATAGTTAATCTTTTATAAGAAAGGAAATGAGAAATATTTTTATGCAATTCTAACTATTGGTACCAATTGTTGTCAAAATTTGACTATCTCTTTACATTCTCTAAAAAAAATAATTGCATTTGTCCTTTGAAATTGGATGGTTTGCTCTAAATAATGTGACATTAGGTTAATACCATCGATGTGAGATGCATATTTTACTTCATTAGATCATCCATATCAAAAGGGTGACATATCTCGTGTTTTTAAGCTGAAAATATTACAAGGAAAATCTTTTTTTCCATTTCATTATGCTCATATTACACATGTGTCTATTGATGGTCTTGTCTCAGATTTTGCAGTATTCATCATCCACAGGATTGGAACTACATTTGACCTGATTCTTGTACCAACAGGATATATAGGTGTCACAATGGCTCGGTCATGTTCTCCATAAGATTTTGGGTTCTCCCTTACAATGAAAACTAGGACAGAATTTTTGAGATATTCTCAAAAATTCACAAGAAAATACTATCTCCAGCAAGTCAAGATTGAAGATCATATTAGTATATGCAACTGGAACAGAATTTTTGAGAAGATCTCAAAAATTGAACAAGACTGTCAAAATTCTTTTTTCAACAGCTTGAAATTTGTCAAGAGATCTAACTGGGATAGAATTTTTGAGGAAGATCTCAAAATTTCGTCAAGAATTATCAAAAGTTCGAAGTCAACTTCAAATGATCTCCAATATTGCTAGAATGAAGTGAACACAAATTCAAGATGCGAGCCACCAATACCTCATATAAACTTCCATCAAAGACATGAGTCCCAACGAACACAAATTGTTCAAGAGAAAAAATGAAGAAACATGTGAAACCATCGAGAGCACGACACTTTCACAATCATTGAGCCATCCACCTTGTTACAGTGGACAAACATCGAGTCATCTACCTTATTACAGTGGAAAATTTTTAACTCATCCAAAAGGATGACATTTGCATTTTCATTTGTCAAGAGGGCCATTTCATTTTCATTACATTACCAAGAGGGTCATGCATCATTCAAATCATCCAAGAGGATGACATTGCATATTCGTTGCCAAGAGGGTCATTTCATTTTCATTGCATTACCAAGAGGGTCATGCATCATTCGAATCATCTAAGAGGATGACATTGCATATTCATTGCCAAGAGGGCTATTTCATTTTCGTTGCATTACCAAGCGGGTCATGCATCATTCAAATCATCCAAGAGGATGACAATGCATATTATTGCCAAGAGGGTCATTTCATTTTTATTACATTACCAAGAGGGTCATGCATCATTCAAATCATCCAAGAGGAGGACATTGCATATTATTGCCAAGAAGGTCATTCATATTATATTATCGAAAGTGGTAATATCATTGCCAAGAGGGCTATTTCATTTTCATTGCATTGCCGAGAGGGCTCGCTAAGAGGGTAGTGCATCATTCAAATCATCCAAGAGGATGACATTTGCATATTTATTTGCTGAGAGGGCCATTGTTTATCGATCGCATCGAATAGAAACATCAGCATTTTCCAGCATGATAAACGCCTGAAGGACATACGTAAGACACATCAAATATCATAGAAGATTTGAAGTGCAACTTGCCAATGGATCATTATCCTACCGATGGAGCAACATATATCCTACCGATGGATCACCTTCATTTGTCCTATCGATGGACATGCAACATCATCCTACTAATGGATCATCATTCGTGCTATCGATGGACCAACATATCCTACCAATGGATTTTCAGTCGTTCTATTGATGGACACACATTTATATCATACCAATGGATCTTCATTTTTCCTACCAATGGACATGTATCATATCTTACCGATGGATCACCTTCATTCGTCCTATCGATGTACACGCATTTATATTCTACCAATGGATCTTCATTCATCCTACCGATGGACATACAATTATCTTGCCGAGTATCCTATTAATGGATCACCCTCCTACCAATGGAGCCATATTTATATCCTACCAATGGATTTTTATTCGTCCTACCAATGGACATACAGTTATCTTGCCGAGTATCCTATTAATGGAGAAGCATTATCCTACAAACGGATCATCTTTATTCATCCCACCAATAGACATGCATTTATTTTGCCAAGTATCCTATCAATAGATCATCATCCTATCGATAGAGAAACACTAACCTACCAATGGATCAATAGAGATTTTCAACATGCAAAAAGGATGAAAAGAAAATACGAACGACATCAAAGATGATGCAGCACAACGTGGAACCTTTTCTTAGCAGCGAACTGAGACACAGTCCGAAGAGGAATGACTTCCACTACAGTAAACCACATTTCTATCGGAAGGTGTGTGGTTATTTCAGGGTCCAGCCATAATTCCAAAATCCGTGCCAACCCCCTTTTAGAAAGATAAAGATGGATTCAATCAAAATTGGATTTGTCAATTTTCTTTGTCCAGGATCTCTTTTATCGATCCTATCTAAAGAAAGGGACAATTTTTGTTACTTAAAAAAAGATGGTTTAATATATTTAAGTTTTAAAAATTCAGAGAAAAAGGTACGGGGTTCTTATTTCCACTTTGAGAAGGTGTTAAGCATTCAAAGCGGTCGCTAACACGCGATTATCCGACGATTTAAAAATTATTTAACTAACTTTTAAAAATATTAATTTAAAAGGAAACAAAGACTTTAAAAATTACTTTTTAGAAAAAATGATCAAACTTAAATACTGAAAATAATATACATGTATATAAAAACAGTAAAAGTTTATCAAATGACTAAGTAAAGGTAGAAAATCATTTAAAGAGTAAATTAACATGAATTGTTTATCTTTAGGGAAATCTAATTAAGTTAAAACTAATTAAAATTAATATCTAAACAAGCATAAATAACATAAGTAAATAAATTATTACAACCCAAATCAATATAAATAAACAATAAATAACACATGAAAATAGGTCCGACACTTAGTTTATATACGCCTGGACTAAATTGTTGGACCATCTGCGTTTTGGGCCTTAAGCACAATTTCACTGTATATCGTAGTTGTATATGCACTGTATATCGGATTATATGTATACACTGTATATAATATTATTTTTATATATCGAACTGTATACACATAGTATATCACCTGTTTGTTCCCTATATCTATTGTATATCCCTGTATATAAAACTGTATATACACTGATACAGTATATACAACATTGTTTTCTTACATATCAGATTGTATAGATACTGTATATTAGTGTATACGATACTGTTTTCCATCTCTATTCCATGTATACAATCCAATATCAATATTCAAACTATGTATGTTAGCTTTCTTTCCATGTATAAACTTTTCAGCAATTCGAGCAAGATGATAGGAGACTTAAAACTCAATAATATGCAAGGATGGAGTCCAAAGATAGACTCGAATTGATATCACATGCACCAAAATAAAATTACATAAGCATTTAATCATTTTAAGCTAAACCAAGGAATATATCATGATATTTTAAGTTATCAAATTGATGGGTATCCTAGAAGTGACTAATAACATCCAGAATTTGTATAATTTTGTTCCTAATTATATAAATTCAAAGTTTGTATATGCTTACCCTAGCTATTTGTATATGATTTGTTGATACACTTGATTTGTATAAGTTATGAAAAATTTATAATTGTATAAATTCAATATATATATATATATATATATATATATTGTGTTTGTATATGATTTGTTGATACATTTGATTTGTATAAGTTCTGATTTTTTTTAAAATGTATAAATACATAATTTGTATATACTTACCCTGTTTGTATACTGACAAGAAAAATATAAAAATGAAGTTCTAAAAAATTCATAAATATATAAATACAGAATTTGTATATAATTATCATGTTTGTATATTGGCAAGCAAAATATATACAAACAAAAATATCCATAGCAAATGAAACTATAGCTATGGAGTGTAATTAAGCAAACTGGAGCTAAGGAGAATAATTAAGATACTTATATTAGCTATTTGTGAATTTTTCCCCTATAAATTGATGATTGATATTTGCTCTTTCTAATACATGAATTTATGTTTCAAATTTGAACTTATTTGGAGTATATATGAGTGTTAATTTGTTAAAATTCGAAGAGAAAAAAAGTGGGGTTTTTTTGGCAAACAAATGCAGACACGTATTGTCACGGCCCAAGCATATGGCCTAGATGTGACACGACGGATGAGCCACCAAAAGGTACCTCACCCAAGCCTCTTAGCATTCATTAAGCTTTTCATTGGTAATGATAATCAAAAGTAGCGGGAATGTCACGATCAAAAATGGGCAATGAGTGACACCTACACTTATCCTTCTAGGTGGGAGAACAAACTCTACAAACCTCAACTTATGTTAGCGGTTCAACTTATGGAATACTACAATAATGCGGAAGCCCAACTTACGAAAGTAAGAAACAACAATCCACTAGGGTCTATTACATATAATTCCCAAAAACTGAAAGTCATCACATCAAGGACATCTAAATTCTAAGTAACTAAGTTTGGAAATATCAAACACTAGAATGAATAAATAACATAATTTGTCCGAAAACTAAGAACATCATGCCATGACCGAGAGAATCCAACACGACCTAGAAGAAGTAGCTCACCCTGAAACCTGATGTGATGGTCACTGGCTATAACTGAGGACGAATCGAAGTCAATGGTACACTCGTTGCACTTCACAAAATAAAATAAAGAAAAATACAAGTAGGAGTCAGTACAGGAAAACATGTACTAAGTAGGTATCATTGCATAAAGTAATAGCAGAAAATCACCCATAACACTTAACAGGTGGCAACCAACAAGATCAAGATCAAGTGACAACACAATGAACAATTACATAATCCGTCAGCAATATCAAGAGTATACATGAGGACTCAGACCTCCACACCACGGTCTTTTGGGAAATGAGTTATTTGAGATTGGATAGTATTAAGCCATTTTATTATTTTTTCCTTTAATATTACCATGTTGGAACGCGATACCGGATCCAATAATATCATGTCGGCTCGTGACATCAGATCCAAATAGATCATTTCTTCTCGTGACACCCAATCTAAATATATTTATCATGTCGGAATGTGATACCCAATCCAATAATATCATATCGGAACATGATATCCGATCCAATAATATTATATCGAAATATGACACTCGATCCAATAATATCATATCAACTCGTGACACCCGATCCAAATATATCATATCAGCTCGTGACACTCGATCTAAATATATAATTAATTTATCATTCTTTATTATCACATTCCACTTCATTAATAATATTTCATCAAGTCTTCTTTATTCAATGTATCATTTGTTAGGGAACGTTCAAGATTATGAATTTTATAGTCTCGTGATTGTAGATCAATAATAACAACATATCAACCATTAAAATCGCAACAATCAAATGCATAGTAAACTTCACAGATTACTCAATGACTATCAATTGCTATTAAGAGTCTATTTATGATATAGAATAAGCCATAACTTACCTCAACCGAAGAAATAAAGTCAAGCAAGCTAATTCACCGGCGATTTCCCTTTCTTCGATGCCTCACATTTCCAATCTATCAACTGTACAATATTTGAAAGCAAATGAATCCATAGACACCAGTATTACTATATATCTAGCCTAGACTCAATAAACCATCAAAATCTATAATCAAATTCCTAAATTTCATGTCGAGGAATAGATAAGGGTATTCTGAAGAGCAAGGTTATCCCCTAGCTAAGGCAAAACTACCACGCACTAGCTCGCTACATCGTTCTATAAGAATCTAAGCCTGTTGGAGCGACGCTGGGGAAACTAAGGCAAGTTTACAACCTATACTAAGGCCAGCATGCTCCACAATTTCAACAACATAAGAATTCAACTTTTCTTACAATACCAACAAATAATGAAAAGGAACACATGCTTCCAATTACCCAAAAAACCCAATAAAAGTCTAAGAATATGATTTCTAACACCTAAGATATACAAATAAGCTACCCAACCCAAATTTCATTTATTTCAACATGCTTTCACACATTCCAGCTCAATCTAAAGAAAGAAAAGTCGTAGCCTACCTGAAGGCTGAACACGCGCACTCTAAATTACTATGCAGATCTTTTTCCTTTCTAATGACTTTGAAACACTGCCACGCTATTAAAAATAGAATCACAACATGGTTAAGGTCATTTAGACACTAATTTCATAATTTGAGGACCAATTTCAAGGTCTAAAATGGGAAATGTGGGACCCACATTCGAAATTCCAAAATTGACCTCAAAAATAAGTTCTAAACAACACCTGAAGCTCAAGGATCAAATTAAAACACAATTTGAGGTGGAAAAATAATGCAAGATGATCATGCAACAAAATGCTAATAATTCAGACAAAAAAGGTGAAAATTATAGCATCTTGATCAATAATTTCTAAAAATCAAAACTCTCCCAATCTAAAAAAATTACACTATGACATTTCTTGCAAAAAACCCACAACTTAGCCTCAAAAATTACTAAAAATTAAGCTAAATTGGCCAAGATACAATTCTCCAAAGTCCACTAAAATTCCATTCCAAAATTATCAAAATTAGTAGCTAAATTCATAAACTTATCTTACACGAAGTCTCCCCTCAAAATTCCGAGCTCATCAATGGATTTCTCATAAAATTCTCTTGAATTTAGACCCTTAAATCGCCAAATGCGGTCTTGTATTGAAGGAGAAATTGATGTTGAAACTTAGAAGTGATGTTGAAATTTTATACTTGGTATTTTATTAAAAGACTAAGATTCGGCCTTCGCGAACGCAGCTGAAGTGGCCCGCCAACATGGAGGTCAAGAATCTTGGCCTTAGCGAATGCGGAGGCAAAAGCCTCACATCTCCGCGAATCCGGCCACGGCACCGCGAACACAGAGACCAACCACACAAACCTCCACGAATGCGGAGTTCAATTTTCAAGAACTCAGCGAACGTGGTCAAGGGCCTTCGAAACGTAGAAAAATTTTGGATGCACCAGATATCAACTAAATAGATGATATTTCTCAACTTTAAATATTCCGACGGGGTGCTCAAAATTCGTTTGGAATTCTATGCGTGCAAACGAGATATGTTATTCGAGGTTTTGGATTCAATGGCGTAGTCAAAATTTCCATATAAAGTTGTTATGACTGAAGTGGGTCCCACACCTAAGGGCTATTTTTAACTAAATTCCACAACGGGCCTCGGAATTAGATCGGAAGCCTCGGAAAGGGAACAAAGGGTTGTTCTAGACCAAACTCGATATTTTGGAGCTAACCGCACTGTCAGAATTTTCATCCGAGTGTGTTTTCCAATAATTTTAACCAAAGTCAACCATAGACCAAATTTCAAAGGCAAAAGTGCCAAATGGCCTCAACCTCGTACCGATTATCTCGGTACTTGTGTCGACTATGCTACTAGCCTAATTTGTCCATTCCAGAGCTGATGGAACTGTCAGAATTCTATTCTTAGGTCATTTTCATGAAGTTATGACCAAAGTCAACTTTTCAAGTTATAAAAACTCCAAAATAGGAAAATGGGTCTAAAACCCAAACAAACGACCAGGCGATCGCGCTAGTGGCGCCAGGAGGTCATAACTGACCTGAAGTCGTTATAGGAATGCTCTAAATGACAAACAAAAGCAGTATTAGGAAAATGACCTAGAGGGTCATTTACACATCCACTACTAAAAGAATTTTTGTCTGCAAAAGTAAAGACTATGATATACCTGGAGGCTCAAATAAGTTGGAAACTGCTCCCGCATTTCCTGCTCGATCTCCCAAGTAGCCTACTTTATCAGACGATGGCGCCACTGAACGTTAACCACAAGGATGGACCTAGAATGAAGCTGGCAAACATCTTTGGCTATAATAGCGAACGACTCCTCAACAAATGTTAGATGATCATCCAACTCAACAGAATCATACTGAAGCACGTGGGACTCATCTAGAATGTACTGGCGTAGCATAGAAACATGGAAAATAGGGTGTATAGATGAAAATGCTAGAGGCAAAGACAACACATAAGCAACCTTTCTGACCCTCCTCATAATCTCAAAAGGCTTGATATACCTAGGGCTAAGCTTACCCTTCCTGTCGAATCTCATCACGCCCTTTAAGTGGGACACCTTCAAGAACACCCGATCTCCAACCTCAAAGCACAAAGGCCGATGCCTGCGATTAGTATAATTCTGGTGCCCACCATAAGTTATCCTCAGCCTATCCTGGATAACTCGAACCCTGGCTATGGCATCCTGAAGTATATCGGTACTATGCGGCCTAGGCTCTAAAGACTCAAACCAACCAACTGGAGTGAGACAACGCCTACCATATAAAGCCTCGAACGGGGCCATCATAATACTAGAGTGGTATCTTTTGTTGTATGCAAACTCCGCCAATGGCAAGTACTACTCCCAATAACCCTCAAACTCCAATACGCAAGCTTGCAACATATCCTCCAGAACCTGAGTGGTACGCTCTGATTGGGCATCGGTTTGTGGATGAAATGTCGTGCTAAGATCAACCCAGGTGCCCTACACTCTCTGAAAGGCCCTCTAGAAATTGGAAGTAAACTGAGATCCCCTATCTGATATAATGGACACCGATACCCCATGCAGACAGACCACCTCCTGAATATAGATTCGAGCTAGATGATCTACAGTAAAAGTGGACCGCACCGAAGGGAAATATGCTAACTTGGTCAATTGATCAATGATGACCCAAATAAGATTATTACCTTTGGGTGTCCTAGGTAATCCCATCACAAAGTCCATGGTAATCCTCTCCCATTTCCACTCGAGAATAGGTAACTCTGAAATACTCCACCAGGCTGCTGATGCTCGATCTTAATCTGCTGGCAACTCAAACAATGGTATACATACTCAGTTATATCTCTTCTCATATCGCACCACCATTAATGTTGTCTTAAATATCGATACATCTTTGTGGTGCCTAGATGAATAGAGTATTTGGAATTGTGGGCCTCGTGAAGGATCAATTGAACAAAGTCTCCAACTCTGGGAACACAAAGGCGACCATCAAGCCGTAGTATCCCATCTGAATCTATAGAAGCCTTCCAACCCTTGCCTTAGAATACCAACTCTCAAAGCTCTACAATTACTCCATCCTGAAGCTACCGATCATAAATCTGATCCAATAAAGATGAAGAGCTCCTAGAAAACCCAAAATCGGTTCGAAATCTGAGATGTCCAACCTGACTATCCTATTAGCCAAAGAATGAATGTCTAAGGCTAGGGGTTGCTCCTCAACAGGCAAGTAAGCTAAACTACCCATACTCCTCACCTTCCGTCTCAAGGCATCCACTACTACATTCGCCTTGACTGGATGGTAGAGGATCGAGATGCCATAATTAGCTAATAGCTCAATCCAGTGCCGCTGTCTAGATTTAAGGTCCCTCTAACTCATAATGTATTTTAGGCTATAGTGGTCTATATGTATCTCACAATGGACCCTGTAGAAGTAGCTACTCCACATCTTAAGCGTGAAAACTACCACCGCCAACTCTAGGTCATGAGTGGGGTAGTTACGCACATGCGATCTCAACTGGCTAGAAACATAAGTAATAACTCAGCCCTGCTGCATCAGAACACACCCAAGACCTACACCAGAAGTATCATAATATACTAAAATGCCCTTACCCTGAACTGGAAGGGTCAGAACAAGAGCGGTGGTAAGCAACTCCTTGATCTTACAAAATCTCAACTAACACTCCTCGAACCACACAAAGGGCATATCTTGATGGGTCAAATGGGTTAATTGGGCTACAATGGTGGAGAAACCCTCAATGAAGCGCCTATAATACCCAGCCAATCCGACGAAGCTCTGAATCTCCATAATAGATATGGGACTAGCCCAACCACGAATAGCCTCAATCTTCGCTAGATCAACCATGATACCCTCCCTGGATACCACGTGTCCTAAAAATACCACAGATTCCAACCAAACCTTGCACTTTGAGAATTTAGCATAGAACTGCTGATCTCTCAAAGTTTAGAGCACAACCCTCAAATGTTGTGTGTGCTCCTCTCTACTCTACGAGTATACTTATATATCATCGATGAACACGATAATGAAGGAGTCAAGATAAGGCCTGAATACTCAAGTCATAAGATCCATAAAAGTTATGAAGGCATTAGTAAGCCCAAAAGACATTACAAGGAACTCATAGTGGCCATAACGAGTCTGAAAATCAGTCTTAGGAATGTCGGCAGCTCTAATCTGCAACTGGTGGTAGTCGGACCTCAAGTCAATCTTAGAAAACACGGTTTCACCCTAAAGCTGGTCGAACAGATCATCTATACGAGGCATAGGGTAATAGTTTTTCACCATCACCTTGTTCAACCGCTTGTAATCAACACACATCTGTATAGTCCCATCTTTCTTCTTAACAAACAAGATGGGTGTACCCCACGGTGACACACTCGAGCGAATAAAGCCCTTACCTAGAATGATCCTCAAGCTGCACACAGAGCTCTTTGAGCTCTGCGGGATCCATATGGTAAGGTGGTATAGAAATGGGCTTAGTGCTCGACTCCAAATCTATGGCAAAGTCAATATCTTTCTCTAGGGATAGGCCAGGTAGGTCAGTAGGGAAAACATCAATAAACTCCCTAACCACAGAAATTAAATCAAAAGTAGGGGCCTCGCTGTACACATCACAAACATATGTTAAGTACGCCAAACACCCAGACGCAACTAGTTGCCGAGCCCATATAAAGGATATAATCCCAATCAGTGAGCGACTATAAATACCCTTCCATAAGACTAGGGGAATGCCAGGCATAGCTAATATAACTGTCTTGGCATAACAGTCCAAAAAAGCATGGTGAGGGGATAACCAATCCATGGCCAAAATAACATCAGAGTCCAATATATCAAGCAAAATAAGATCTGCCCGAGTCTCATGCCCCTGAATAATGACCACACAGGATCTACAAACCTGATTCACTACTAAAGAATCCCTTACCGGGGTAAAAACATGCAACGACACCTCAAGTGACTCATAACCAATACCCAGATGGGGAGCAAAATATATAGATACATAGGAATACATGGAACCTGGATCGAATAAAGCTTAAGCAGTTTGCTGACAGATAAGGATAGTACTTGTGATAACATCATCTGATGCCTTAGCCTCTACCCTCGCCGGAGCAGCATAGAAATGGCCCTGTCGGCTGGGCTGACCTTGCTGGTACCTATTCTGCGGGAACCGCTGGTGGGTTCTATCATAACTATTATGTCCCCTAGACTGGAAACTATTATAGCTGCCCTAATGCTTGGGTCTCTTATGGCTTCCTCCTTGGGCCTGGTGATGAATAATCTCAATAGTACGGGTATGATCCACCACATACAGAAAAGAGCAGCCCATAAAAACCAAGTTCTCGGTCCCCAACCTCAGGTAGGGCCTCAATTCGTGCACAAAATATCATACATGCTCCTCCTCAGTGAGTAGAATCATAGTAGCATGTCGGGATAACTTGTGAATTCTAGTGTCGTACTCGGCAATCGTCATTTGACCCTACTCCAACCGAGTAAATAGATACTAGAGTTGATCCCTGATGCTTTTGGGGATGTATCAATCTAGAAAGGCCTCTGAGAGCTGGGCCCATGTCAACGGTGGTGACCCAGCTGGCCTGGCCTGCAAGTAAGAATAACACCATTGCTTGGCTGATCCACGGAACTAGTGAGCGGTAAAGTTGGCGCCTCTGAACTCCATAAAACCTATAGAGTAGAGCTGCTCCTAGCAGGTAGTCAAAAACTCCATGACATCCTCACCAATAGCTCCAAAAAATATCGGGGTGGAAGTCCTTCAAAACTTCGAGTGGGGGTGCAATAACTGGTAGAGCCGGCTGAACCTTAGGTGTTAGCTGGGCAGGCAGATCCCCCGATGTTGGTATGTCTGCCGTTGGAGTTGGGACCTGTGGTATACCCCAATAGTCATGAGAAGTTGCACAATCGTTACCTGTAGTGGTGGGGTCATAGCTAGTGCAGCTAGAGGCTGTATTGCTGGTGATGGTCCCTCCGATTGAGGATAAATGGGAGAGTCCTGATGATATTCCTCTACATGCTCTGGAATTATCTCTAGTTCGGGAGCTGGTGCTGCTCTCCTTCCTACGCCACAGGGCCGGCCTCTAGGCCTGTCCAACCTTGATGGGTCATCACCACCGGTGGTACTACACATACGAACCATCCTTTCAGAAGAGTAAAACAAATAAGATTTCAGGAAACCAATAAGACACAAAGTTGCACGAAATGATACAACATAGAGAATGCTCCTAATGACATCATGTAGCCTCCTAAAGATAAGTTACGAACGTCTCTGCACTTATCCGCGAGACTCTACTAGACGTTAGCTCTATACAAATAATACCAACAAACTTGGGCTCTGATACCAACTTGTCACGATCTGATTTCTCAGGTCATGATAACAGCTACTAGAACCCACCCGTAGGTAAGCCAACCCATAACCCGGAATAACAAGTAATGGGTTTGAGGGTAAACACTAATCATGAATAGGAAATTCTGACATAAACAAAGTAAATAAATAGAAAAAAACCAAAACCAAATATATACAACTAAGGATCCCTCCTAGAACCTGGAGGTCACAAATACAGAGTTGCTACAACACAAAATATGAGTACAAGTCTCAAAAGTGGACCAAAAATATATACATCAACTGACTAGTCTCAAAAATGCAAAAGATGGGCCATCCAAGCTGAAAGAGAAAGAAATGATCTCAAAATGACAAGTGGTCACCCGGGTCTCCAAAGCTGACTACAACAGGCTCGATCTATCCACAATAGTAGATGGTGTTTAATCCTGCATCACGAAAGGAGATGCAGAATGTAGTATGAGTACCAAGACAACAATATGAAAAAAAGGAATAAGCCTAAACATGAATCATAATAAGCATATAAGGTGGAAAAAGTACTAGCTAAGAGAACTACAACAAACTACACCGAACTGGGCCCCCATAAGCCCGATCAGGACACTCATGCACAAGTTAAAATAAAGACCCGAACAAACCCCATAAGCTCGCCGAGTACATAGAATAGTTACAACTACCAAGGCTAGGAACCAAGAATCTGTATTGCCAAGAATCGAATACCCCTTTTATTTTCGAACCAAGAATCTCCAAGAATTGATGAACTAGGAATGCTTGAGGGATCGAGGTCGAGGCTGGGTACCCAATCCAAATTCCATTTATTTCAACATCCTTTCACACATTCTAGCTCAATCTAAATAAAGAAAAGTCGTAGCCTACCTGTAGGCTGAACACGATCGCTCTAAATCACTGTGCTAGAATTTTTTTCCTTTCGAAAGTTCTCAGAACACTACCACACTGTCAAAAATAGAATCATAACATGTTATGGTAGTTTAGATACTAATTTCATAATTTTTTGAGATGGACCAATTTTGAGGTCTAAAATGGGAAGTATGGGACCCACATATGGAATTCTGAAATTGACCCAAAAAATAGGTTCTAAATAGTACTCTAAGCTCAAGGATCAAATTACAACATAATTTATAGTGGAAAAACAATGCAAGATGATCATGCAATTAAGTGTTCATAATTCGGACTAAAAATGTGAAAATGATAGCACTTGACGTTCCTTGCGAAAACCCCCACAACTTAGCCTCAAAAATTGCTAAAAATGGAGCTAAATTCGCCAAGATACAATTATCCAAGGTCTACTATAATTCAATTTCAAAATTAACAAAATCAGTAGCTAAATTCATAAAATTACCTCACATGAAGCCTCCCCTCAAGCTTTCGAACTCACCAACGAATTTCCCTCTTGAATTTAGACCCTTAAATCACAAAATTTGGTCTTGTATTGAAGAAGAAATTGATGTTGAAATTTTGTACTTGGTCTTTTATTGAAATACCAAGATTTGGCCTTCACGAACGCTGCCCAAGTGGCCCGCAAAGGCAGAGGTCAAGAAGCTTGGCCTTTGCGAATGAGGCCAAGGCCCTGCGAGCGCAGAGGCCAAACACACACAACTCCACGAATGTGGCCCAAGTCCTGTGAATGCGAAGTTCAATTTCCTAGACCTCCGCGAATGCATTCAAGGGCCCGCGATCACAGAGAACAATTTTGGGTTCACCAGATTTTAGCTAAAAAGTTAATATTTCTCATGTTCAAATATTCTGACAGGGTGCTCGAAATCCCACGCATACAAACGAGATATTCTACCTTACTAAATTAGACATTTCGAACTCAATGGCACAGTGAAAATTTCCATATGAGGTCGTTATAATTGAAAGTAATTCCCATACCTAAGGACCATTTTGGGCCAAATTCGATAATGGGCCTCGGGATTAGATCGAAAGTCTTGCAAAGCGAACGCAGGGTCATTCTAGATCAAACTTCATATTTCAAAACTAACCGCATTGTTAAAATTTTCATCTGAGTGCATTTTTCAAGAATGTTGACCAAAGTCAACTATGGGCCAAATTTCAAAAGCAAAAGCACCAAATGGCCTCAACCTCGTACCGATTACCTCGATACTCATGCCGATCATGCTACTAGCCTAATTTGGTCATTCTGGAGTAGATGGAATCATTAGAATTTTGTTTTAAGGTCATTTTCCTAAAGTTATGACCGAAGTCAACTTTTTAAGTTATAAACGCTCCAAAATAGAGAAATGGGTCTAAAATCCAAACAAACGATTAGGCGACTGCGCTACTAGTGCTAATAGGTCATAAATGACCTAGGGTATCTATAGGAATGATCTAACTAACAAAATGGAAGTAG
Source organism: Solanum dulcamara (assembly GCF_947179165.1). Taxonomy (NCBI): domain Eukaryota; kingdom Viridiplantae; phylum Streptophyta; class Magnoliopsida; order Solanales; family Solanaceae; genus Solanum; species Solanum dulcamara. Next base: position 58,201,043 of record NC_077241.1, on the reverse strand, counting down.
TATTAGGAAATGACCTTCAGGGTCATTATATGACTAGCAGGTGATGAGTTATCATTTTTTAAGCACTCAAGTCAATTTGTAGTTCTAGTATGTTATTTCTAATTGCATGTATTGATTAAGGAGAGCAGGAATCATATTCTGGATAACTATAATCGATATTAGTTGAGGCTTCATAGAAAATTAGTTAGAGTTGTTTTATTCACTCTATTCTTTTTAGATTATAGTTGTTGGATATAAAACTTTGTTCGAAAACATATTGAACTAGTATTTCATAATTATGATTCCGCTCAGTCATTTTAGTTCTTTATATGTTCATATATAGTTTCTCATGAATATGCCAACATCAAGGGGTTAGCTTGGGATCACTAGTGACTCTAAGCACCGTGTTACGACTTGGGGGTAGCTTCTTAAAAATATCTTATTTGTCCAATTGGGAAAGCTTTCACAAGCTGTCGTAATACCCAATTCAAGGAGCTATCCCTAAGCCAATTTGGTATTACTACAGCCTGTGAATGCTTTCACGATTCGTAAATGAGTCTGTGAAAATTTATTCATTTTCCAATAGAAGACGATCTGCGGCTGCAAGTGTGCAGCATATTTTGACGTATGGTAAAGTAATCATTCACACTAACTTCACAGGAATAAGAAGATCAAAGGAAAAAACAAAAAAATAAAAAAAAATATGTCGTGCCATTCTGGTAGGGCCCATCAGTCTTCTGGCACTGGCATACTACTAATCGATTCTTTGATCATATTTGTGATCGAAAACACCCCAAAAAGAGTCATTCACCTTTCCTCTAATGGGTGATCTATGGATGGGTCTATGATCCATAGATCTCTTTGGGTCGTATAACATCTCATGCTTCTGACTCAAAATTTCCAAAACTTCAAGTTCCTTTAGAGGGTGATTTCTACGGACCGTGGAACCTTGTACGGTCAGTGAATGGCTTATGGAATCAAAAAGCTACAACTCTTACACTAGATCTGATATTTCTCTATTTTTGCCAACTTTTACACTTCCAAGGTGTTACAAATATAGACCAATATTGGGGGACTGTGCTTACCTTTCTTTATAAATCTCATGAAACCCTTCATGGGGTGAAACTTTCAAGTAAACTCAATCATTTATCTGAAATTATAAGTCCTTGTGCCTAACATCAATATAGGATTTATGACGACTCTGCGCAGTCTTTAATCGCTCTTGCACAGTCTTAACCTTCTGCATAGCCTGATGAACTAAGTATGGCTCAATCAATTTTGTTTCACCAACTTTGAAACAACCAATCAACGATCTGCACTTTCATTCATAAAGAGCCTCATAAAATACTAGAGTGGTAACTGTTATTATATACAAACTCTATGAGAGACAGGTGGTCATTCCAACTTTTGCACACCCATAACATATCCTCTAGAGTATGTATCATATGTTCTGCCTGATCATCTATCCGAGGATGAAAAGTGGTACTAAGATTCACCTTTGAACCTAAACCCTTCTAGAATAACTTCCAAAATTATGAGGTGAACTGAGTGCTCCTATATGAAATAATGGATAATGGAACTCCATAATGTATAACTATCTTGCGGATGTACAATCTGGAATAATACTTTGATAAATTAGTAGTCTCTACTGGTAATAAATAAGTTGACTTGGTCATTCAATCTATAGTTATCCAAATCAAGTCATGTTGTCGATGAGATTGCGGTAAGCTAGTAATAAAATCTATATTGATCATCTCTTACTTTCACTCAGGTAGATCTATATTCTGAGCCACCTGGCTTCTGGTGCTCAAATTTAACCTACTAATAGTTCAGACTCCTAGCAACAAAATTTGCAATGTCCCTTTTTCATACCATTCCACCAATAGAGTTCTCTCAAGTCATGGTACATTCTGTGGAACCTTGATGAATTGAATAACTCGATGTGGGCCTTTTCCAAAATCCTATCTCTGTGACCATCCATACAAAACACACAACCTGCCTTGGTACCTCATCAAACCATCTTCCCCTTGTTCAAAAGCCATCACCTTCTACTTATAAACTTCTCCCTTTAACTGAAGTAGGATTGGGTCTTTGTCCTGCTTCTTTTTCACTTCTATCACTAGAGATGATTTAGCCCCATTCTGAACAAGAACACCACCTTCTTCTGAGCCTACAAAAAAGACTTCCAAACTTGTAAATCTATGCACTTTCTTAGCCAACTCTTTCTTTCCCTCGTCTACATGAGCGGTGCTTCCCATAGATAAATCTACTAAGGGAATCAATAATAACGTACATTAGCCTTACATGGGTGATAGAGAATGCTCATCTCATAATCTTTAAGCAATTCTAGCCATCTCCTCTATATCTAAGATTCAACTCTTTTTGGCTGAAAAATATATTAGAGACTTTTATGATTGATGAATACATCTGCATGCACTCTATAGAGATAATGATGCCATATTTTCAATGCAAATACTATCGCTGCTAACTGTAGATCATAAATAATGCTTCTCGTAGGTCTAAAGTTTTCTAGAAGCTTAAGCTATAACCTTACTATTATGCATCAAACACAACCAATTCTACTATAGAGGCATCGCAATACACAACAAAACCCTCTTTACCCTTTGGTAGGATCAATACTGGAGTAGTAGTCAAACGAGTTTTCAATTCTTGAAAGATTTTCTCGTAAGCCTTAGACCATTGAAATTTAGCCTTTTTCTAAATCAACTTAGTCAAAGAAGCAACAATAGATGAGAACCCTTCTACGAACTATCTATAATAGCCAGCTAGACTAAACAAATTCCTAAAATTAGTCAAGGTTGTGGGTATGGGCCAATTCTTTAGTACTTCTATTTTTGAAAATCAACTTGGATATCTTTGTTGGATATTATGTGGCCAGGGCACGCCACAGAGTTCAGCCAAAATTTGCATTTTGAAATTTGGTGAATAATTCACGATCTTTAAGAGTCTGAAGAACTATTCTGAGGTGACTGACATGATTCTCCTTACTTTTGAAATTTATTAAGTTTTCGTCGATGTACATAATAACAAACATATTTTTAGTACTATGATGCCCTTCCATCCAGGCAACTTCATTCAGTTAAGCTAAGGGTGTTTTGGTCTTTTCCCCATTTGTTCATTAATGTATTTGGACATTTTTAGGGATTGATTCCTAGCCTACAACTAATATTTAACTCTCCTAACTCCCTTATTCTCACCCTAACACCCCAAATCACAAAACATTATCTCTCTAGAAGTTCTCTCCAAAAGATCTTTTTTCTTCCTCAAGTCAAGTTAGAGATCCAAGATCAACATCAAGTCTCCATTGCTAGAAGCTTTCACTTAGGGCTTTGATCACCAAGGTATATGGTAATTCATGCATGAATCCTTCCATCCATAGAGTTCTAAGGTTTTTCTTCAATTCTTCTTCTATGAATTATATTCTAACACCCAAATTCTTATGATATTGTATTGGGTCATCTCAATTCAGATTTATCTCATTATTTTTTATCTAATTATATGCAATTCATATTACATTGAGTGATTTCAAGTTGATTTTCATGGACCCATGCCATAGGCTATTTTAAAATATGATTTCAAGGATTTATAATCATGATTTATAAAAAGTTTCAATGAATGATTACCAAGGCTTATGAATGAATCATGAAAGTAATGAATGATGATGAACTATGGTTTTCAAGGATGCTTCTTGATGAAGTATCATTATAAATTTTATGAAAAATCTTATTATGATTTTTATTCTTTAGATAAGTGTCTTTATGATTATGTTATGATGAATGGGCTATTCTTATGATTTTTAAGTATTTATGATGAACTTGTTGTTACTAGATTCTTACCATCTTCAAAGATTATGATATATGTTATGTATGATATTTTGTTGAGAGTTGAGCTAGCACCAAATGGAATTTAGGTTAAAGTCTCACCCGTTAGTAGAGGCATGAGACTGTTAGCAGAAATCCCATTGTTCTATAACTACGTGCCACCATAGGAAGAAGGATCACCCATTAGTAGAGGCTTGATTCCTTAGAAATGGTTTCCTATTAGTTGAGGCTTGATCCTTTAGTAAATTAGTAGATACACTTAGACATCACGGAGTCTACCTTGGCAAGTAGTCTCTCTTTTCCCAATGTGGGAGTTACATCGAAATTCCATGTATAGCTCACATGATCTTAAAACAGTGTCTCTCACAAAGACTTATGACTCTCAAAATAACTTTTAATATCCTACTTATGTACGAACTATATTACAAGTTCCCATGATGATGTTTTGATGCATTAACCACATCATTATAATTTTTAAATATTTCCAAGGTTTTACTAATGTTTTCAAGATATTGGTCATGCATCCCACGTTCATATTAAGTATGTCCTATTTTCATTGGTCATGTATACTTCTCACATACTTAGTGTATTCCATATACTAACGTATACTTTTTTCCTATATTATATCATAATATAGGGTCGGATGATCATCACACACCTCCTACTCATGCCAAGAGTTTTGAGATACTATTACTCAATATTGGTGAGTCCTCATATTTTGAGAATAAGATATTATATTTCATTGTTCCTTATGACTTTTACTTGCATATTTTGGGTGAGCTAGGAGCTTATATTATTCCTCCATCTAAACTAGTAGAGACATATTTAGACATTTATGATCATGTAGCTCTATTTATTTAGACAAAATTATTTTGAGCCTTCTTTCTAGTCAGGATTTTAGTTGAGACTTATCTTCCGCTTTATGATTTTATCGATGTATTTTTCTTACCTTGTTTATGTGATATATGCTAAGAGTATTGGTTGGAGTATCTTGGGATTCTAATCATTGTGTCACGCCTAGGGCCTATCTTGGGTCGTGATAAACTTGCTATCAGAGCACAAGGTTTAAAGTGTTCTAGGGAGTCTAATATGCCCCATAAAGTAGATTCTTGTTCATCAATGTGAAGAGCGCCGCATATTTGAATAGGAGGCAATGAGATATTTTTAGAAAACTTCACTTCTTTCATGATCTTATCGTACGATAGATTTGAACTCTAAGACTTTCCTTCTAGTACTTGTTTTTTGCAATTACAGAACTATGACTCCATGAAAAGCTCCTGTAAAAAGGAATGTTGGAGAACAGAAACAAGCTCTGGATGACCCAATAGCTGGGCAAGTGACTCATATAGAATTTAGGGTGGCACTTTAAGTGTTTGCTCAAGCCGTGGTGACACAGGCCAATAAAGAAGTAGTTGCTCCTATGAATCCAAATGTGGGTCCAAGTTTCATGGGTCCAAGTTGGATAAGGATCCCTAATAGTTCATTGAAGGGATTCAAAAGATTATTGATATCATGGGAGTGACATCGGCGAAGAGAGTGGATTTCATCACATATCAGTTAAAGGGAGTCGCTTAAATTTGGTTTAGTTAATAGAAGGGTAAGAGAGCTAGGGATGCAGGTCCCATTGACTGGGAGGAATTTAAGGATACTTTTCTAGACCATTTCTTTCCTTTTGAGTTGTGAGAGGATAAGATCCAAAAATTCATCAACTTGAAACAAAGGAACTTGAGTGTAAGGGAATATGCCTTAAAGTTCACACAATTGTCAAAGTATGCCCCGTTCATAGTTGCCAACCCTAGAGCTCGCATGAGCAAGTTTGTATCGGAAGTTTTGGAGTTGGTGTCCAAGGAATAAAAAATTGCCATGTTGATCAATGAGATGGATATATCAAGGTTGATGACGCATGCCGAGTATATTAAAGAGAAAAGTATTAAGGAGAGTGCAAGGAAAGCTAAGAGGGCTCGAACTGATAATGACCTATCTTTTGCTAGTGATTTAGTGCCTAAGTTCAACAAAGATAGACTTACTTTCCTCACTTGTCAAAAATATAGTAAGAATCACCAACGGGAGTGCATGGACGGCAAGGATGGTTGTTATGGGTGTGTTGAGGTTGGACACAAGATGAGGGATTGTCCAGCAGCTTCTAGGAGAGAAAAAGAGATTTATCAACATGCTCAGCATGGTGCTTCATCTGATATGTTGTAAGACCTTCGGTGTTGATGTTATTATTAGTATGGATCGACTTTATGTTTGTTATACCATGATTGACTTTACAACCTGTGTGGTTGAGTTTCTATTTGAATTTAAGAGTTAGCTCCTCGTACCTACTCTTAGGAATTCATATATTTCAAGTTTTTACATGTATTTTATATGAATGCATGTTCATGAAGTCAATTTTAATCTATGTTATATGCTAAGTTGAAACTCTCATGGTTCACTCATTTTAAACGTGTCATTGCATTCCTGTTGGGTTGATAGTCCTATTTATATGTACTATTTATGCTAGCTTGAGTCCCATTTGAGGAAGAATGTTCCCAAGGAGGAGATATTGTGAGACCACACAAGTTACAAAGTCAAAAAATCAGGTTTAAGAATGAAATCGTAGAAAAATTGCACCAGATGATGATCATGAGACCCTTCATGGGTCGTACTCAACTCTACAGCCCATGGAGAGGAACAATGTAAGTGATACGAAATAGAAAAAGGGTATATTGAGGGCTCTACGGCCTTTGGTATGTATCACAGATCATGAAGCAGTCTGTGAACTTGATCCCAAGACTACTTAAGTTGGAAAACGACCATGACATGCTCCACGGACCATGGAGTGCTTCACAGACCCTAATTGCCTCCATAGAAGTCAACCCCTTCCAATCCCATTCGACCCTCATCACCATGACCATCACCACGACCCGTGGTGAGCTTCACAGGTCGTGGTGCCCTTCCATCCAAGCAACTTCATTCAATTAAGTTTAGGGTATTTTGGTCATTTCTCCATTGGTTTATTAATATAGTTGGATGTTATTGGAGATTGATTACTACCCTATAACTAATTCCTAACTCCCTCATTCTCACCCTAAAACCCTAAATAACAAAAAAAAAATCTCTCTAGAAGTTCTCTCCCAAAGATCTTTCTTCTTTTTTAAGTCAAGTTAGAGATCCATGGTCAAGATCAAGTTTACATTGCTAGAAGCTTGCCTTTAGGGATTTGATCACCAAGGTATGTGGGAATTCATCCATGGATCCTTTCATCCATGGAGTTCCAAGGTCTTTCTTTAATTCTTCTTCTACGATTTATCTTTTAAAACCCTAATTCTTATGATATTGCATTGGGTCATCTCAATTATGGCTTATCTCATTATTATTAATCTAATTATTTAAAATTCACATTAAATTTCATGATTTCAAGTTAATTTTCATGGACCCACGCTATAATCTATTTTCAAGTAAAATTTCAAGGATTTATGATCATGATTTAAAAAGAGTTTCTATGAATGATTACCAAGGCTTATGAATGACTCATGAAAGTAATGAATGATGATGAAATATATTTTAAAGGATGCTTCTAGATGAAGTATCATTATGAATTTTATGAAAAAACTTATCATGACTTTGATGCTTTAGATAAGTGTCTTTATGATTATGTTATGATATCATGATATGATGAAGGAGCTATTCTCATAATTTCTAAGTATTTATGATGAACTTGGTATTACTATATTTTAACCATCTTAAAAGCTTATGATATATATTATGTATGATATTCTGTTGAGAGTTGACCTAGCACCGAGTGGAATTTAGGTTACAGGCCCACCCGTTAGTAGAGGCATGAGACTGTTAGCAGAAATCCCATTGTTCTATAACTATGTGCCACCCTAAGAAGAAGGATCACCCATTATTAGAGGCTTGATTCATTAGAAATGGTTGCCCATTAGTTGAGGCTTCATCCATTAGTAACTTAGTGGATCCACTTAGACATCATGGAGTCTACCTTGGCATGTAGCCTCTCTCTTCTCGATATGGGAGTTACATCAGAATTCCATGTTATAGCTCATGTGATCTTAAATGTCGGTTAATGATGTCTCTCACAAAGACTTATGGCTCTCAAAATGACTTTTAATATCCCACTTTTGTATGCTATATTGCAAGTTTCCATAATGATGTTTTGATTCATTGACCAAGTGATTATGATGTTAAAATATTTTTAAGGTTTTACTAATGTTTTCAAGATATTCGTCATGCATCCCACATTTATATTGATTATGTCCTATTTTCATTATTCATGTATACTTATCACATGCTTAGTGCATTCCATGTACTAACACATAATTCTTTCTACATTCTATTATAATGTAGGGTCAGAGGATCATCTCGCACCTCTTACTCATGGCTAAAGTTTTGAGATATCATTCCTCAATGTTGGTAAGTCCTCATGTTTCGAGGACAAGACATTATATTTCATTGTTACTTATGACTTTTACTTTCATATTTTGGGTGAGCTAGGATCTTGTCTTATTCCACCAGCTAAATTAGTAGAGGCATGTTTAGACATTCATGAGTATGTTGCTTCGTTTATTCAGATGAAATTGTTTTGAGTCTTTTTTCTAGACGAGATTTTAGTTGAGACTTATCTTTCATTTTATGATTTTATCGATGTGTTTTACTTACCTTATGTATGCAATGTATGTTAAGAGGCTTGGTTAGAGTCTCTCAGAATTTTAATCGCTATGTCACACCTAGGGACTAGCTTGAGTCGTGACATGATCAATTCTAGGAAGGGGATACTTGTTATTTATGGTGACTTTATTCAATTGGCATTAATCGATTCACATCCTAAGAAAATCATCTTTATTTCACATAAAAAGGATAGGAGCATCCCAAGGCGAGATACTTGATCTGATGAAATCCTAATCAAGGAGATCTTTTAACTCTTTTAACTTTGGTGGAGCCATTTTATATGGTGGAATAGAGATGGGTTTTCTTTAAAAATAATTATTCTTTTCTTTCTGAATATAATGAACTTGGAAAGTCATGCTTCCTATAGGTTCTTTCTAAAATGTTACTTTAAAACTTGGAATTTACCTTGATCGTGAAAACAATGTATCATAAATACTATTCAAGATTTTTAACATAACTCTTAGCTAAATTGGGTTCATGTAGTATAATATGAATGAACTACAATAAAAGATGGTTAAATATATAAAGGACTGAAATCTCTAAGGTAAAAATCAAAAAAATCAACCATAAGGATTATAAGGGGGATTCAAACATGTGAACTTTGAGGTAAAAGTCCTAACTTTAATCTACTTACTAAGATAATAGATGTAGAGCGTGAGGAAGAACTCATCCACTCACAATGATAGCCTTACATACTTGGGAGGACAAGAGTTCTTTGAAGGACACTAGATTGAGATGCTTGAAACCCTAGGTTTGTTCTTCTTGATCCTTGCTCTAAGTCTTGGAGAGAAAATATGAGACTATTCAGAGGTAATACCGTGATATAATCCCCAAGCAAGTACTAAAATATTTAGGTTAAGTCTTAGAAAAAATGGAAAAGGACTAAAATAACCCTAATTAAAATATGTTGGAAGCCATTTATGAGGGTCATCTATGGTCCGTGGTTTGATCTACGATTCGTAGATCCCTTCTATAGAAAGCAGGTTGGATTTCTAAGTTTTTTAAAGTTTGGTCTATGGGACCAATCTACTTCGTAATTCCTTCTACGAGTCATAGACATGATCAGTATAAATTGAACTAAAAGTCAAGTCTTAGTACTTTGATTGATGAGTCAATCTATATCTCGTAACACGTTTTATGATCTGTCAATTGAACTCATGGTAAATACTACTGTCTTTGAACTTATTCTACGGACACCATTTATGGTCTGTGATTCCTTTCACAAGTCGTAAACACCATCCATAAAAGTCATAAGAAGTACACTAACTCATAATCTGATCCACATGCCTCATCTACAACCCGTGATTCCATCATGATTCTTAATTTTTCAATAGGAATTCCAACTTCTATTTTATTTAAGATCTGATATAGGCTAGAACTTTTTGGGATGTTATAACGGATTGCTTGCTTGCCCGTTAAGAGTAGGTAACTCATTTCCTGTCTTTTGATTCACAATATTATATTATTAATCTGATGTCAATTCTCAGGATATATTGTTTATAATTCATAAGAATTTTATTGTTATCAAATACATGTCATTCATTGTTACCCCTCTTCTTTGCAAAAACGCTTCTGAATGATCATCACATCAATAGGCGTGTGCTATTCCATATGCCCTGAGAAAGAACCTCCACTTGGATTTATTTTTAGCTCCCACTTCCTTTTTCATCTCCTTGATAAACTCAAATTGGTTGTCACATTGAAATCCGCAATGGGTAAAGTTTGAATGCATCAAAATCTAAATTCGGGTATTATGTACCAGATCGGCGTGGCACTCCTTGCTCGCGGAGTGGCATACCAAAAAATTAGGACATGAATGAACTTGAATAGATGTACCCGCCGCGTCCGGTTTTCTATGATACGTTATTCTTAGATCTAGTGAAATTATTGGTTCTTTTGCTTCGAATCTTCGAGGCAAGCGAATGATAATCTTTGTGCTATAGTGCTTGACTCAGTTTTCTATACAAACAAATTAAGTTATACAAACCTTTGTGGCTGTTAGATACATGACATTATTTTTATATACATATAAAAAAAATCTCAATGACATATAATTCATTTAAAACTCAATAAATAAATAATTAAATAATGTACGTATGCTGTGAAGTGTATACATAGAGATTCTTTAACCATCAAAGTATTTTAACAAAATTCTAAATCAATGAACTTTCAAAGAAAGAAACTTGGCATAACTATTCGAAATTAAAAGAAAATACTTATTAAAAACTATAAAAAATCATAAACATGACTTAAAATAAATGGGTGAAATTAGTTACAAACCTTACAATTTTGATGTTTAGTGCTTAATTTTCATTCAATGTGGTGAGTAATTAAAGAAGAACATAGGAGGGAGATGATGGAGATAGATTGGGGTAATAAATTTGGGAGGAGAAAGGAGGAGAGAGAAAGGCTGATTGAAAATTATGAGCGTGAATCAGGGGATAATTAGATGGGTAGATAAATAAGAGCACTATTTTAGGCTATTTTGAAGAATTGATGTACTTCAATGTATCTTACTACAAATCTGGTATAAATTATTAAATAGTGGAATAATATGTAATTATTTAAAAGTATAAATTGAATTAGTAGATATGGTAGGGATGTATGTCTAATTAGGTAGTACCATCAATTTATTACCTAATTAAGCACAGAAGACTATTAAATTAGTGTTAGTAGAGGTCACTCTTTTTTTAATGTGCGGTCATTTTTGAATAAAAATATTCCTCTTTTAGAAAAGACACAACTAGACTTTGCATTGCATATAATCAAATTGCATTGCTTTATATTTTCCCCAATCTTTTTCCTTACTTGATGTTGTTGTATTTACATATCTGTTAATTTTGATTAGCTTTGTTCTCCTTATTTTTTATGAATTAGTGTATTCGAGATATTGATTTAGTGAAATTCGTTTTATATTTTTATGATATAACTGTCAAATTTTTGCTTAGTCTGTCTATAACGCCTACTGAGTATATGCATTATCGTACTCATACTACTCTTGTTATATTTTTTGATGCATATGCTAGCACTCGGAAGCTCTACTAATTAATTCTCCATCAAATGTAATATACTTTAGAAGCTTGGTGATCTACTTGCCATTCAAAACGAGCCAGAATTCTCAATCTCGATTGTTCCATATTTCTTATTTTAGACAATTGTGTAGTGTTGAACAATTGTAATAAGTCTTTAAAAATTCTTGTAGAGTGACATTCAGTCTTGAGTGCATTTTCATCTTTTTATACTTCTATTATATTGTTATTTTATGAAAGCATGATATGAGACATTACTTCCGCTTCATTAATTATATCTATATAATGATTTGAATTTCGCTACTTCTTTTAAGAAAATAAATTAGAGGTAGGGAAAATATTACAAGATGAGAATCGAACCCTCATCAACAATATGAATATTTTGATAGCCAACCAATTGAGATACTCAACTTCTCCGATCGTGACACTACATTACCATCAAATGGTATATTTTTTCTTTTTGAATCTTTAACAAGCTGATCAAAAGATTCGACTATTTCTTCTTCTTTTTTCGTCATTGAGAGTTCATCACATACTATAAGTTTTGCATATTGAATCAAATAAGCTAGCAAACTTTATTAAGTTATATTGCAATTGGATTTTTTTATTTCTATTGATAAAAAATTTAACGCGAGAATTTCTTCTTCTTTTTCGTCATTGAGATTTCATCTCATACTTTAAGTTTTACATCTTGAATCAAATACATTAGAAAACTTTATATAGTGATATTGCAACTGAAATTTCCATTTTTATTGATAGAAAATTTAACACGAGAATTAGCGATTCTAACATTAGGTGGAAGTGAAGTCGCGACACTTAAACTTGTAGTTGTTAAAGCTATAAATTCTAATAACCCTGAAGATCCTTATTAGAAATTTTTATAAAATTACCATTTTAACACTTCTGATAGTTGCTCTGAAACATTTTTTTTTTTAAGGTAAATATTATTTTCTTTTTTATTCATTTGTAAAAGAGGTAACTATAATAGTTTTGGGTACCATTTACCCTACACACACTTTCCCTTTTGAGCCCTAATTACTGTGTTCTTCTTCTTCTTCGATCTTCTTTGCCATTCGTGTTGTTCTTGTGAAGATGATGAAGAGGCCAAAATATGTTGCTATGATGGTTTCCTTCTGATTCACACCAGCTTGTTTTCTCTGTATGTGTGTTTGTTTCCTTGAATAATTTGTGCTCTTCTCCTCTTAGTGTTGAAGATGATGAGGAGACCATTTGATTTGATGGATTCTTTCTGATTCACATCTGATTGCTCTGCATGTGTGTTTGTTGCCTCGAATTTTATTTTGAAGGTGGACCTTTCCTTGTCTTCTTTCTTTTTCTGTCTTTGTGCTCTTCTCCCCTTATTGTTGAAGATGATGAAGAAACTCAGTGTGGTTTCCTCTGATTCTCATTTGGTATAGTTTGTTTTTGGTGTGTATTGTACTCCTCTGTTGATCTTGTTGCTTTTGTGTGTTTTCTGATAGTTGTGAGATTTGTGATATGCCTTATTTGCCTTTGATTCAACTAAGTGTAGTTTGTAGACCTGCAAAATGAACAAACAATTAGTAAAGACATCAAACTCATTCTCCTTTTCTGTGTCTCCAGTTTCCCATTTCCTTTTTCCTCCCTTTCCTTCAACATTTCTTAATTCTTAGATACGGAATTTGACTCTTATCACTATTTAGGATTCTTCTCATCTGTACATTCAACTCCTCAAACAAATAAGCCTGTAGGGGACCCTCATCTAGGGCATAATTTGCTAAAGCATCTGCCAGTTTATTTGCTTCCCTTAGGGTATGTTTGAAAATGACATCCAAATTTCTCTTGTATTCCTCCACCTCATCTACCCAACCTGCAATATTCCATGGAGGTTTCCATTCTCCGTTCAAAATTCTTTGAATAGCTTGGGAATCTGTCTGGAAAATGATGTTATTTAGTCCCTGTTGTTTACAGTACTTCAAGGCTTCCAAAAGAGCCACAATTTCTGCTTCTATACTGGTGGTATAGCCAATTTCCTCACTCTTAGCATATATTAAGTTCCCTTCTGCATCTCTCACACAGTAACCATAGGCACTCCTCCCTGGGTTGCCTCTGGATGCACCATCTGTGTTGCAAGCATACCACCCATGTGGAGGTAGATTCCATCTAACTTTTGTTACCTTCACTCTTGCCTTGCCTCCCTCTAGCATTTGGATCAGATTTTTCCATCTAGGGGGGATAGTTCTAATTGAGGGATTTCTATATTGTACTAGTCTTTGGATAGAAACTATGACTAGATATATAACTGAACTATTAATCTTTCTATGTCCATGCTTGATACCATTCCTTCTCTTCCAAAGTTCCCACATTATAATTGATGGCACTGCAGCATAAACCTGTTTCAGTCTGTTAGTAACTGGTGCCATCCACCATTTCACAATTAGCTGTTGCAGTTGTACCCCCTCCATCCTTATTCCTGCAGCCTTACAGAAAAAGGACCAAGTCCTTTTAGCTGTCTCAGATGTTAAGAAAATATGATGTATAGTCTCTTCTCTAGGATTTATACAACACCAACACTTTGACACCAGAATAAAGTTCATCTTCTTTAAAACATCATTTGTAGGAATTTTGTATTTCCAGCATCTCCACATGAAGAAGGAAATTTTAAAAGGAAAACCCTTTATCCACATGAACCTGTAAATGTCCAGTTTTGGTCCCCTTTGCCTAATAAAATCCCAAGTTGATTTAATTGTAAATTCTCCACTTGTGTCCAGAATCCACCATGGTCTATCAAAGTCTCTTTCTTCCTTGGGTATGGTTATATTGTCTATTATATGATCAACAATATCTTTAGCAAGTACTTCCCTAAGTTTTTCTCTATTCCACCTCCCCTGCACTATCATTTCATTAACATTTTGAATACTTGCATCATAAGTATTCCCTGGATTTACATAGTATAAAGCTCCCAATCCAGTCCAATTGTCTAGCCAGAAAAGTGAATCTCCTTTCCTCACTTGCCACCAGATTTGGTGTTCTATTAGGTCCCTGGCTTCTAGCATTCTTTTCCAAGTCTGTGACCCCTGTTTCCATTGCACCACTGTAGTATGCTCTTTCTTACAATATTTGTTGGTCATAAAATCTCTCCACAGGGAAGGTTTTGTCCTAAAGTTCCACCATAGCTTACAAAACAGTGCTAATGCCACATCATGTAATGATCTAACACCTAGGCCTCCTTCTGTAGTAGGAACACACATCTTATTCCAAGCCACCCAGTGTCTACTTCTGCCCCCAATTGTGTTGCTCCAGAAGAATTGAGCAAACATTTTGTGAATTTGTCTGATGATTCCAATAGGAGGGTTAACAGCTGATAGCATGTGTATTGGCATGCTTTGAAGTACATGTTTAATAAGTATCGCCCTTCCTCCAAAAGATAACATTTTACCCTTCCATCCTTGTAATCTATTCATGATCTTAAGAGTCAAAGTATTAAAGAATTCCTTCTTTCTCCTACAATGATAGATAGGGCAACCCAAATACATAAAAGGAAATTCTTTTCTATTCATGCCAGTGACAATCTCCACTATTATACTGATGTCTCCTTCTACTTTATTATGCATATAAACAACACTTTTGTTCATATTAATCTTTTGGCCAGAAGTCTGCTCATATTTTCTCAAAATCCTCATTATTCTTTGCAAAGAGACCATATCTGCTGAAGTAAAGATGATCATGTCATCAGCATATGCAAGATGATTTATTTTTGGACTCCATTTAGGCATGCCAAAACCTTTAACCTGCATATCATGATGAAGTGCATTTAAGCTCCTTGTTAAGACCTCTGCTGCTAGTATGAATAAAGTAGGGGATAGAGGGTCCCCCTGCTTTACTCCTCTAGTAGATTGGAAGAATCCTTGTTGTTGCCCATTAACCAAAACAGAGTACCAGTTATTGCTAACAATTCTATAGACCATGTCTATGCTCTTCTCTGAAAATCCCATGTGTCTGAGTACCTTAGTTAAGAACAACCAAGATACCCTGTCATATGCTTTTTCCATATCCAACTTTATAACAACATTTGCTTCTTTTGTTCTTAGCCTTATATCAGATACTATTTCTTGAGTCAGTAGTATGTTCTCCACAATACTTCTATTTTTGACAAAACCAGCTTGATTGAGAGATATAATATTAGGTACTTTGGCAACCAATCTCTCATGTAACAGTCTCGAAAAAATTTTGTTCACAAAATTGCTCAAACTAATTGGTCTCATATCAGAGAAGGTATTAACCATATCTTTCTTTGGTATTAAGACCAAATTAGTATGGGTGAGAAACCTGGGTAATTCTGCACCACAGAAGAAAGCCTTCATCATATTGGTGACATCCTGTCTAATGATATCCCAACAGGTTTGATAAAACACCCCAGTAAAACCATCAGGTCCTCCTGCACTGTCACTATTTAGTTGGAAAACCACTACCTTCACTTCTTCTTCAGTTGGCTCTGCTTCAAACATCACATTGTCCTCCTCAAAGATCATTCTTGGTAAGTGATTCAGAATTTCATAGTCCTTAGGATCTTCTTCTTTTGTGAACTGAGCAGTGTAGTATTTGATGGCTTCAGCACTTATTCCCCCTTCTTCTTCTATCCAATTCCCATCTTCTCCTTGAATTCTTCTGATTTGCATTCTTTTCCTTCTTCCCTGTACATGAGCATGGAAAAATTTTGTATTTCTATCCCCATCATGGAACCACTGCATCCCAGCTTTTTGTTTCCAAAATTCTTCCTCTAAGTGTAGATATTTGTTTAAATCAGCTTGGACTTTATGCAATTCTTGTCTGTTAGTAGCTGTTGGACAGTTTTGAAATTGATTTTCCTTTACTTTAATAATCTCTTCAAGAGTTTCAATTTCATGAAATATGTTCCCAAAAGTTGTTTTACTCCATTGTGTCAAAGCTACTTTCACTTTTTTCAATTTATGGTGAAAAAGAATGAAAGGATTTACCATAAAATCAGCTGTCCAGTTTTGTCTAACTATTTCCATAAAACCTTCCTGCTTTACCCACCAGTTCAAAAACTTAAAAGGTTTTTTGATTCTTCTATTGTCTCCTGTATAAGAAATTAACATAGGGGCATGATCTGACCCACTCCTGGTCAGATGGTTGATATCAATACTAGAATATTTTGTTTGTAACATTTGATTACCCAAGCATCTATCCAATCTCTTGAAGATGCAATCCTCACCATTTTGACCATTCCACCAGGTAAATTTGCTGCCACTAAACCCCAAGTCTGCTATTCCACAGCTCTGAATGCACCCTCTGAAATCCAGAATTTCATTGATGGTTACTGGAAGGCCTCCAAGTTTCTCATCTTCTGAGGTTATTGCATTGAAATTACCCCCAATCATCCATGGAATATTCACTGAGGTAGATACATCTTCCATTGAGTCCCATAGCTCCAGTCTTTCATTTTGAGTACACTTTGCATACACTAGTGATATTAGCATCTCCTCTTGACTTCCTCTAATTCTCAATTTGATGGTTAAATGTTGCTGATGGTCCATCATTACATGATAGTCAAAAATATTATCCACAAAAGCCCAAATCTTACCTGATATATTAGCCACTGCATGCTCCATACCCAGCCTTCTTCTATATTCCTCTATCCTGTCTGATTCTTGAAAAGGTTCCATTAAACCAATAAATCCAAAATTATGTTTTTGATTCATTTTTATCAACCTTGTAAAAGCTTTCTTTTTATTGACTAACCTAATATTCCATATAAGAGCATTCATCATGGTTTATTAAGTTTATTAATCTGCCTTCTAGTATGGACTCCACCCCCAGGTGGGATACTTGTCTCTCTTGATATCTTTCTTTTTTCTTTTCCTCCTCCTTTTTGGAGATACTTTGGTGAGATATCTCCTGCTCTAACAGCTGCTTCAAAATTGTGCTCTAAGGTATGTTCATCTAGGTCTCTGCTACCTCTTTCCATAATCATTTTTGATATTGTTGATATGCCATGCTCATGTTGCCCCTTACTGAGCTCTTGATTTTCCCTCTCCTGTTCTGTTCTTTTTTTTGTTGTTGTTTCTTCATTTTCCCTGTTTTCTTTATTATTTTCTTCTTGCTGCTCTTCTATCTGTCTCTCCACTTCCCACCAGCTGTGATTTTCTTGTGAAGTCACTTCTTTGTTATGACTATTGTATTCCCTTCCTTGCTCTATTTGGTTTAGATCTGAAGTCTGAAATTTTACCATGTTATCTTGTGCATCTGATATTATTTGTTCCCCTCTGCTTGTGGCTGTTGTCTTGCTGCTGTTTGCACTATATTGGTTTCTGCTTTGACTCTTTTGTTTATCCTCCTGTTGCTGAAGCTTTGAAGCTGTAGATTCTGTGTGGATTTTCCTGTTTGGTGACTGACTGTGTATTTCCTCAGGTAAGCTATCCTCCATTCTTGTTCTTGTGTGACTGCTGTAGATCTCTTCTCCAGATTTGCTGCTGTCTTCTTGTGGTTGTTCTGTGACATTTGTGTTATTGTCTATGTCCTTTGTTGGGCTTTTATTAGTATAGAAACTCTTTTCTATCCATGTTCTAGTCTCTTCTTGTGCCATTTGTTCTTTATTTGTATTATCATGGTTATCTGCAGTGTCTTCCAGTACTGCAAATGCATTGGTATTTTCTACCTCCTTGCTCTTTTGTACTGGACTCACTTCCCCAATTATAATCCCTGATTTATCCTTTTTGTATTTGCACCTCCTTTGCATCCATTCTTGCTTACCAGTATTTTGCCATCCCCTTTTCTCTTGATTGACTTCTTTGTTTTGTGTTTCTGTGGCAGTACCTCTTGTATGTTCTTTCCTGAGATCTTCTCTAGACTGTTTTGCCAATTCAGGATTAAGGATTCTATATTCCTTTTCCTCATGTCCTTGGAGTCTGCAGTGTTTGCAATATTTTGGTAAGTAATCATAATTTATCCTTACCCATTTTGATTTAAATATTCCTGATTCATCTTCTTCAGCAATGTTTATCCTTTTAGGTAGAGTTGCTACTAAATCAACTTCGACTTTGATTTTTGTGCAGCTTGGCCTTGTCTTGTTTGCTGTTGCCAGATCTACCGTTAGTGGTTTTCCGACTGCAGTTGCTATGGAAAACACTACCTCTTTAACAAAGAAATTTGGAGGTAGTTCAGGAAAGCTTATCCACGCTACAGCCCTTGAAGTTTCTTCCTTTGGATTGAACCATGGATTCCATATGAACGATCTCATTTGGCAATATCTGTCATGTACTTTTATGTAGTACACAAGGTAGACATCATTTTAACATAGTCTTCCAGAAGATTTAGACGGATCAGAATGTGTCTTTCATCAAGCTGTCCTATGATTGGTACTCCTTTAATTCCACACTGCATTGGAATTACCTTTCTTAGTTCTTTTATATCAATGTTGTCATATGAAAACTTACCAACTACTGCATATTGTAGTTTCTCCTTTTCTATCATCTGTTGTATCTCATTGGATTTCCAAGCAATAAATGGTTCCCCGTTGATGTATGAGATTTGCTTTGATGGGATTGTGAGAGTATCTGTATCCAGATTTGTGGGCTTGAATAGATTGGCATATGTTTGATTTTGTGTATTGGTCTTGAAATTTTCAGTATGTAATAATGTAGGTTGTGTGCTTAGTTTGTTGATTGTATTTTGGGTTATCGGAGGAGGTCTTCCTCCGGTTGATTCGGCCATTCCGGCCAGTGGCTATTTTGTAGTATTGTTTAAGAGGAGAGAGAGAATATGTGACGGCTAGGGTTTTCAATCTCTGAAACATATTTGATCAGTTTGTCATGTGGATTTTAGAAATTCTTTAAAAAGTCATGATTTTGGAAGTTTTGAAATTCTAAGAAGCTTAAGTTGTAAAATAGTTATTTTTAGTGTTTCTCGGAGTTTTAAGTCTCGTGATGGAATTTTATTGATTTCATCAGCTCCAAAATGATAAAATTGGTGTATGAGAGTTGTCGGAATCAGATTTGGAGGTTGTAGCGGAGAATTGAGGTCCTAAGTTGGGAATTATTAAGTTTTTGGCCTTAGAGTTGACTTTGGTTAACATCCAGAGCTCGAAAGTTCGGAATGGATTCTTGACAATTTCACTAGATTCGAGAGGTGATTATAGGCCTAGATGCGGTCTTAGTTAAACTTTCAAAGGTTCCAAGCTTATTTTGGTGTCTTTGAACCTTAAGTTAGTTTAGTTGTGACTAAATGAGTTCCGACTCAAGGAGACCTTGAATTTGAATTTTGATGATTTGATTTAGTTCAGAATATTAAATTTAGTAGGTCTATATATGGATTGTGTGTACAGGGTTCTGAACGAATTCTGTGGGTCCATTCTATGATTTTTGGGCTAAGTGTTTTTTCGTGTTTCTTTGATGTTGCAAGCCTTAAGATCGCGAGGAGTAGTCATGAAAGCAACCATCGCTTAAGCGAAGCCCCATCCTGAAAGGAAAGGTCGATCCTTTTATGGGGGTCGCAAAAGCGACCCTGGTCCACTTTCACGAGGGTCGGCTTCTTTTAGGGGTTCACTTTATCAAACTACGGGTCACGATCACGATATTAGGGGGGTTATTGAGACAGATTTTTGGGTTAAACCCCATTTTCTCTGGTTTTAGTTTTGGGAACACTTCTTGTAGCGATATTATAAGGGGATTTTGCTAAGAATCAATTGGGTAAGTGTCTTTGACTCAAAAACTTCAATACCACATGATTCTAACATCAAAAATTGAGGTTTTGATTGTCAAATTGAAGGGTTTGAAATAAAAAATGGTGATTTTGCCCAAATTATGTTGTTTTAGTGTTGTTAGTTTCGGAATCTTATTGTAAATTATTATTTGACTAAATTGTGGTATTTCAGATATTATTCAAAAGGGAAGGCTCCAGTGGTTGATTGATCATAATATTACTAAGGCAAGTGAATATCTAAAACTCCATAAATCTTTAGAGTCCTCAAATTTTCTTTCTTGTATGCATTGGGGAGTAATGAAAATGAAGTGCTCGGTTATTTATTCACTTGAGTTGATATTAATAAATGAATGAGGTTAATAAAAAGACAATGTGTTTCTATGGTTGTGATTGAAAAGTGTGAAATACTTGATATTGACATTGACATGAATCTTACGATATATTTGATAGTCCCGTTGTGATTATGAATTGCTTGAACTATCATTTCCTCATTATTGTGTTAACATGCTGAATTGCATTTTATTCTTGGACATTATGATGAGAGGGATATATGTGATTTCGAGGTCATTTCCGATGAGAGTATGATGCCAAGGTTATTTTTGGTAAGAGTATGAGGTCGAGGTCATTTTTGATGGGAGAGTGATGCTTAGATCATTTTTGGCGAGAGTGTAATATCGAGGTCATTTTTGATAGAAGTGTGATGCCGAGGTCATTTTCGGTGAGAGTGTGATACTGAGATCTTTTCCGGTGAATGTGACTCATGCTCAATTATTGATTGTGTATGAGCATCCTTACATACTTATTTATGGTGTATTGACTCTTGTGTTTGATTCATGTGATACTTGTGATTTCTATCTTGTGATGACTTAACCATAATTGTGGAACATAATTGAACTATGTATTGTGAAATATAGGTTCGACTGATTTTATGTTTAGGTTGTAGTTATGGAGGTTCAGTTGGTATGGAAGGAGTTCCTGTATTCCTTAAATTTGCCTAGTTTTGTTAGTTGACTTGCTGAGTACTGTGTTATTTGGTACTTTATCTTTGCTTCTACACTTGTGTAGGTTCTAAGCCCGAGCAGTGAGTTTAAGTTATCCATTATCCTCTAAGGCTTCAAGGGACTTAGAGAGGTAGTTGATTGACACCTGACAATCTTCCTTCTTCCTTTTCATTTTATTCTTTGTTCTAATAGAGATACAAAGACATTAGAGACTTATATTATCTTTTATTTCATATTTAATTAGTGTCTTGTACCTGTGACAACCAGAATTTGAGGGTTATTCTAGTTTATTTATGACTTTTGCCTTTTTTTATTTGTTATATTTAGTATTTCGGCATTGTTCCCTTAAATTGTTGGATTTAGGCTGACTTGTCCTGAGGATGAGTTCCATCACACCCAATTTTGGGTCGTGAAAAAATAGTATTAGAGCCCAGGTTCATCGGTCTCACGTATGTACAAGTCGAGTCTGAGTAGAGTATCGAGGATTGGTATATAGATGTTTATAGTTATCTTCGAGAGGCTATGAAGGCTGTTAGGAAATTTCCAATTTATTCATTCTCTCTTATTATGTGTGGTTAGTGTTGCTAGTACTGATTTGCTAAATGTTCTTTTGGCAAATGACAAGAACTAGAGATACTATTGCTGGTGGTAGAGGGGAGGCAGCAAGGGAGTTATTGAGGCCCCAACTAAGGGTAGGGGTAGATCCAGAGCTAGAGGTCGCATTAGAGAGGGTTCTCCATAGCCATAGTTAGAGGTTGGCGAGGAACAGGTCCCTCGTAAGCATGCAGCTCCCTCGCTTCAAGATAATTTGATGAAGGTGTTGGGTATACCAAAGAGCCTTTCTCAGGGTTCGATTATTAGTGATAAGGTGGGTCAGCCACCAACAGTTCCCGCACTAGCTGTCGGTGTACAAGTTACTCTTGAGGTAGTTCTGACAGTGGACGATCAACATTATTATAATATAAAACCACCCCAGTTTCAGGGTGGTAAGAGTGAGGATGCTTACGAGTTCCTGACTTTATGCCATGAGATGATAGAGATGGTGAGTATGGTTGATGCCCATGATGTTCGTTTTATTGCACTCCAATTCTGTAGACCCGCTAGGGAGTGGTAGAAGACTTATGTAATATCTAGACTAGTTGGATCCCCTTTAGTAAAGTGTGATATATTTTCAAGTTTTTTTCAAGATTAATTCATCCCTTGGAGCGTGCATGAGGAAAATTGATTGAGGTTTGAGGGCTTGACACATAATGGCATGTCTGTCACTGAGTATGAGGCACATTTATGTCATCTATCTCAACATGCTACGACTTTGATTCTGAATGAGGTAGAGAGGGTCCATAGGTTCGTGAGAGGATTGACCTTCTCCATCAGGTCCTATGTGTTTAGATCATCCCATGAGGGGCCCTTCTTTCGGTCTATAGTGAGCACTGTTGAGGTGGAGTTGACAGTTCAAGAGGAGTTTAGGGACCTCAAGAGGGACTGTAATTTTGGTAAGTTTTCTGATGCCTCATCTGAAGGTAGGGGTTCACATAGAGGTGGTGGTTCTTTACAGCATCATGGGGTTATACATGCATCTATGCCAGCAATTAATAGAAGGCAAATGTCTTGTGGTTCTTATAGTTCTTGCCGAGGTGGCCATGGTGGTTCATTTAGTACACCAAAGCAGTCATCCATATTGAGGTTTTGATTTGATGTGAGGATCCAGGCCATATGATATAAATATGCCCCTTTTAGACTTATTCAAGACCCCATCGTACTTATTCAACTACTCTGAATAGAGATGTGGCACCCCGGCCAAGGGTCGGGGCAAAGGTCAGACATGTAGAAGTGGTAGAGCTTCTAGTAGTGGTGTTATTATTCAGCGCAGAGGTGTTGTTCAAAATGGAGGTGATAGAGAGGCCCAGTGTTATGTTTTTTTTGGGAGACCCAAGGTTGAGCCTTCAGATGCTATCATCATTGATATCGCCCATGTCTGTCATCGACCTGCATCAGTGTTATTTTCTACAAGGTCTACCTTCTTCTATGTGTCACTTATTTTATTTTTGGTTTTGATTTGATATGTGATCGTATGTATGTGCCTGTACATATTTCTACACTCATGGGTGAACCTATAGTGATAAATCGAGTGTATTGATCTTGTCTTGTTTCTTTGGTTGGGTACGACACTTGAATAGACATGATTATCTTAGGGATTGTAGATATTGATGTTATATTGGGTATGAATTGGCTCTTTCCTTATCATGCAATTCTTGACTATATGCTAAGACTGTTATCGATGCTTGGTGTCTTGAGGATTGAGTGGAAGGAATGGTTCTTACCCTAGTGTAGAGTTATTTCCTTCATTTGAGCTTAGAGGTTGATTGATAAAGGGTGTTTATCTTATTTAGCCTTCATCTGGGACACTAGTATTGAGATGCCTGCTATAGAATCTGTTCTTATGGTTTAGGAGTTTACAGATGTATTCCCTATTGATCTTCCAGGTATTCCTTCGAATAGATATATTAATTTTGCTATTGATTTGGAGCTGGGCACAAAACCCATTTCTATTGCTCTGTATCGTATGACTACGACAGAGTTAAAGAAGAAGTTACAGGATATGTTAAATAAGGGGTTCATTCACCCTAGTGTGTCACCTTGGGGTATACCAGTCCTATTTGTTAAGAAGAAGAATAGGTCTATGAGGGTGTGTATCTATTATAAACAGTTAAATTAGGTGACTATCAAGAAAAAGTATCCTCTTTCTTGTATTAATGACTTATTTGATCAGCTTTAGGGAGTGACATTGTTCTTTTAGATTGACTTGAGGTCCTGCTATCATCGGCTGAAGATTAGGGCATCTGATATCCCTAAGACAACTTTTCAGACTCGTTATGGCCACTATGAGTTTTTGGTGATGTCTTTTGGGCTGACTAACGCCCCTACGATATTTATAGAGGTCATAAATAGAGTATTTTAACCTTACTTGGATTCATTTTTATTGTATTTATTGATGACATCTTCGTATATTCCAAGAATAAGGAGGATCATGTCCGTCACTTAAGGATAGTGTTACAGAGATTGAGGGAGGAGAGGTTTTATGTGAAGTTCTCTAAGTACAAGTTCTGGCTTAATTCAATGGCATTCTTGTCACACGTGGTATCCAAGGAAGGTATTAGAATTGATCTGGCCAAGATTAAGGCAATTAAGGGCTGGACAAGACCTACTTCTCCTATCGAGATTTGGGATTTTGTAGGATTAACATATTACTATAGATGGTTCATGCAGAGTTTCTCTATTATTATAGCCCCATTGACTAGATTGACTCAGAAGACCGTGGATTATCATTGGTCTGATTATTGTGAGGCGGGATTTTAAAAGCTCAAGACTTTGTTAACATCAGCTCCTGTTTTAACTCTACCTGAGGAGGGTGTGGAATTTACCATGTATTGAGATGCTTTTGATGTTGGTTTGGGAGGTGCGTTAATACAAAAAGGGAAGGTTATTGCCTACTCTTCTAGGCAGTTGAAGGCCCATAAGAAGAACTATCCCATTTATTACTTAGAGTTGGCAGAGGTGGTATTTTGCTTATGTTATGGCGACACTACTTGTATGGAGTGCATTGTAAGGTTTTCACCAATCATCAGAGTCTCCATAAAATTTTCAGTTAAAGAGATCTGAACTTGAGGTAGCATAGATGGCTTGAGTTGCTTAAGGACTATGACTTGAACATCTTGTATCACCCCGGGAAGGCCAATGTGGTAGCCGATGCTTTGAGTAAGAAGACTCCCAATATGGGGAGTCTCACTGAGATTAGTGTAGATAGAAAGCCCTTGGCTAGAGTTGTTCAAAGGCTAGCCAACATCCTTGTCCGATTGCGGGATTTTAGAGGAGAGTAGTAGTTTTATTGCTTTTATTGAGGCTCGTTCTTCATTGGTTGAGCAGATTCGAGGATAAAAAGTTGTGTCTCATTCGAGACAAGGTTTTGAGAAGTGAGGCCAAGGAGGTCATACTTGATGCTGACGGTGTTTTGTGGATCAAAGGCAGGATTTATGTGCCCAAGGTGGCGATTTCATCAGGTTGATTCTAGAGGAGGCCCATTATTCCCAATATGTTATCCATCTGGGTGAAGCAAAGATGTATCATGATCTGAGCTAGTAATACTAGTAGTGTGGTATGAAGAAAGATATCTCAGATTTTGTGGCTAGATATTTGACTTATCAACAGGTCAAGTGTGAGCACTAGCTTCCTAAAGGTGTATCACAGAGGATGCTCATTCCTACTTGAAAGTGGAACAAATTACTATGGATTTCATTATGGGTCTTCCTATCACCATGAGTCGTTATGATTCTTTTAGGTGGTTGTTGATAGACTGACCAAGTCTGATTATTTCATTCATTTTCATGTGAAGTATACAACAAAAAAGTTAGCCCAACTTTACATCGTCAGATAGTTCGACTTCATGGGTGCCTCTTTCTATCATCTCTAACTGAGGCTCCTTGTTGACTTCTCACTTTTGGAGGGCTTTACAACATAGTTTGGGTACTCAGTTAGATATGAGTACAACCTTCCACCCGGAGACAGATGACCAGTACATGCTTCAAGCCTGTGTGATTGATTTTATTCTAGATGGGATCAATATTTGCCCTTAGCAGAGTTTGCCTACAACAAAAGTTATCATTTTAGTATTCAGATAGCCTTATTTGAGGCATTATATCACAGACGGTGTAGATTTTTGATTGGGTGGTTTGATTCGGCTGAGATGGATTCTTTAGATACAAACTTGATTAGAGATGGCATGGAGCAGGTCCGAATAATTCAGGGTAGGTTGTTGACAACCCAAAGTCAGCAAAAGAGTTATGTAGACCAGAGAGTTCAACCCTTAGAGTTTATGGATGGTGATCATGTATGGATCCAAGTATCGCCCCTGAAGGGTATGATGTGGTTTGGGAGGAAGGGAAAGCTTAGTTGTCGATTCATTAGCCCATTTGGGATTTTGATGCGAGTTGGAGAAGTGGCTTATAGATTGGCCTGGACACCTAGGTTATCGGTTGTGCATAATGTGTTTCATGTTTCCATGCTCTAAAACATGTTTCAGATGAGTCCCATGTGTTATCACTCGATTCAGTAGAGTGAGGTCCAAATCTGTCATTCAGTAGGATCAAGAAGATTGCTTCAATGAAGGTACAGTAGAAGCACCATTTTATCGGAGAGGCGACTTGGGAGATGGATGATAATATGCGTGCTAGATACCCCCAGCTTTTTGAGACTTCAGGTACTTTCCTTTATTTTATGTTCGAGGATGAACATGGTTTTTAGTGGTGGATAATGTAATGATCCTAAAGGTCATTTTTGGAAATTTTCTTAAAATAACCATTTTACCCCTTCCGATAGTTGCCCTGAGTCATATTTGATCAGTTTGTGATCTGGGTTTTGAAAATTCTTTGAAAAGTCATGATTTTGGAAGTTTTGAAATTCTAAGAAGTTTAAGTTGTGAAATAGTAGTTTTTAGTGTCTCTCAGAGTTTCATGTCTCGGAAAAGAGTTTCATCGACTCCATCAACTCCAAAATAATGAAATTGGTCTTGATGAGTTCTCGGAATCAGATTTGGGCTTGTAGCGTGAAATTGAGGTCCTAAGTATGGAATTGTAGAGTTTTGGCCTTAGAGTTGACTTTGGTCAACATCCAGAGCTCGAAAGTTTGGAATGGATTTTCGATGATTCCATTGGATCCATGAGTGATTTTAGGCCTAGGGGAAGTCTTGGTTGAACTTTCATAGATCCCAAACTTGTTTTGGTATTTCTGAACTTTAAGTTAGTTTAGTTGCAACTAAACGAGTTCCGGGTTAAGGAGACCTCGAATTTGAATTTCAATGATTCGATAAAGGTCGGAACGTCAAATTTAGTGGGATAACATATATGATTTGTGTATACAGGGTTCTGAACGAATTTCGAGGGTCCATTGCATAATTTTTGTACTAAGTTTTGCTGGGTTTCTTTGATGATGCAGGCCTTGGAATCGCAAGGGGCCGATCGTGAAAGCGACTATCACTTTTTACGCAAAGCCCCATCACGAAAAGGAAGGCCGACTTGTTTTACAGGGGTCGCGAAAGTGACTATCACTTTTTATGCAAAGCCCCATCGTGAAAGGGAAGGCCGACTCTTTTACAAGGGTCGCGAAAGCGACTCTGGTCCACTTTTACGAGGGTCGGCTTCTTTTTGGGGTTTACTTTAGCGAACTATGGGTCACGATTGCGATATCAAGGGGGTTATTGGGACATATTTTGGGGTTAAACCACATTTTCACTATTTTGAGTTTTGGGAACACTTCTTGGGGCGATTTTTTAAAGGAATTTTGCTGAGAATCGATAAATATCTTTGACCCAAAAACTTCAATTCCTCAATATTAAACATGATTCTAACATCAAAAATTGAGGTTTTGATTGTCAAATTGGAGGTTTTCAAGAACTTGAGTTTCAAATGAAAAATGGTGATTTTGACTTGAATTAACTCCGTTTTTGAAATGGTTTTCTCCAATGGATTTCAGTTGCTTAAAGAACATTTTCATGTAATAATCTTGAGAATTGAACCATGTTTTAGGGATTGAAATTTTGAGCCGTTTGACCCTTTTACCTAAATTATGTGGTTTTGGTGTCGTT
The DNA here is from genome assembly GCF_947179165.1 of Solanum dulcamara. Lineage (NCBI taxonomy): Eukaryota > Viridiplantae > Streptophyta > Magnoliopsida > Solanales > Solanaceae > Solanum > Solanum dulcamara. The sequence goes on along the minus strand of NC_077241.1, from coordinate 58,173,181 downwards.
AGTTTTAGAATCTTATTGTGAATAATTATTTGACTAGATTATGATATTTTGGATACTATTTAAAAATAAAAGGCTCTAGTGGTTGATTGATCGTGATTTGACTAAGGCAAGTGAGCTTCTAAAACTTCTTAAATCTTTAGAATCCTCGAATTTTCTTTCCTGTATGCGTTGGGGAGTAATGGAAATGAGGTGTTGGGCTATTTATTCACTTGAGTTGATATTAATAAATGAATGGAGTTAACTAAAAGACAATGTGTTGTTATGGTTGTGATTAAAAAATATGAAATGCTCGATATTGACATTGATGTGAATCTTATGATATACTTGATAGTCTCATTGTGATTATGAATTGCTTGAACTGTCATTTCCTCATTATTGTGTGAACATGCGAAATGCATTTTGTTGTTGGACACTGTGATGAAAAAGATATGTGTGATGTCGAGTCATTTCCTCCGAGAGTATGATGTCGAGGTCATTTCCAGCAAGAGTATGATGCCGAGGTCAATTTAGATGAGTGTAATATCGAGGTCATTTCCGGCGAGAGAGTGATGCCAAAGTCATTTCCGACTAGAGTGTGATACCGAGACCATTTTCAACGAGAGTGTGATGCTGAGGTCATTTTCGATGGAGTGTGATACCAAGATCATTTCTGGTGAGTGTGTGATGCTGAGGTCTTTGTCGGTGAATGCGACTGATGCTCAATTATTGATTATGTATGAGCATCCCATACTTATTTGTGGTGTATTAATTCTTGTGTTTGATTTGTGTAATACTTGTGATTTTTGTCTTGTGGTGACTTAACCGTGATTGTGGAACATAATTGAACTGTGTATTGTGAAATCTTATTTGGGATGATTTTCTGTGCAGGTTGTAGTTATGGAGATTCAGTTGGAATGGGAGGAGTTCCTGTATTCTTTAGATTTGCTTAGTTTTGTTAGTTGACTTGATGAGTACCGTGTTTTTTGGTACTCAATCTTTACTTCTACACTTGTGTAGGTTTTGAGTCCTGGCAGTGAGTTTAAGTTATCCATTATCATTCGAGGCTTCGAGGAGACTAGGAGAGATAGTTGATTGACGCCCGACGATCTCCCTTGTCCCTTTTTATTTTATGCTTTGTTCTATTTGAGATACAAAAACATTTGAGACTTGTACTATCTTTCATTTCGTATTTAATTAATGGCTTGTACCCATGACGACCAGATGTTAGGGGTTATTCTAGTTTATTTAAGACTTCTGCCCTTTTTTTATTTTGTTATATTTAGTATTTCCGCATTATTTCCTTGAATTGTTAGATTTTGGTTGACTTGTCCTGGTGGGGTAGAACGAGTGTCATCACAGTGGGTTTCAAATCATGACAAAATGGTATCAAAACTGATCCAAACCGACCCATGAACACCCCTATTTATATAAATGTGAGGTGTCTAACTGCTCACATGGTTAGTTCAGGTGCCTAACTGATCATTTCTATCACCTTCTAATATATACGCTATATTGTTATGTTAAAAATAATATACATAGATACTACATGACTATTTATTATTTGTTGTTATTATGCGACTATAAAATTGACAATCAAATGATGCATTTTATTCTAAATTTTATACAACTATCCAAATGGTAATCAAAAACTTCATAGTACCTAATGCCAAATTTTATGCTAAGTATTACTCCCTATGTCTAATAATATTTGTTCACTATTGACTTTACACAATTCTTAAGAAACTATAAATAGAAAGAGAATTTTACCATATCACCCTTTGAATATAATAAATACAATATTTTGAAACATGTAATAGGAAAATGACTACTAATTAATGATAAGAGTAAATTAGAAACTAAGTTAAAATTATCTCTTGATTTCATAAATTAGACAAGTATTGTTAGACATATATTTTTAGTATAGTGCATAAGTAAAGATGAACAGAGGAGTAGGGATGTGTATCGGTTGGTTCGGTTCGATTTTAAGTATATCGGTTCGGTTTATCAATTTTCGATTTCTAAATACGCTAAACCGATAACCAAACGAATAAGATATTTGTTATCGGTTTTTGATTTATCGATTTTTGGTCTTTAACGGTTTGATTTTCAATTTAACCAATAAGAAAATACTTTAAAAACAAATATACGAGTCTTGGAGCCGCCTTCGTTGCAACTTGCAAACCCTTGCCACGTAGCAGCAAAGCCTAAAGGGTAAATACTAAATACTTAATAATATGATATAGTGATTAACTGATTATATATTTATATTAATATTTTTTATTTGATATTTGTGTATGAGTAAAATACTAAACATTAAGTTAGTAAACTATTATATTTTTAATGGATTATCGGTTTACCCAATAATCAATTATTATAAAATCAATATCGAACCGATAATTTAATAATTATTTTTTATAAAACTATTAAATAATCATTAATTCAATAATAATAAATTAATAACATTTTTTTTCAATTTAATTTATGGATTGTTTCGATTTTTCACACCCTACAAGGGAGTACTTTATAAGGAGGTTTAATAGCCCCCAAAATAGAAAAGAAAAAGTCCAATGGTGGGGTTTCGTTGGAAGATTCTTTGGATTAGGGTCCCATTGTAACAAGTAACAACTACTTGAGGAAGAAGAAAAATGTGAAAAAATGGTGTTAGGTGAAGTTGCTCCATCATTAGCTATGAACACGTCTTCAAAATTCCTCTCCCTTTGACTTAACTCTTTATTTATGCCTTTCTCTCCATCCTATTAGTTCCCATAAACCCTACATTTCTTTGACTCTTCTTTAATCTTTGTTTTTTTTTCCTCACAAACTGTTTAATATTACTTGAAGATTTGGCTAATTTTCAGACACATAAAAGACTATAGACTGAGATCTCTTTTGATAGAAGAATAGATCATGGAGATCTCTCGACTTCTTCAACCGACCAAGGTTCCAACTTCACATACTTTTGCCAATTTCACTTCCATGTAAGCCTTTTCATTTTCTAATTGGAAATTCCTTTCATTTCTAAATTCTATTTTTGTCAATTCTATGTTTTTATCCTTTTTCTTTCTTTTCATCAACAACTGTTTGAAAAGTCAGAAACTTGCTCAAACATTTCAGATGTTTTGGGTTTGGTAGGAGAATGAGATCATCTGGTATGAAGAAATTGTTGCTTCTTTTATAATCAAATACCAACCTTACAATATGGGGAAAATGTAATGTTTTGCTTAGGAAGTTACTCTTTACGTATAGAACTTTGTAATGACAATCTAATAAAGGGAAAAGAACCCTTTTAATAAGAGATAGACATAGAATTTTCATTTCCATGCTAATTTGAATACCAAAATGAAATACTGAACGTGAATTTTTGTCCTGGCAGGTGCTGCCCGCGGACAAGGTTAATGCCTGCTTGCCATTCTTCACATGGTGGGCGAGAAACAAAATATGATGAGCGAGAGATTACGATTTTATCTTCTGGTCCCAGTCTTAAAAAGAGCAGTGTAGTTGGGGGATTGTCTTTACATCGTCCAGTGCACAAGAGAGATATTGCCGGCAAAACATTCTGCTCTGTTGGATTGTATACATATCCGGGGAGCAACGTTGAATCTTCTTCACAGACAGCTGAAGAAAAGATTGGAGTGCTACTTTTGAATCTTGGAGGACCAGACACGCTTCATGATGTCCAGCCTTTTCTGTTCAACTTATTTGCTGACCCTGTATGCTAACAATCAGTCTAACTCCTCTTTTCTCCTAAGCTGGAGATTTTGAACAATTTAGTTTCATTGTTTGTGTTTATGCTAATGGTATGAATTTCGCATGGCAGGACATTATACGTCTGCCCAGATTGTTCCGATTTCTCCAGCGCCCATTGGCACAACTTATATCTGTTCTCCGAGCTCCAAAAAGTAAGGAAGGATATGCTGCAATTGGAGGTGGTTCCCCTTTACGAAAAATAACAGATGAGCAGGTACAGAAAACTCTCTGTTTTATTTATGTGCTCCGAGCTAACAAGTTCCTTTTTTTTTCATTATGTTGGTGTCATTTTCAACTTGTTAACCCTCTTAAACTCATCATTACAGGCTAGTGCACTAAAAATGGCACTAGAAACAAAGGAAGTTCCGGCAAATGTCTATGTTGCGATGCGGTACTGGCACCCGTTCACTGAGGAAGCTGTTCACCAGGTAGGCGTAAAATGCATCCTTGCTCCTTTCAGTTAACATTTTCTTGTATTGATCTATTCGTTGATCTTGTCTGCATCTTCTCTCATGTGCTTCTAATAATCTCAACAAGTCATTTGAACTCTAGTTGCATTTATACTTTTCAAATAAGTCTAATTTGTTTTGAGAGCTTGAACACAGCCACAATTCACAGAAGTGCTAACTAACAAGCACAAATTATAAATCTTACTACTAAATAAGAAGAAAGAATCAGTAAAAATAGAGTAATTCTGTAAGGTAGAATAAAAAATGGTAGAACCATAAGATCCTACACATATTACAACTTCTTTGGCCGTATAGCGTTTCGTTATTTCTGTTATTTTGTGACCTTATGACATAAAATATGTTTTGTGTAGCTCATATGCTACAAATCCCCACTTGTATTTTAATGTATAATGAGTATAAATAATGGTATACCATATGCTTTTTCATTGTATATCTATGTTTATATATATAACATGTATTACATGTTCGCTGCAATTGTTCCATGTTCTGAGTTACATTGTCATATTTAGACTTCGATCTTTACATAGAAGATGGAGTTTAGCTCATCTCTACTATTCTTGCAGTTTCGCAAGTATACATAAATAATATCTGTTTTCCTTTTCCGTTTCTTTCAAGGTTCTTACGATTTTAACACTTTGTCTTACCCTAAAGCAATATTATCTAGGATCTTGATTGTAGAAATCTTCTTTTTTACTAGTAGCTTGAGAAAAAACTTTTGCTACTGAATAATAATGGATTAATTTAGCAACAATAAGAACACATGATTTTTCTATTGAATGGATCATGAGATGTCTATTTTATTTGAATCTTCATCTCTCCATCCCCATTCCCCACCCAAAAAATACGACACGAAAGGAGAAACGAAACAAAGAAGAAGAAGAAAGACACCTCTCACTCCCTCCTCCCTTTATACAGTTTTGGGGAAGATACTGAGCTAAAGGTCTTTGTGTTACCTCCTCCTCTCTCCTCTCTCCTCCTCCTCCTCCATGGAAAATTTTCCTTCTTTTGTTTACCCCGACGGTAATTGAACTGGATTGGACTTCATATCTAGCTTAATTAAGTGCCAAGTCAAATAGCTTCTTTGGGTTGACTTACTTTCAGCCATGCATGTGTAAAATGTCTAAACTCTACATAAATATTGTACATAAATTAGAAGAATAAGATATCTGTTACAGAACCTTATTTTTAACAAGAATTAAGCCTCAATCCCGAGCTAGTGGGGATTATATGAATCCTCGCTATCCATTTCATTACCATTTAGCTCCATTTTCAATCTTCAATATATTAGGTTCTCTAAGCTGTGAATTTTGCTAGATTTTCTATTGACGTATACAATCCCTGACAAGATTAAAAAGACTCTTAGCAAATTGGAGACATACCAAGAAGACTAAGCCTTAATCTCAACTAGGGTGGTACTGCTAAGGGATCTTTTTCTTTCGCTGTGCTCCATTTTTCTCTAAGTTGCATGGATTCTGGGAGATTATTGGTATTATGAGACAGCTTCCTATAATCATTATGTTTTTTCATACCTAGGACCCGTTGCATCAGAAAATCTACTTAGGACATGACCAAACCATTTCAAGCCAACTCTCTCTACCTGCACCTTTTATTGAAGAGTAAGGCACTACCCAACTAAAAGAATTGATAAGTACTACCTCACTGCTTTTATGTACAGATACAGTCAAATAGTTATATGCTGATACTTTTGATAAACTTCCAGCTGTTTATTTGAGATCCTTTATTTTCTTTTTTATTTAAAAAGATCTTATGTGCTGAAATTCTTGGGTGGAACATGTTTTCTGCACCTACTTGATCCCAGCCAGCAGTTATCCATTCAAGGACACCCAAATGATGGTTGGGATTAAATGGACCGAAGAATCACTCATCTCCTGTGAGCTGGAAATTTCGTAGGTCTTAAGTTTGATTTGAATTTGAGTTCCCTGTTGTGGTGCAGATAAAAAGAGATGGGATTACAAAGCTTGTTGTACTGCCTTTATATCCTCAATACTCTATCTCTACAACTGGTTCGAGCGTCCGTGCCCTTCAGAATATTTTCAAGTAACTCTCTTTTTCTTTTCAATTTGGTTACTGCATGTATGAAGTGTCATGTTCTTAAATTGAAGTGTATGCATCTACTTTTTCCTGTCTCTAATCAATATCTTAACTTTGTGTATTCCCAGAGACGACTCTTATCTGTCCAGACTGCCAGTTGCTATCATTGAATCCTGGTACCAACGACAAGGTTACATCAAGTCCATGGTGAACTTGATTGAGCAGGAGTTACATAATTTCACTATGCCTGAGGAGGTAGCATATCTTATTCCTTTATATGTGTACCCTTAGTTTCCGATCATCATGGTTATGCTTTTAGTTTGGTGATGAACCTTTCTTTATTACCACTGGGACATTTTTACTTTTCCAACTCAATACTAAGAGGGATGTATTTTTTAGGTCATGATTTTCTTTAGTGCCCATGGAGTGCCAGTTAGTTATGTTGAAAATGCTGGTGATCCATATAGAGATCAGATGGAGGAGTGCATTTTCTTGATAATGAAAGAGCTTAAAGCTAGAGGAATCAACAATGATCATACCTTGGCTTACCAGGTTCGTTCTAAAGCTTAAGTCCTCCAGATCACTTTTTGTGTTGCCCGTAGTTCTTGACATTCTGCAATACCATGTACATTCAGTTCTTCCTAATGGCACTCTCTAAGCAATTTATTATAGATGGGAAATAAATGTAGATTCCGTGCTGCAATGACTGAAAGTTCAGTTTTGCCCAACTTAATTTGCTTATACTGATCAGTGTTCATGTCAAAGTGGAAGATTTTTCTCCTCTTTTTTCCTTCCTTCCTTTTTAAAAAACAATCTTTTCTTGTGAGGAGGTTTTGGGGAGGGGGGTGGGGAGGAGAATGTGACTCCCCTTTTCCCCATTTTACCTCTATTTTGGTCTGTTCCATAAAATATGACATCTTTTTTCCTATAATTGCAAAAGTTTATCCCTCAACAGTTCAGATTAATATTAATTTTACTTGTATTATTTCAAATTTGCTATGACATCGTTTCTACCAACTTTATACTTTTTTACATTTCAGATTTTCTTAAACTCATCTTCTCCGAATTCGGTATAATAATCCTTTATAATATTTTACTCTTATACTATGTAAAATGAAGAAAGCAATTTCATTAATGTGGGGAAGTTCCTGTATACAAGAAGTATACAAAAATTAAATATAGTGAGATGAAGGTACTTTTCCCTCTATTTGGTGGTGAATTAATTCAGTATCATCCTTTTGTATTCCAGAGCCGAGTTGGTCCTGTACAATGGTTAAAACCATACACTGATGAAGTGCTTGTTGAGCTTGGACAGAAAGGTGTTAAGTCTCTGTTGGCTGTTCCAGTAAGGTATGCATTCTAGCACCTGAAACTTATCTTCTCAATGAATTATGGTGTCATGAGATCAAAACTCAGTTCTATCAGTTTGTTGGCCGATTTTTTCTTAGACTAACGACCTGTGTTAGACTTTCTATGGGCTGTCATGCAAGTTTAACATGGCTACATTTTGTTGAAAACTATTTCAAGTCTACTATGGTTTCTCTAGCCGGACCTGATTTGCTGGAGAAGGTAGCAGGAAGACTACATGACTCATGGGTCCTATTGCTCCAAATAGATAACTTGAATTTATAGAATGGATTGACACTTAGTGATGCTATTCTCTTGTGCATGAGAGGTTGGAAAATATTTATTCGACTATTAACCGCGAGAACCTCTTTGATTAGTCGGAAGGAAAAAAAGGGGGTGAGATGTTTACCTTACTTGGAATGTCTTAAAATTCTTGAGTTAATAGTATTATCCAAATTCTTGAGTTAATAGTATTATCCTAATGGTTTTAAGTCTCCTGCATATTCATAAAACTGATGTGGGAATTTGGAGTGACAATAGCCAACTGTCTCTGCGATACATTTTAGGTCTGGGATTTTGGAAGACCAATGCTTTTGTTGACTTGGTAGGAAGTGACGCTCTTGTGGTTGTATGTATCGCGGATGCCTGTGCAATCAGGCATCATGAAGTAGAAATTGGAAATGTTTCAGTGGTCCTTAAAGTATGAGAGAACCCTGAATGAAGAACTTAAATTGTCACCACGAGCTCAAGAGTATTAGATCTTTGTTGTTGAAATGGCAATTTCTTCTCATATGAATGTTTGTTGGCTTACATTTTACTTGCCTGCAAGATAACATAATCTCTTGTTTTATTCTTGATATCTCACCATAATGTATGCATGCTATTGGAATTTCAGCTTTGTGAGCGAGCATATAGAGACTCTTGAAGAGATTGATATGGAATACAAGGAATTAGCACTTGAATCGGGAATTGAAAATTGGGGTCGTGTTCCTGCTCTGAATTGCACCTCCTCTTTCATAACTGATCTGGCTGATGCAGTTGTTGAAGCATTGCCTTTGACAATGTCAATGTCAACGTCAACGTCAACGTTCACTGGTACAGAGGAAGAAGTTGACAATGATCCCATGCAATATTTTATTAAAATGCTTTTTGGATCGCTATTAGCATTTGTTTTTTTGTTTTCACCAAAGATGGTATCGGCTTTTAAGAAGAACATCCTTTAGGGAGGACAAAGATCCTTTTCAGAAATAGTACAGAGATCAAGAAGCAATGTTTGTGGTGCCACCTGAAATTTTCTTGATTTTACAAACAATTTACAAGTGTTGTTCTTCCTACTAAAGATACTAGGTATCACTTTTATTAGAGACTGGATTCGGCAATTTCGAAGTGCTAGTATTCTATTTCTGGGGCAGCATTTGTGCATAGAACGATAACAAATCAGAGATGCAACAATCTCTGTGGCGTCAGTTTTATACTCTATACAAATATCTTCTACTTTTGCAAATCTACGAACTATCTTCTACTATACAATAATCTTTTGGTTAAGCATTCGTAGAAACAGCAAGGCCATTTATTAGTGCAGTAAAGCATCTTGACAAGATACTTTTAACAGGTCATGGGTGCAGTGAAAACAATCTCGAGAGAAATGCAAGGTAAACTTAATGTGGTATAGCCTTTCTTAGACCCACACTCGTTCTCAAGGGAAGCTTAGTGCAGTGAGCTAACATGGATTTTGACAATGTGATTGGACTCTCATGTTGATATGAATGAATCTATCCTTTCTATGAAAGTAAATCTTTGTTGGCTATGCAAAGATGCTAGCAAGTTTCCAATTCTGTCTCGATAGGATATGTATCTCTATTAATATGGAATTCATAAACGTAGTAGTGAATGGTATGATGATCATTATCCTTCTTGACATAACTTGTATGTGTTCCTGAGACAAGAAATTTGACCATTTTTTTGGAGTCTCGAAAGGACATAAGAACTCTTGAATGGAAAAAATAAGTAACTCTAGAAAATAAGAGAATTTATATATCGAGTAATATAAATTATAAAGTTTGAAGGCTCTACTACTAACTAAATGAAGTTGGAACATATATCATGGAAATAATAATCGAATTCAAGCCTGATGAATCTTGCAATCAAATATGCCCTATAATAAACAAAGCAAACTAGACGTTCGATCAAAATAGATTGAAACTGTCATAAACCAAAGTTAACTATCCAAACAATCTCAATTAGGTCCTTGTATTCTTGGTGAAAACTCACGAACACCGTCTTGAACACCGTCAATCCCAACCTTTACACTTTTTTTAGGAACACTCAAGGCCTCAAATCTCAAGTGATGGTAAGAAAACCTGATTTGCAATTTTCTCATCCGTCAACCCAAACAATTTGGCAATATCACTCTCACGATACAAACTCAAGTTCAATATACAAGAAACTTTTCTTTCCATTTAAACAGCGTTAACAAGTCAGCCATCATGCTGTTTTGGTACATATAATGCTGACGGTCTTTGAAAGTGATGAACAGGAACAGACCATAAAAAATAGATAAACCAAAGAACACACTGGGAGAAAGAATCACTCACCAGTATCTGAAATTCATTGTCCGATCAATTCAGATTCATGCCGGAAAAACACATTAAAGAGCAAAATGCTCCCTCCCAAAAGATTATCCATGCCCAAAGTCAATCTGAGACCTTTAATTGAAGGAAGAGTGATCCTTGCATCACAACACACCCCTCATAGGCATAAGAATGTTATAGTGATAATGATATCTCCAGGGATTTAATTATATAACAAGAAACAGTAATCATGAAAGCAACATGCTCAAAGATGCCTTATTGAAGAAAACACATGGCTCCTAACTCATCCTCTATGTAAATTGTACTTGCCAAAACATCAAAGTTTGAAAATATGCATCTCGTTGGTATGTGTTATCCCGCACAAGTTAGAGATTGAAGATGATCTTTTATCGACAGTGATACAAGTCATTCCTTTGAAACCTAATATTTGGGGGTTTAGACATAATAACCAGTAATCGTGAACCCTCGACCTACAATCTCCCCAGCACAAAACCAAGCAAAACATTCTAGCCCAAAAAGAGCAGCAATGCCAGCATCCTCAATTTTCAGCTCCTGTCTGTGCTTCCACAAGTTCTTGATATCATCAAGTTCCTTCCAGAATGCTTGACAACGGCCAGGAATGCTGTCCCAAAAAGAAAAGATATCATTAGTACAAGATGAATGAAAGGTATATATGAACAAGTTTTCTATCAGGTAATTGAAAGGAGCATAACATTTTCTGCAACGAATCACTATGGTGAATTAGAAGCAGAATTACTGTTGCTCCCAGAAAACCAAAAAAATAACTCACAGCAGATACTAATCCAAATGGTCCAGTTTTTTTTTATTTTGTAATCTGTAATATTCTATTTTCTGGGCAATAAAAATTCCAAAACACATAGGCCCTCTATCCCTTTTAATAACATACTTTACATATGGATTAACATGAATTGTTTGGGGCACATAGAAATACTCAATTGCCACTTTCCAGAATAAAAATCATCAAACAAATCAGCATGTCACAGACAACAGGACAGTGAGAGCATCAACCATAAAAGAGTTCTAACAAGTATCATCTTCTAGAATATAATTCTATAACACGAGAAACTAAGTCCAATCAACCTGTCACAGAAAACAGGACAGTGAGCATCAAGCATCATTCAACTGTAGTAGACACTTTTCAACCTTGACAAATGAGTATTGACAATTACAATTTTTTAGAAGATATATTAATCAAGTAACAACAGGTATGATGGCAACCATCAAAGAGTAATACTCTATTTGATAACTCACATTGCTAAGTCATCAACAATTATGTTGTTTGGATCCTCCAATAGTTATGCATTTTTGGAGGATCCAATAGGGGAGTCACAACTTTTGTTGAGGATCCGAGCAACATAGATCAACAACAAATGCAAGTTAGAGGAACTTTTATGAACAAGAGAACCTACTCAAGGATAAGGTCCCGGAAGTTTTTCCGATAAAGAAGTGATTTCTAAAAGAGGGATCATTAAGGTTCTGGAATGAGATGATAGAACAACAAAAATACTACAACCACAAGATGATGAGCAGTTTGCATTCTAAACCCTACATCACTAAGGTAACCTAGCTACACCCAACTTATGAAAAACATCAATCGAAACGAATCAGAAAATTGGTCCAACACTTCCTACACCCATCCATGTTGTCTACTGATTGCCAATTGAATACTTTCGACTTGTGGACAGGTAAGTTGAAGCAATCATCACTAATTACCTCAAAAGACTTAAGTATTTGTACATTAAAATGATGGAAGTGATGAACAACAAACCTAGCTAAGCGAGTATAAAACACTTGTTTCGCCAGATGCTGGCATTTCTCCACAGTAGGTGGCGCTTGAATGTATTGTTTGTTCTGCTCCAACATCTGCTTGTAGTATGCACATCCATGCTTGGTCAAGAACTTTGCAGCTTCAACAGCCCTTGTTTTCACTATCGGCAGTTTTGACGCCATAGTTCCCTAACCAACAAATATCAATGCACCGTGAAAAACATCGTCACAAGTGTTGACATAGGAGAACAGTATATGAAAGTGCTAAATCTGCTAGGGTTTAGCACAAAGTAGAATTCAAAAGATCAAAGAGAATTATATGAAGAAACAACTACACGGAGAAAAATTAAAATGCATTTCAACTGAAATATATGGAGTAAAAACCATGTCAATCAAATTCAAACCCATTTTCAGTTTCTGATTCAAATGCGAAGATTTTTCCGTAACTACTTTTCATACACTAAATTTCTAATTCGATACACCTAATCACAATATAATATTGATAATGTTTACAGTTCAGTGCTGTCCTCTTCATGATAAAGATGAGTTAGTGTCATGGTGCCTGCATTGAATGGCTGTAGCAAGGCCAAGTGCACTAGCTTCAAGGCTTAAGGCAGCTATTACTTGTCTTATTTTTTTTGTAACTGGGAAATCTCTTATTCAAATAGTTCATTCTGGTTTCCTCAACATTGGCAATAAGCTTTTGGATTAGGCAAGAAACCTTTTTCCTTTTATTAAGGGCAAGGCAGACCCAACTCCAAACACATTTTCCTACACCAATTATGAAAACTATAATCACATCTCCAGGGATCGTCGGCGAAGGCCACATTTTATCATTGCACAGGGAACAGCTCACAAGTTCCAATTTTTTTGTTTACCCTTTTTCGAATTTCACATAATCTGAAATTTTCCTTACTCTTTTACACAAACACACAAATGTTCCGATTCCAGCATAAATTGCAACTGAAAGCATGAAATAAATCGTCATGAAGGCCTATTTGGAGAATTAACCTAATTCATACCATGAAAATTTGAAGGCCTCAAATTATTCAGACAAACAATAATCAAATATTTAAAAGAAGAAAAGTGGGCAGAAAGAGATGGTGAATCACCTCTAAAATCCAATTTCTGAAGCCTCCTTCAGCTGCACATACATAGACACAGGGTTTTGAAGCTGAATTACTAGTAGATTATATACTATATATATATATTTTTTTTTATATATATACTAATACATATTTAATTGATCAATATGCTAAATCTGTAACTTGTCCTATTCATTTAACGTTATACATTTGTTAAATATCTAGTGCTTATAAATTAAATTTGCTAAAAATTTATACTTTTTCAGCTTATTAGCCCTTTTATTTTGACAAATATTTTGTCATTTTATTCATAATATTTTTTCCAATTCTCCAAAAATACAATTTCCAACTCCATTTCTATTACATTTTCGTCACTCATTATTCTCCTCAAAAATATTTTCTTTTAAATTTATAATTTTTGTAAATACTTTTAAAAACATAATACTTTTATTTTATAAAATTAGTTTCAACACAAGATGTACTTATTTAAATAGTTTTAGCGCCTAATCTAAACAACCCCCTAGACCCTAGTCATTCTAACACTATTTGTTTTACAAACCACATCAACTATTAATTGCTTCTTTAATAAAATTTATGTTAGCGTGTTTGATTGTACACAAAATTTGTCAAATGAAAGACGTTTAAAATTTGTCTAAAATACGCTTCAAAAATTTATGTGGCTATAAATAGTCTCTTGTGAAAATGAGAAATTTAAAAATAAACTATTTTTAAATACAGAGGAATATTATTCTTTTTGGGACAACTTAAAAATAAAAGTTGGTTACATAAACTGAAATTAAGAAAAAGGTGTACGGTTTAAAGCTTGAACCAACTGCTTGATAATAAAATCGATTTTTCCCCCAAAATGATTTTCAACACATTCGATGCTTATCAACTAATTTCAATCAGCTAAGTTGGTAGAACGGGGAGAAGGGAAGAGAATATTCCTACACAGAAAGAACAAAAGAGGTTTGACCAACATGATATTGCTCAAGACAAACAAACTGAAGTTTCAGACTCTCTTAATACACCAGAAACCTGAACATAATACCTAAGCATAACAAACTATGGAAACAATCTTATATATATATATATATATATATATATATATATGAACTAGAGGCCGTTTGGATTGACTTATAAACTGTTTTCAACTTTTTTAAGTGTTTGACGGACCAATTTAAAGTCATTTTGTGCTTAAAATAAGCCCCAATAAATTGTTGGATTTATTTGGATGAACTTATTTTAAACAGTTTACAAGTTGAAAACAGCTTATAAGTCAAAAAAAAGTTGGCCTGCACCTATTTTTTTTAAAACTTATAAGCAGTTTTCAACTTATAAGCTGCTTAAAAATAAGTCAATCCAAACAGGCTACTAGCTATCATTTAATCCTTCCAAGTAGCATCTATTAACTCTGAGGTGAGGCATTTGGAACCCCCCTCCCCTCCTTCAACCCAGTACTAGGTTGAACAGACTAGGATGTCGGATTTGCACTGTCATTGCCATCAGCAGAGTACGCTGTCGGAGGCTGCACATAACGCCAGCATAGGCATTGCTGTAAGGTGGCAGCTGCTGCCCATAGCTAGCTTAGCCAATATGTGGAGCCCCATACCCAGGGTGAGCTGTTGGAGTGCCATAAGAGGATGGAGGTCTCTGAGTTCCAGAATCACCCTGACCACCATAACTTGATTGAGCAGTTGATGGCTGTGGGTACCTGGGCTGCATCAGTGGAGGTTGGGCATAGCCACTTTGTGCACTAAGAGATTGCTGAGGCTGACCATAACCTGGCTGACTAGTTGGAGGCTTTTGGGCTTGAGGGGCCCCCATAACCTGCTGCGGGTTGGGCACCATAACTTGCTGCTGACTGGGTGCCATACACACCTTAGGAAGTAGGTGGCATCCCATACGCATCTTGAGTAGAACCTTGAGATGGGTAACTAGGATTAAGGCTAGGCTGCTGGCCAAACTGATAGCCCTGTTGACCCACGACTGATGACTGAGCTGGTGCAAGTGCTTTACTGCTATCACCTTGCATACCATATGAAGTGTTGTGTCCATCACAAGTTGGGTTCGGTACATTCCCATAGCTAGGGTTAGAGCTATAACCTTGTTGCTGATCATAACCAGTACCCTAATAACCAGATTGAGCAGCAGGTGCATGATATCTACTACAGCCATCTTGGGAGTAACTTTGTCCCTGGTTTTAACCTTTTACTGAAGGCTGATTGTAACTGTAGGCGGTAGTATCAGCTGGAGCAAATGAACCTCCAGATGTTTGTTGCTGTTGTGAGGGTGCCTGATGCCTATAGTAATCATAACCATTTGCACCACCGGCCTGAGACGTTTGTTGATTTGGTGCAGCTGTCTGATCCCAACCAGAGGCATATCCACTAGAGGCCTGTTGTGGAGGGTAGGGCTGCTTATCGGGTGGATCGGATGGATTATTATGCTTAACGATTTGACTTAACGGTTATCGGCTTTTAAAAGTACTAATCCGCTAGCCAACCTATAAGATATCGGTTGGTTCGGTATTGGATTAGCAATTATCGAATGGTTATCGGACGGTGTATCAGTGGTAACATGTAAAATTTCTGTCATTTACTTCACGTAAGCAATATGTGAAAAACTTTGATGGCAGTCAAGAAGATTACAAGATAAAACACACCTACGCTCATGTAGCTTCAATACAGAGATGAAAACATAAATTATAAAAGATAAACTCATGTTCTTCCTTTAAACCGTAGAAAACAGAAATGAAAACAGCGTCCAGTGTCCACTGTCCACAACTTTCTGCTCATCTTTCTTTTCTTTTGGAAGCACATTCTTCTCCTGCATTCAACAAATGAATACAAATCATATTAAATCAAACAATTTAATATTATGAATTTCAACATTACTCCTGTTTCAAATTAGATAATACAATGCTAAGGAATTTCAACAATGTATGACTGTATGTTAAACAAAAAGAGTACTAAAAGTTAGAACTTTTTCATTTCTAACCAATGTATGACTGTATTTCTAACTTTTTCATTTAATTCTCAATTCTCACCAATATATATTTATACCAATGATGAATCATGAACCAAATATCTATAAATAGAAAACTATATTTACTAAATATATTTCATTATTATTTAATCTCATGATTATTAAAGAAAACAAACCTAGACCGAACGGATCTTTCCAGATTTGTCTTTAATGTGGCGAAATCTTAGGCTATAGTCTTCGTCGGCGTTCACTAGCTGTCGCCTTCTTGTCGCTGTGATGGTTGGCTCCACCGAAGTCGTATTTGCTGGTTGCTGCTATCAATGTTGGCTCACCGCCTCACCGGAGTTTTGCTTCATGAAACGTTGTGAGTAGAAGAGGACAGAACGAGAAGAGGTGGAAGCGGAGGTGTGGTCTTGCTTGTCTCGACGGCGAAATTTCACCTGAGAGATGAGAGGTGATGAGAGAATCTGAGAATGGGAGAATGGAGATGAAACAGAGACAGAGCAAATAGAGCAAAGATGCAAGTCGGTGACCTTATAGGCTTATACTCTTTTAGGTAAATAAAATTAGGGTATAGAGTATAGACTGTATAGTAATAGTAATATAGTGACCTAAACTCTAATGTCTTGGGCCTGGCCTATTTAACTAAATGGGTTTAGCCTATTTAGTTAAATGGGCTTGACCTATTAAGATTTATTTTTAAGTTTATAAATTATAATAAAATATAATAAATTCTTAATGGGTTAACGATTTATCCAATAACAAAATTGAGTAATCCGTCATCCGCACCGATAAGCCGTTAATTATAAAATTTAAATCCATTCTCCATCCGCTAATCCGCTAATCCAATACCAATAAGCCAATAAGCCAATTTTACGATTGGGTTATCGGTAGCGGACGGTTTTGAACAGCCCTAGTGGAGGGTAACCAGGTTAGGGTGGTTGAGACATATTATATTGGGGAGATGGACCTGGGTAGCTCCAGGTTGATGGTAACCATAACCAGGTTATTGCATCTGCACACCAGGGAGAGCCCAGCTTGCAGGAGGTCGAGTTTGATAACCTTGTTGAGGATATCCTCCAGCTATTCCTGAATTTCTAACGCGATTCTGCGAGGAATTATTGTCTAAAATGAACCAAGAATGATCGATCTAGATGGTATATATTAAGATATTTTCAAAGGGCAAAACAAACCCATAGAGCTAACATAAAACACAGCAGATAAACCAACAGCATTACCACAATATAAACCCAGCATAACTGAAAGTTTACCAAACTTAATATGGAAAATACAAATGTATCAACACAAATGTAGACGCCTACATACCGTACTGGTCGTGTGGTACAAACTCCTACAGAAGCCCAATCTTCATCCTATTTGAAGCAACGGGTACCATAGCAAATAGAAAAGACCATACAAATTCTACATATATGCAAAATAATTCCTAACAGAAAAACACTAGCAACGGCCAATGCAGAAATATTAGCCTTATTGACCCACTTTGATTAAAAGATGATCCAATGGTGGGTGAGAGCTTTATGCTGTCAGCAGAGAAATTAAACACATATTGGAAGCATTTCACAACAATATCCTGAACTAAATTAATCCAGGTTTCTCAGTCATCCAGAATAATCATTTATGAATTTATTAATTAATCCAGAATAAACACAACGAGTTCATGTTATGGGATCTAAAGATGAACTCTTTGTTTTGGTGATGTCTTCATGAATAATGATGGAGAAAAGAACAAAAAGGAAAAAACAGTGTTATTATGGAAATAAACAACATTAGTGAATACTCAGAAAATAATATTCCCTACATGTCATAACAATTATTTTTTAACTTTTTCGAAACTGATAATATTGTATTGCCCAGCATTAGAAAGGCAACATATCGCTTACTCTGGAAATAAGTTAATAAGATAAATCAGTCATAACTACTGCAACAACTAGACTTGAACAACAAAGAACTTAATCTTCAGGGCCATCACTAAAACGTGTAAGAAAAAGTCTCCACCGCTGTGACTAAAATGTTTATGAATATTCTCAAATGTAAGGGATAATCAACTATACGACACAATAAATAGATTTTCAATTTTGAAATAAAAGAACACCAACAAAGTAATGGGAATTATATGCAGCATAAGTTATATCTAACAAACATCCTAGAAATAAATCCAGTTAATATTGACCAGTGTGAAAAAATAATAATATCTCAATATTGACTCCAAAGAGAGAGAAATAATCTCATAAGAACTTGGTCTACTCTCCTACCTCTCTAGAAATAAAGGGTCTCTTTTACTCCAAAAATAGAAGTTGTCAATAGTTAGGTTCGAAACCATACCAGAACACTACTAAGGGAACACCAACACTAAATGGTTTCATGTTGGTGTCACCTATTGTCCAATACACACTAGCCTGCAATATTTTCCAATAACAATATGTAACACCCCCAAAAAAATTTCACTAAGATTCAGACCATTTTTTGCGTACATATAGGATCATACTAGACGATTTCAAAATGCATGCATGAGTTAGAATTAATTCTTAAGAAATTGGAGAGTGTTGGATGTGATTTAGGGTCATAAGGGATCCCTAAAACCAAAGCCAAGTCCAAGGAACTCGTCTTGGCTATGTTTCCGAATGAGTTTATATAAGGGTCGACTTCCAACGACCTTATCTTTTTGAATATAACGAAATGGGTGGCATATGGCCTATTAAATTAAAGGTCTTTAAGTCTTTTTTCCAACGCCACCAAGATTGTATTTTGTGAAGTTCGGAGTTAAAAGTTATGACTATCTTACTACGGACTAGTGCTGCAGGAATTTCAAGCCTGGACCATAACTAGGGAAAACCTGGGTTTGGCGCCGCAGTGGCGCGGTGTGCCACTATAGTGCTAGGAACAAGCCTCAGTAATTTGGTCCTTGGCATGACGCGCCAGTATTAGATGTGCAGGGTTTTTAAGCCCATTTTCCAGAATCCAGAAAATTTAGGCTTGGCGCTGTAAGGGTGCGACGCGCCACTATAGCACCAGGAACAAGCCTCAGTAGTTTGGTCCTTGGGGCAACGCTCCACTATCTGATGTGCAGGGTTTTAAGACTATATTTGACTTGGTGCTGTAGTGGCGCGGCGCGCCACTATAGCGCCAGGAGGGTTTTAGCCCAATTTTTCCATATTTTTTAGGAAGGGCAAATTGGACTTTTTCCTAAGTATATATACTCTAGCCTTGAATGATTTGGACCATAATTTTCAGCCTTGTGCCTCTCTCTCTAAAAGCCCTAGACTCCACTCTCTTCTCTTTCAATCCACCTCCAACAAGGATTGCCTTCAAGAATTTCTAAGATTCAAGCTTCCCATTGAAGACCTAACATCAAGGTTCCTTCAAAGTCTTAACCAAGGTATGTAAGGCTACTCAAAGCATGGGTTGAGTCCACCCATGTGCCCTACACCTTCTTTGAGGTTAAATGTTCATAAGAATGGAGTTTTGATAGATTTGTGTCCAAATGGGTCTTTTCATCTATTAATCTAAATTTTATTATGTTGATGTTGTGGAGTTAAGAAAGTGATGTGCTACATGTTGGTATGAGTTGATTGATATGAGTGGTTAAACATATTTTGTTGATTTTCTTAACTATGTTGATTACTTTAAATATGTTAATTTTCTTAAATACATTGATTATCTTAAATTGTCTAATTTAAACCATGGAGTCATGATGAATCTCGTAATGATTTACTAAATGAATAAAGGAATGATTGGATGGGATGGTATGATGTTATAAATGCATATTTTAAACTACTCTTGAAAGATACAATTGAGATTGATCAGATAGTATGATTGGAAGAGGTTTGATTGTGATAGAATTGATGATATGACAAGGTTCCAAATGAGACTTATCGATATGATTTGATTGAGTTGATTGGATGGAGTTTTATGAGCATTGAGTCTTGGAAGGAGTATCGAGCACCGAATTGGGTAAGAGTAAGTAATAACTTGAATCCAATAACTATGTCACCAAACGTATGAGAGGATTGAACCGTTAAAGTCGGATGCTTCCCAAATTATTGTCCTGACATGATAGGACTTAGTTGGATATGGATCCATGATTGGTTGATTCGTTCATACCCTGACAAGGTATGAACGGATGTAGCAACAACGTCGGCTTATTTTACTATCACTGGCTCATAAGTGATGGTTGTCGGATAAGAGAAACTCCCATATAGGTCTTGATAGTACTCTGAGTTGGATTGGGTTGAATTATATGTGATTGGTCCCGTCTAAACCATATTCTTATTTAGACTTAGGATACTTGATCGAGTTGTTCTTTCTCTTGAGTTGAGATTTCGAGTTGATTGATTCTTCCTTGATGTTTGTTTTATTCGGCCATTTTACATACTCGTACATTCCATGTACTGATGCTATTTGGCCTGCATCATTTCATGATTCAAAGACAGGTACTAGAGATCATCAACCAACGCACCATTGAAGATCTTTTCACTTCTAGCTAATTGGTGAGTCCTCCCAGTTTTCGAAGGATATTGAGATTATCTTTATAGTTTTGATTTGTTTCCCCTTATTTTTATTTTTGGTAGCCATAGACTTGTCATTGGCACCTATTGGATTATTGATAGAGGCTTCATAGAATAGAGTGTAAAAATGTTGGATTATTCGTTTTGACTAGTTTTACTGTAGCTAGTTATTTATTGGGTATTTGTTTGGCCTTTGAACCTAAATTTATGAATAGTATCCTTGTGATTGAGTCTTCCACTAATAGAATATGAATGAATGAAAGTGTGATTAGAGTAGGTGGTTCACTTGAAGGCTAGAAATGGCTTTCAAATGCCGGCCACGTCTAGGGTACCCTCTTGGGGCGTGAAAAATATGGTATTAGAGCATAGAGTTTAAGAGTCCTAGAGAGTCTATAAAGCCGTGTCTAGTAGAGTCTTGCTTAAGGGTGTGTTGTGCACCACACTTATAATTAAGAGGCTACAAGACAGTAAAAATTATGTCATTTCTTTCATACTCTGAACTCGTGCGATAGAGTTAAACTCTGTAAAACTTCCTTTCTAATTCGTGCATTTATACGTTGCAGATAATGCCTCCTAAACGTACTGCCAACCAGAGAAATGTCGATAACACAGAGATTCCATAGTCAAAAATGCGCCCATCGAAGAATAGGGGCCGACCTGCAAGGTATGCTAAGGCATCTCAAGTGTCTACTACTCCGCTTGCACCAATTTTAGTGGAAGATTTTCGAGGAGCGATTGCCATGCTCACTCAACTAATGGCTACCCACAATGGTAACCAGAGTTCGCCAACTCTTAGCTCTAGTTCCCAAGAGCCGTCTGCTGCCACGAGGATTAGAGACTTTCTGAGAATGAATCCGTCGGTATTTACGGGTTCTAAGGTTGATGAAGACCCCCAGAATTTCATTAATGAGATGTGGAATATCTTGAAAGCTATGCATGTTACAGAGATTGAATGGGTTGAGTTGGTGTCTTATTATCTTAAGGATGTGGCAAACATCTGGTATAACCAGTGGGAACAGAGTAGAGGTGAAGATGTTGAGCCTGCTATTTGAGATGAATTTGAAGGAGCCTTTCTTGCTTATTTCTTTCCCAGAGAATTAAGGAAAGCGAAAGTGGAAGAGTTTGTGAACTTGAAACAAGAGAGTATAACCATTAAAGAGTACAGTCTAAAGTTCATCCAGCTGTCCATATATGCTCCAGAGATGATCCTAGATATAAGGTCGAAGATGAGAAAATTTGTCTCTGGATTGGGGAGACATGTGAAGAAGAAGTGCAAAGCGGCATTGTTGATCTCTGATATGGATATTTCCAGATTAATGGTGTATGCTCAACAAGTGGAGGATAAGAAGAGGAAAGACAGGGAGGAGCATCTGAGTACGAAGGTAAAATCAACTGGACATGAGAATGAATAGAGGCAAAACAAGGGCAATAGGTCTTTTTTCCAGAAGAGGTCTTCCAACTATGCCTCATCCACCACAAGTGCACCTATGTCGCATAACAGGTATGATCGGCAGGGATAGAGCCACCAGAATTTTAGATCCCAGGGTTCTCAATCCCAAGCTAGCATGGGTCAAGGTTCGAAAGGGAAGCCACCATACGGCAAGTGCGGTAAACTCCACTTGGGAGAGTGCAAAGAGGGAGATAAGGGTTGTTATAAATATGGCCAGGTGGGCCATTTTCAGAGGGAGTGTCCAACATGGGGAAACAGGGCCCAGTATTCTACCACCGCACCACCAACTAGAGGTAATCAGAGGGGCACTACTTCAGGTATGAACGGAGGTACAAACTGTCTATACGCCATAGGTAGTCGCCAAGATCAGGAAAACTCCCCAAATATCGTGACAGGTATAATTCAAGTCTTTTCTCTTGACTGTTATGTTTTGATGGATCCGGGTGCCATACTATCTTTTATAACTCCTTACGTGGCTAGTAAATTCAATAAAATTCCTGAATGTCTTCTTGAGCCTTTCAGTGTATCTACTCCTGTCGGTGATTCTTTCTTAGCTGAGAGAGTCTATAGAGATTGCGCTGTGTCAATCCATCACAGGGATACCTTGGCCGACTTAGTTGAGTTGGACATGGTCGATTTTGATGTGATCCTTGGCATGGACTGGCTTTATGTCTGTTATGCCTTTATTGATTATAGGACTCAGATTGTCAAGTTCAAATTCCCAAATGAGGCTATCATAGAGTGGAAGGGTAGTCTTGTCGTGCCTAAGAGTATGTTTATTTCCTACCTTAGGGCTAGAAAGTTAATCTCGAAAGGGCGTATTTATCACATCGTCCGAGTAAAAGAAGACAATATTGAGTCTCCATCCTTTGAATCAGTTTCGATTGTCAATGAGTTTCCTAAAGTCTTTTCGGAAGATCTGCCTGGAGTCCCTCCTGATAGAGAGATCGATTTTGGGATTGATGTCCTTCTTGATACACAACTTATCTCCATCCCTCCATATAGAATGGCTCCGGCAGAGTTGAAGGAGTTGAAAGAACAGTTGAAAGAATTGTTAGATAAGGGATTCATTAGGCCGAGTGTCTCACCATGGGGTGCTCCCTTCCTATTCATGAGAAAGAAAGATAAGTCCCTTAGAATGTGTATTAATTACAAGAAACTAAACAAGGTCACCATAAAGAACAAATACTCTCTTCCCAGAATAGATAACTTATTTGATCAACTTCAGGGTGTTATTTGTTTCTCAAAGATAGACCTAAGATCGAGCTACCATCAGTTGAAGGTGAGGGAGTGTGACACCCCAAAGACAGCTTTTCGGACCCGTTATGGCCATTTTGAGTTCTTGGTTATGTCCTTTGAGTTGACTAATGCCCCTGTAGCTTTTATGGATCTCATGAATTGAGTATTTAAGCCATATCTTGATATGTTTCTGATTGTATTCATTGATGATATTTTGGTTTACTCCAAGAATGAGGAGGAGCACGCCTATCATCTTAGAGTCATCTTACAAACTTTGAAAGACAAGGTATTATATGCAAAGTTCTCCAAATATGAATTTTGGCTTGCATTAGTGGCTTTTCTCGGCCATATTATATCTGGAGATGGTATTTAGGTTGATGCTCAGAAGATTGAGGCAGTGAAAAATTAGCCCAGAGCCACATCCCCAATAGATATAAGAAGAATTTTGGGTTTGGCTGGCTATTATCGAAGGTTTGTTGAGGGATTCTCATCCATATCATCACCATTGACCAAGCTGACCCAAAAGAAAGCTAAGTTCCAATGGTCCGATGCTTGCGAGGAGAGTTTCCAAAAATTAAAGGCCAAACTGATCACTGCTCCTGTTCTAACTTTGCCCGATGGAACCGAAGATTTTATGATCTATTGTGATGCGTCTAGAGTTGGTTTGGGTTGTATGTTGATGTAGGGGGGAAAAGTGATAGCCTATGCTTCAAGACAACTTAAGATTCATGAGAAACATTGTCCAACTCATGACCTTGAGCTGTTATCTGTGGTATTTGCTCTTAAAATTTAGCGCCACTACTTGTATGGAGTGCATGTTGATGTGTTCACCAATCATAAGAGTTTGCAATATGTTTTTAGCCAGAAAGAACTCAACCTGAGGCAAAGAAGAGGGCTCGAGCTACTCAAGGATTATGATATGAGCATCCTCTACCATCCAGGTAAAGATAATGTTGTTGCTGATGCTCTTAGCAAGTTGTTTATGGGTAACACTGCCCTCATAGAGAAGGGAAGGAAAGAGTTGGCTAAAGAGGTGTATAGACTAGCTCGATTGGGACTTTGGCTTGAAGAGAATAATGAAGGTGGAGTTAATGTTCAGGATGGGTCTGCATCCTCACTCGTGGCAGAGGTAAAAGAGAAACAAGACCAAGATCTCATCCTTCTCCAATTGAAGGAAGTTATTCACAAACAAAAGGTGATGGTTTTTACCAAAGGGGGAGATGGTGTGTTAAGGTACCAAAATAGATTGTGTGTCCCAGATGTTGATAATGTTCGAGAAAGGATTATGACCGAAGAACATAGTTCCAGATATTCTATTCATCCTAGCTCTACAAAGATGTATCATGACTTGAGGGAAGTTTCTTGGTGGAGTGGAATAAAGGGAGATATCGCAGAATTTGTTTCCAAGTGCCCAAATTACCAACAGGTTAAATTTGAGCATCAAAGTCCATATGGGTTAGCTCAAAACATAGAAATTCTAGAATGGAAGTGGGAGATGATCAATATGGAGTTTATTACAGGTTTGTCGAGGTCCCAAAAACAGCATGATTTGATTTAGGTGATTGTGGACAGGATAACGAAATCAGTTCACTTCTTAGTAGTTAAGACTACTGACACCGCAGAAGATTATGCAAAATTATACATCCAAGAGATCATCATATTGCATGGGGTCCCCTTGTCTATCATCTCAGACAGAGGAGCTCAATTCATTTCCCAATTATGGAGATCCTTTCAGAAGGGACTGGGTTCAAAGGTGAATCTTAGTACGGCCTTTCATCCCCAGATAGATGCCCAAGCGGAGCACACCATCTAGACATTAGAGGATATGTTGAGAGAATGTGTACTTGACTTCAAAGGAAACTGGGATGATCACTTACCTCTCATAGAGTTTGCATATAATCATAGTTATCATGCAAGCATTCAAATGGATCCCTATGAAACTTTGTATGGGAGGAGGTGTAGATCACCAATTGGGTGGTTTGAGGTTGGTAAAGTTGAGTTGATTGGGCCTGATTTTGTCCACCAAGCTATGGAGAAGGTGAGAGTTATTCAAGATAGGCTAAAGACAACCCAAAGTTGTCAGAAATCTTACACCGATATGAGGAGGAGAGACTTAGAGTTTGAGGTGGATGATTGGGTGTACTTGAAAGTGTCACCCATGAAGGGCGTCATAAGGTTTGGAAGGAAGAGAAAGCTTAGTCCTCGATACATTGGTCCTTACTAGGTTGTGAGTAGGATTGGGAGTGTCGCTTGTGAGTTGGAGTTACCCTCAGAGCTAGCCGCTATTCATCCGGTATTTCACGTTTTGATGTTGAAGAAGTGCTTGGGCGATCCCTCATTAGTAGTCCCCATTGATGGTATTAGAGTTAAGGATAACTTGTCATATGAAGAGGTTTCGGTCCAAATCCTTGATCGCTAGGTTTGCAAATTGAGAAACAAGGAGATTGCTTCGGTCAAAGTTTTATGGAGAAATCAATTTGTTGAGAAAGCCACATGGGAAACGGAGGAAGATATGAAAGCTAAATATCCGCATCTATTCGTGCCCATCGATGAGAATGTTAAAGGTAATGTCTATTTTCTTGATTTGAATTCGTATGTGCATTTTTTAGTTCAGGTAGTAAATTATTTTGAGAATTTGATTGGTTGAATGACTGAATTCTGATTGTGATTTGTATCTCGAGTCCATCCTTGGTTTACTCAATATTTGAGGATGAATGATCCCAAGGAGGAGATAATGTAACACCCCCAAAAACTTTTCACTAAGATTCGGACCATTCTTCGTATACGTATAGGATGGTACTAGATGATTGCAAAGTACATGCATGAGTTAGGATCAATTCCTAAGAAATTGGAGAGTTTTGGATATGATTTAGGGTCATAAGGGATCCCTAAAACCAAAGTCAAGTCCAAGGAACTCATCTTGGCTAAGTTTCCGAATGAGTTTATATAAGGGTCGACTTCCAATGACCTTATCTTTTTGAATATAACGAACTGGGTGGCCCACTATATTAAATTAAAGGTCTTTGAGTTTTCTTTCCAACGCCACTAAGATTACATTTTATGGAGTTCGGAGTTAAAAGTTATGACTATCTAACTACGGACTAGTGCTGTAGGAATTTCAAGCCTGGACCATAACTGGGGAAAACCTAGGCTTGGCACCGCAGTGGTGCGGTGCGCTACTATAGCGTCAGGAATAAGCCTCAATAGTTTGGTCCTTGGCGCGACACACCACTATTAGATGTGTAGGTTTTTTAAGCCCATTTTCCAGAACCCAGAAAATTTAGGCTTGGTGCTACAAGGGAGAGACGCACCACTATAGCGCCAGGAACAAGCCTCAGTAGTTTGGTCTTTAGCACGATGCGTCACTATCAGATGTGCAGGATTTTAAGCCTATATTTGACTTGGCGTTGTAGTGGCGTGGTGCGCTACTATAGCGCCAGGAGGGTTTTAGCCCAATTTTTTTTGAGGAAGGGAAAATTGGACTTTTTTCTAATTATATATACTCTAGCCTTGAAGGATTTGGACCATAATTTTCAGCCTTGTGCCTCTCTCTCTAAAAGCCCTAGACTCCACTCTCTTCTCTCTCAATCCACTTCCAACAAAGATTGCCTTCAAGAATTTCTAAGATTCAAGCTTCCCATTGAAGACCTAACATCAAGGTTCCTTCAAAGTCTTCACCAAGGTATGTAAGGCTACTCAAAGCATGGGTTGAGTCCACTCATGTACCCTACACCTTCTTTTAGTTTAAATGTTCATAAGAATGGAGTTTTGATAGATTTGTGTCCAAATGGGTCTTTTCATCTATTAACCTAAATTTTATTATGTTGATGTTGTGGAGTTAAGAAAGTGATGTGCTACATGTTGGTATGAGTTGATTAATATGAGTGGTTAAACATATTTTGTTGATTTTCTTAACTATGTTGATTACTTTAAATATGTTAATTTTCTTAAATACGTTAATTATCTTAAATTATCTAATTTGAACCATGAAGTCATGATGAAACCTGGAATGATTTACTAAATGAATAGAGGAATGATTGGATAGGATGGTATGATGTTATAAATGCATATTTTAAACTACTCTTGAAAGATACGATTGAGGTTGATCGGATAGTATGATTGGAAGAGGTTTGATTGTGATAGAATTGATGATATGACAAGGTTCCGAATGAGACTTATCGATATGATTTGATTGAGTTAATTGAATGGAGTTTTATGAGCATTGAGTCTTGGAAGGAGTATCGAGCACCGAATTAGGTAAGAGTAAGTAATAACTTGAATCCAATAACTACATCGCCAAACATAGGAGGGGATTGAACCGTTAAATTCGGATGCTTCCCAAATTATTTTCCTAACATGATAGGACTTGGTTGGATATAGATCCATGATTGGTTGATTCATTCATACCCTGGCAAGGTATGAACGGACGTGGCAGCAACGTCGGCTTGTTGTACTATCACTGGCTCATAAGTGATGGTTGTCGGATAAGAGAAACTCCCATATAGGTCTTGAAGTACTCTGAGTCAGATTGGGTTGAATTATATGTGATTGGTCTAGTCTAAACTATATTCTTGTTTAGACTTAGGATACTTGATCGAGTTGTTCTTTCTCTTGAGTTGAGATTTTGAGTTGATTGATTCTTCCTTGATGTTTGTTTTATTCGGCCATTTTACATACTCGTACATTCCATGTACTGATGCTATTTGGCCTGCATTATTT
The DNA here is from genome assembly GCF_947179165.1 of Solanum dulcamara. Taxonomy (NCBI): domain Eukaryota; kingdom Viridiplantae; phylum Streptophyta; class Magnoliopsida; order Solanales; family Solanaceae; genus Solanum; species Solanum dulcamara. The sequence continues at coordinate 58,145,200 of NC_077241.1, read as the reverse complement.
TATGATGCAGAGACAGGTACTAGAGATCATCAATCAACGCACCGTTGAAGATCTTTTCACTTCCAGCTAATTAGTGTGTCCTCCCAGTTTCCAAAGAATATTGAGATTATCTTTATAGTTTTGATTTGTTTCTCCTTAATTTGATTTTTGGTAGCCATGGACTTGTCATTGGCACCTCCTGGATTGTTGATAGAGGCTTCATAGAATAAAGTGTGGAAATATTGGATTGTTCGTTTCGACTAGTTTTACTGTAGCTAGTTATTTATTGGGTATTTATTTGGCCTTTGGCCCTAAATTTATGAATAGTATCCTTGTGATTGAGTCTTCCACTGATAGAATGTGAATGAATAAAAGTATGATTGGACCAGGTGGTTCTTTTGAAGGCCAGAAATAGCTTTCGAGTGTCGGTACCATCTAGGGTACCCTTCCAGAGGATGACACAATATTAGTGACTGGATATAAAATTCAATGGATACAGTTTATATCTTATCCTGATATTAACTAAAGAACTCAAACAAGAATGATCACAATTATTATAGATAAGAATGCATCCTTAATATTAGAGAAATTTTATGGTTTTAGTTACCTTCTTGGAAAGTCTTGTCCCAACCTGCCTTACACAAAATCAAATATCCAGAAGTCCAGTATAATATTGAATAGATCAGTACATAAAATAAGGATATATCTAGATTTTTGTATGATCATCATTGATATAATAACTTAAAGCTAACGTAGACTGCAGACAAACCCAACCCTGCAATAACTACCCACCTCAATGAACTTGTGAAGAAACTAATCAAGAAACTGAGGCATAAGAAGATACAATGTCATACTACAAATATGTTCTATAGATGGACCATTTATCCAAAGTCAATATGGAGTTGTACTATAGAAGAATACTGCACTCTTCATGACCTATTAAAACTAGAACTTCAGCCTATGCCTGAAAGGAATAGAAGAGGGCCTAATTAAAACTAGAAACAAGTATAACTGAAACAAATAAGAATACCCTCTCTAAAGTAAAGTAGAGCAGGTGCTCATCTCCTTCATGCATGGGTCATTTAAAATGAATTAGAAAGTCCCATGGATTAAAACTGTAGATAAAAAAGATGGTGGCAAAATGATATCTGCAAACTATTGTGATCAGATAGGGATATCTATTCATCACAACTTTAGATACAAGTTATGACCACCCAGTGGAAGTTAGAGTTAAAAATGCTCAGCTTATCATTCATGATGCTTTAGCACCAGAATAAATTTTACAATATTGTGGTTAGAGCAATCCTAATTTAGAATTCAGGTAAGAACTTAGTAATGCTAAAAAGGTTAAATAAGGAAAACTTGAGCATTAAGATAAATTGCAATCCTCCACAAAATAAACTCCTTTGTGATTGTATTTATCAATTATATCTTGGTTTACTTCAATAATGTGGCCGACCATGTTCGCCACTTAAGGGCAGTACTTCAAAGATGGAGGAAGGAGAAGTTGTATGCAAAATTCTCTAAATGTGAGTTTTAGCTCGAATCCATGGCATTCTTAGGTCATGTTGTGACCAAGGATGATATTATGGTCGATCCCTCCAAGGTTACAATGGTTTGTGATTGGGTGAGATCTACTTCAGTTACAGAGATTTGAGTTTTATTGGGTTAGCGGTCTATTATCGTTGGTTTGTTTAGAGTTTTTCTTCCATCATAGACCTATTGACTAGGATGACTCAAAAGACCATGGTATTTCAGTAGATTAATGAGTGTGAGACAATCTTTCAAAATCTTAAAGAGTTATTGACCTCGACACCTATTCTAGCAATACCCGAGGAGGTTGTGGCTTTGGTTGTATTTTCTAATACTTTGGATGTCGATTTGAGTGGTATATTAATGTAGAAGGGAAGACTTATAACCTTTGCTTCTCCACAACTGAAGGTATATGAGAAGAACTACCCTACTCACGATTTGCAGTTAGCGGTGGTGGTATTCTTTTTGAAGTTATGGAGACACTCTCCCTATGGTGTGTATTGTGAGGTCTTTACCAATCACTGTGGCCTAAAGTATATCTTTTCTTAGTCGAATCTGAAAATGAGCCAACGAAGGTGGTTGGAACTATTGAAATACTATGACATCACTATTCTTTATCAACAGGGCAAGGCTAATGTCATAGTAGATGCTTTCAGTTGGAAAGCACCTAGTATGGTTAGTTTAGCCTTTCTTAAGTTGGAGGAGAGGCCATTGGTGTTAGGGGTTCAGTCATATGTAAGACAATTGATCCGACTTGATAGTTGTACACCTCATATCATTTTTCCTTCATGGAGGCTATGTCTACTTTGATGGACCATATTCGTGCCCATCAGTTTGGTGATGACAAGTTAAAACAATTCAGGAAAAAGTATTAAAAGGTGAAGCTAAATCGGCTTCCCTTGAACCGAGGGAGTTTTGAGGATTAGCGGTCGCATTTGTGTGCCAAAAGTTAGTTATTGGATGCGTATGATATTGGAGGAGGTTCATTGTTCAAAATATTCTATTCACTCGGGGGTGGCAAAGATGTTTCATCAATAGTGTCCCTATTGGTGGTGTGGCATGAAGAGAGACATTGTTGATTTTATGGCTAAGTGTTGAAATTCCAACCAAGTGAAGTATGAGAATACATATTTGGGTGGTTCTATTCAAGAATGCCCATTCTCGAGTAGAAGTGGGAGCGCATTACTATGGACTTTATGATAGGGTTACCTTTGACTTTGGGTAAGCATGATTCAATTTGGGTGATTATAGATCGATTGACCAAGTTGGCTCATTTCATTCTAGTGAAGACTAGCTATAATACATAGAAGTTGGCTAGGATCTACATTCGTGAGATCATTGGTTGTATAGAGTGCCTATTTTTATAGTGTCTGATAGAGGTACATAGTTTACCTCTCATTTCTGGAGTACTATATATGAGCAGATGGGTACCATGCTTGAGTTGAAAATAACTTCTCATCCTTATCGGATCGGACTATTCAGGTGCTCGAAGAAATACTCCGAGCCTGTGTTATGGACTTTGGTAATCATTAGGATCAGTCCCTTTATCTTGGTAATAATAGTTACCATTCCAACATTCAGATGGCGTCGTTCAAGGACTTTTATAGGTGGAGGCATAGATCTCCCATGGGATGGTTTGATTTTTTTAGGGTATGACTTTGGTATATCAATTTGTTGAGAGATGATATGGATAAGGTGAAGTTGATTCAATAGTGCTTTGTGGTTTCCCATAGTAGGTAGAAGAGCTATGTAGATAGGCATATTAGATATGTATCATTTTCTATTGGTGAGCGAGTGTAGCTCATGGTTTCACCCACTAAGGGTGTGATGAGGTTTGGGAGGAAAAGGAAACTCAGTCCGAGGTTTATTGGATCTTTGGGGATTTTGGAGAAGTATGGGGAAGTGACCTATAAATTTGCCTTACCTCCACACCTTTTAACTATTCATCTTATGTTTTATGTATCGATGCTTAAGTGATTCCAACATGATGATTCTCATGTGATTCAGTAGGACTCGATTGCTTTGGATCAGGACTTTTCATTTGAGGAGGAGTCTATTGCTATCTTGGATCGATAGACTAGACATTTGAGATCAAAACATATTGATTCAGTGAAGGTGCAGTGGAGGCACCAGCCAATTGAGGAGGCTACATAGGAGGTAGCGTCCGACATGTGGCATAAATACCCTCAGCTTTTCACTCCTTCAAGTACTCTACTTTGCTTTTTATTCGAGGATGAATATGTATTTTAGTGGTGGATAGTGTAATGTCCCAATTTTTTGAGAAGTTATATTTTAGTGTGAAATAACCATTTTGCCTTTCCCCTCAGTATTTTCATGCTTTATTTGTGTTGTGGGGATGGTTGGTTTGATTTCTAATGCGATCGGGTGAAATTTTAGTGATTTTGAGACCTTGAGTGGTGTTTTTAATGAGATGGTTGACTTTGGTCAGCATTCTAAAATTCGAGCGTTGGATGAAAATTGCGTCAGTTCCATTGCATCCGAAATATCTAGTTTGGTCTAGTTGAGTGTTGGATTGGAGCCATGAGGCCTTAAAATACGATTTGGAAATTTAGGCTTAAAGTTGAGTTTTAGGCCTAAATGAGGTTTGGAAGGGTATTTTCATCATAACAACTTTTTTCAAAAATTCTATGATTCTATTGAGTCTGGAGTATCGATCTTAGAGGGATAGCATATTCATTTTATTTTTATCAGACCCTAAATGACTTTTGAGGGTCCAATTGATGGCATTTTTGAATTGGCATTGCTGTTGTATTCTGTAATCTGGTGCATGCAATCTTTTTCTTCATGATTACAAGATTCAGGTTGTGTTTGCAATGTAGAGTTCCTCATACTCTTCACTATCGTAGTCAATGTCTCGCATTCTAGATGAAGAGTCTTCAACACTCTTCGCAATCGCGTCCAAGAGCTCGTATTTGCAATGAATCAAACCCCTGTGCTCCGCGATTGTGAGGGTTAGTAGTTTGCGATCGTGATGAAGGATTTATGCATGAATAATGTCAAACTTGGGAGTTCTTTTCATTTTCTCATTTCCATCATTTTAAACATTTGAAGCTTGAGGGAGATGACTTTTGAAGATTTTTTTGGGGAAAACTATTTGGGTAAGTTCTTTTATCATTCCTAAATCATTTCATAGCAATTTCATCTTTCAAAACTCTTTTAAAATTGCTAATTTCATGGTTTTCAATCCATTTCTAGCTTGATTTTAATGGGTTTTTTAACTACAAACTCCTCTTATGTGAAAAATCTGAATTTCAAATAAAATTCTAGTTTTGCCCTTTTTGTTTCTGAGGTTATTATTTGATAATTTTTACTCTGGTTCTAAAACTTTATAATATGGGTATCGTTGGACTCCTTTTGATAAACGCTTTCCATTCTTGATAGTTGGCGATCGTTTGGGAGTCGCTGTTTTAGAGTAGAGCTCCAGTTATAGTGTCCGAGTGAAGTATCAGCCTTCGAGGTAGGTTTGACTATCTTTCTTTGAGATTGGGATTGGGTAATTGATCATTCTTATGCTATAGGCTTTGGAATGGGATTGTAATGTGAATTGGGACTGTTGTTTATATAGGGATGCGCTGTGTGGGGGCTTATTTGTGCGGTTAGCCCATGTGGGGAGCTTATTTGCTATTCTACTTATTTTGAGAGCATGAGATTCATAATTTTCCTGTGAGAGATACTTTTAATACTATTTGACTTGTAATGTCCACGTGGAGGGTTGAGTTTGGGGTTTTGATCATACATGCTACATGTTGAGTTGAATATTTCCCCCATGTCATATGTGTTGTGATGCATTCATCCTCATTCATTATATCATTGATCTCGAAAAGTTGAGTAATGTAGAAATTCTTTTTGAGAAAATAAATGAGACCCCTTTTTATATCCTTGACCACAAGCTAGGTGGCAAGTTCATGAGATATTGAGACTATTATTTTTTATATGGACTGCGAGTCCCCTATGATTCCTTGTATCGAAGGCTTAGCTCGACAGGTCTATACGACAGGTTGTGTGACAATTTTGATTCCAGAGTACCACCACATCATTGCATCATCTTATTGTATTACATTGCTCTTTGAATTATATATCTTATGGTAATATGTGATATTGAGTTGACCTTATATATTTACTTTACTCTTGCCATACTATATAAATTGATGACACCGATGCTAGAGTGAGATTTTTCTATATGCAGGTGAAAGCGTTTCTTAGTTTATTTCATAAGTTTAATTAATTACTTATACTCAATCGATCAAACCTACTGTGTGTCACTTTTAATGCAGATTCTAGTCAGGGTATTACACGTGGCGTTTAATCTCATCTACCGGATAGTTCATATAAGATTGGTGATAAGATCATGTGTTTCGAATCGCCATTAGTTCCATATTTTACTTTCAGTCTTTATTACAGTTCGAAGACTTGTGATGTATTTCAAATTCCACAGTTGTATTAGATGTTTTTTATACTTATAATACTAGTTTTTGGGATAATTGTTCATTATACTTCTTTTCTTTTCATTTGTGGCCTGACTTCTCCTTTGGAAGTCTCGTATGTGATTTATTGTTCGACTTACACATCAGTTTGGATTTTGAGTGTGTGCGATCATAACCTTGGTTTTTGGGTCGTGGGAGTTTAGCATCATCAAAAACATTATATTCCAATGGTTGCGACTATTAGAAAGGATGCAACCATTTGTAGGGATGTTTGTACGCGCAATGTTTTTGCTTATTGGGTAATTAGATTTTTAAATTAATAAGGGTATTTGAGTAATTTAACATTCAATTTAATGAGTTCATGCTTTTAAGGTAGTATATATATAGTAAAAATTGGAAGATATGTAAATCGATATTCTCCATTGAGAATTGATAAGATAAATAGTGATAAATAAAGATGAATTATTATGAAATTTGGAATATCAATAGTAATAATTTAGACAAAAATTATATACTAGTTTACATATATAAATAAAAAAATTAATTTTAAAAATATTTATTTATTCAAATAGCAATCAAAATGAGATATAAGTCAGTCAAAATTAAGTGTTAACAATAGGGATTTCATAAATCCAATTCTTATTTAAGCTCTAAATAATAAGTGCAAAAGCTAATTAATGTTCTTTTCCAACTTTCAAATAGTAGTTGACTAATTGCATTTAATTGGTAATTTATTCACTTCTTCTAGATTTTAAAATTTATTGATTGAATTCACTTGGAAAGTTGGTATACCACCTATATCTTATATATATGAGGACTTGTGTTTTGAATCAATATACAAAATAAAAAGATTATCATTGAGATTTGAGATATAGTGAAGTTGTAAAGAAGATGAAGAAGGAATCAATCATTGTATTCATTCTTCTTTGTATATTTAGATCAATTTAATTTCTTACAGGATATACATCAAATTATTACAGAGAATACATAGGAATTAATTTGATAGTTTAGGGTAAATTTAGATATTTTGATTGACTATATGGCTCCACAGAGACAATTGTTATAGCCAAATTTCGTATAGCCACACAAATATTATGATATATTTTAAAACTTTAGTTTTTGTTAAACTTAGTGCCTTACTAAATTCTTACGTACAAAGTGAAATATAAGAAATATATATTCTTTCATTTTCTATTCATTTAAAGTTTACAAGTTTGACTTTGATCATATCAATATTAATTGATTGAACTTCATTATAAATATAGTGGTAGTAACTTGAAGAAACTGAATATGTTTAATTTCTATGTATTGTCAACAAATTTACTTGAATTAATGACATTAACATTTATTTTATTGATATATGTTCAAAACCATGTGTGGTATTGGGAAAAGTTCAAAAGTGTCGAACAACAAAAGATTGTAATCCTGCATCTTGTAAACTTGGGATTATACTTTGTTTTGATGGAATTTGTGTATGTGATGAGGGAATAAGGAGGAATGTTTCTTTCAATAAAGAAAATATTTATATGGGTAGATGTTCTTGTGGATGTAAACCACATTGTGTCATAGGAATTTGCACATGTCCTTATTGTTGGAAGCCAAAACTAAGACATGTTTGAGGTATAAGAGAATATTTATCTTATTATAATGAAAGCTTAGATAATCTTTTATCTTATTATAATAAAAGCACAGTCTGTCAATTCAATGCTTTACTTCCTTCATCCCAATTCATACAAGGATAAATCTATTGTGGTAGTTATGGGCTCATGTAAATTTAAGAAATCTACTAATTATTTGTGAATATTTTATTTGACTATGAATATAATTATGAACATGTAGATTTATCTTAATTAAGATCTATATGAGAACTATAAACTTTAAAATGACCATGAGAGTTATTACAATACAAGGTCTCATAGGTTCCTCTGGATCATAGTCTAAACTAAGAAAAGGTGAAAAAGTAGCATCAGTACAAACATTAGAAATTGATAGGCATCATAGGACATCTAAGATTAGTAATATATATATATATATATATATATATATATATATATAATAACAATTATAAAATAAGTAACTAGGTAATTCCATATAATCAACACATAAGTCTTAAGTCATCAGAACCATCACAAATACAAAATTTAAGGTATAAGTAGGTATAGACACAACTCATCATCATCCTCTAAACGACCAAACATACAACACTCAAACCAATACTTAGAAAATATAAGTGTAATCACTTATAGTTGTATAAGTATGTACCCCTATGTTAACACATCTCCCTTAACCTCACTAGACCTTGACTAGCATGTTAGAAACATGAAACACTAAGGAATAATCACCAATTAATATAAGTTATCAATACACTTGTCAAAATAAAACAAGTCAATAGAATCATATATATTATATCCATCCTTGCCTTGCAACTGTACAATCACTACATCTGCAAGAAATCACTAACATTACTCTCAGAATCATAAGTCTCACTCTCATCAATATATAAATGCTAAAGAGCTTTAATATTTTCCATCTATTCATGGCATGCAAGCCATCCTAGGTGTCTATGTACCATATCGACGTGGTACCAAATCCAATCACACATATAATCACTTGTTCATAAGATCACACATGACTTAGCCACTTTTCATCTGAATAGAAAATATAGTCTTACTGTTTTGACATATTTCAATATTCTAACCTCTCTAATTACCTCTTAGGATAATATAATAAGTATAGAATAACCAAAAGTTTATATTTCATAAAATCAATGAAATAGACAGTTCAACAGTTTACATGCTTATTCATGCAAGCAATACTTACTTAAATCATAAATCACACCAATTATGTCTGATGACCAATCAACGTGTTATACAAGTCACTTTGTATATGAATAATTAAGCAAAGTCTAAATCCAAATAAATCATAATCTACCTTAATCGATGAACCGGAAGTAAACAAGATAAATTATCGGAGCCTTCCATTTTCTCAAAGCCTCAAAATGCTCAACTTCTAAGACAAACAAAATATGATAATACTTTAATCATCAATTTCCTTAAATGAAGTTTTTGGTTATTCAAACCCAACTAATTCTACCTTTTTGGAAAGTCTAATGAGTTATTTAAAGGTAAGTTCATCAAGCTGGAGGTTTCCATAATCAACCCAATCTCATTCATGGATTTTCAGCCCCATCAACCTCTCTTAAGCAGTTCATATGCTCAAAGAACCCATTTTTATGGGATTTCTGAGTTCCCCAATATCATAGTTAAAGGATAGGCTCATAATTTCATGATAGAAGACCAAATTTAATTAACTAAATTTGGAATCATGCATAAATATACTATCCCTAAATTTTTCCCCAACAGTTAAGTATTCATAAGGTTCAGCCTATAAAGTTCCATGAAAAATTTACCCTTCGCTTCTGGGAAGAAAATGGATAACGAAAGAAAAAGATGAATTAGAAGAACTTACCTCAAGAGAGAAAAGCTCTAATTCTTGAAAAAGTCGCTCTTGGAGTTTTCTGGTCAAATATTCTAAGTTATGACCAAGACTAGGAAAAACACTGACTTATAAATTCTCAATCTTCACTATAGCAAGGGTCTTTACTATAGTGAAGGTCATTATAGAGAGGAGGTCCTTCTCTATACCAAAGTCACGCAACTTTGATACCTTCTCTATAGCGAAAGTTGTTATAGAGAAGGAGATCTTTGCTATAGTACCTAGGAAGATTTTCACTTTGCTTCATTTTAATGACTCTCAAGGTTATTTATATATTTTGTGTGCTTTTATTATTTTCCCCCTTTTCGTAGCTTCTTATTAGCATTTATGTGTTGTTTGGATGGGTGGGACGCTTCTCGTGGAAGTTAAATGAGTTTTGAGTTGATTAGGCTATTTTAAGGCTTAAGGTTTGAAATAGTTGACCTTAGACAACATCTAGAGATTTTAATGTCGGATGAAAATTCCATCAACTCCAAAAGGATCATTTTGGTTTAGTGTGATGGTTGGTTTGGGTTTTGGGACTTTCGTTTTGGGTTTGTGCAATTAGGTGCTTTAGTTTTGAAGTTTTGGCTAAAGTTTGACTTTGGTCAACATTATTGGTAAACATGCTCAGATTAAAATTCCGTCATTGTGGTTAGCTCAAGAACATCAAATTTGATCTAGAACAACTTTTGATTCAATTTTTGAGGCCTTCAGGAGGAGTTCGTGGCTTTTTGGCATTTTATGGGATTTTCTTTAAAAGTGTTGACTTTTGTAAATATTTTATTGTGATAACCTCTGTTGGTTATTTCATTGAGTCTGAAATCTCATTTTGAGATGGTTTGCACTTTTGGTTTGCATTGTTTAGACCTTGAGTGAGTTCCAAGGGTCCATTTGAAGTTGGAGCTTTGTGCTCCAACTAGCTGTTGCAGTAGAAATTGATGTCGTCGCTTTAGTAGCCCCTAGTTTCTTTAGCATACCATTAAGTGGCCTAAAAGAGGGGGCATCAAAGAAGGCGGAGGTCGCTTTAGCGACTGGCCAACCGCTTAAGCGATGGTCGATTTTGGGGCCTGGCAGCCGCTTTTGTGGTGGGCACCTCCTAGGTGAGAGTCGCCTTTGTGACCCTGTTGACTTTAGCAATGGATACTACAGAGGATATTTGACTACTTTTGTGGTTGTCGCAAGCGGATTAAATCTCTTTTCTTCCTCATTTTCTTCAAGAGTGAAGAACCTTTAAGTTGAAGCTCGGTTTGGGATGATTTTGCTCATTTCTTGATCAATTCAAGTGATTCAAAGGTAAGTTTCTACTTTCAATTTTCTAAACTCATTTTTTGCTTCAATTTTGTATTTCACTTCCATTTTAGTCCTCAAAGTCCTTGATTTCTAACCTTTAAAGTGAGTAAATTGACCATTTGAGCTCCGTCTTCGCCCATGTTTTGGGCATGTGATCCTCAATACAAAGAAAATGTAATGAAGGCATCCTTTTTGTAATTCTATAACATCGATTCGAGGGTTGATTTTTGACCCAATTTCATTCCAAATTTCATATTTGTAATACGGGTATTGTTGGACTCATTTTGACTTGCGCGATGTGTTCTTGATAGCATGAATGCAGTTCAAGGCTCTCTAGAAGGGATAAAATGCTCGAGTAGAGTTCGTGTGTGATTTTCGACCTGATTTATGTTATGGTTTCCTTTTTTTAGACTTGGCTTAGTTAGATTAATTATATTGAGTAGTATTGATGATTAGGTTGGAACCTTAGGTTGTGTTAGGCATTAATGATCTTTGGATAATTATGGCCATAAGTGGAGTTAGTTAGCGTAGTTTTAGTCAGAGGGCCCTTAGTTTAATGTAATGAACCATTTGGTCATTATGAGAACTAGAGCTTTTTATTGCATAAAATACTCATCTAGTAAATTTTAGGTAAAATTTTGGACTATTCGGTAACTACAGTTATTTATTTGACGAGTAAATTTAGATAATTAATTTAATTAGTGGGCTAAAGTGATATTTTATTTAATACCGTATACCACTTGTCCCATATATACTAAATTATGCTAAATGGAGTAATTATTATTTTCTAAAATTATAACCAAATAATTGTGGCTCATACCCTTGACAGAAGAACTCAAGCGACTTCAACTGCATATTGGAAATGTTCTGGGTGTCGAAGAAAGGAAAAGCATTGGTGATTTAGCTTGATTGACTTCGTTTCTTCAGATGAAGCATACAAGGTTTATTCTATATAATAGAGAGATTCTTAATAAAAATTGATAGTTGTTGAGTAATGTCGTAAAGTTTTCTATGCATTTAATTATTGTGGTTTGGATGGTTTATATGTTGTTGTGATTAGTCTACAAGCCCAAGACCATGAAATCCAAAATCTCTAACTTGCTCTATCAAAATTGATGCTTTGAATAAAGAAGACTTACTGAAATATTGTTAATGAAGTAGAAAGTAATGATAAAGAATGATAAATTAACTATATTATTGAATCGGGTGCCACGAGCCACCATAATTTATTTAGATCAGGTGCCATGAGCTGACACAATATTATTTTGATCGGCTGTCGCATTTCGACACGATAATATTAAAGGAAAAAAAATTAAATGACCTAATTATAACACCCCAATTTTCTTTTTATGTTTTTTCTAAAAGGTTGTCAGGTGATCCACGTTATCTATGAAGTTCTATGTGAGTAGTGATGGTTGGAGATAGGTCTAGAGAGATTTGGAAAGAGCTGGAGGCCAAGTAATGAGTCGTGGTAATCATCCTACTTGCCTAAGCTATCGACTTGGATGTTGTTACATAATTAAGCTACTTGAGAACACGTCGAGCTTAAATAACGAGGCCTACATAGGTTCTTAAGGTGAAATGAGATTTCGAACCTTCGAAAATAAGCAAGTAGGTGACAAGTAGGTGATACACCTACTTGGGGTAAGTAAGTGACATACCTACTTGAGGTGGACCCCACCCTACCATGTGGCAGCCTAGGGTTGGAGGCATGGTGCGAGGTGGCACTCCTACAAGTTGGACACGTGTCACCCTTAGGAGATTCCACGTGTCATAGGTTATATATACATGTATTGATGACTAAATCATCATAAGTTATCCTTTACAATTAGAAAATGAGAGAAAAGAAGAGAGAAGCGTAGAGAAAAGAGAGAGGCAGCCACAGATTTGGCTTGAAGTAAGGTAAGTCCTCCGATTTCTTTCCATAAATTAATTATCTAAGGTATTCCTCGACTAAGTGGAGGTGTTTAACAACGTAAAATTTATAGTTGGGGAAGCGAGGAGGTTCTTTTTCTCGTTAATAAACCCATTTTTGGATGAGACTGATTGTCACGCCCCAAGAGGGTACCCTAGGCGTGGTCGGCACTCAGAAACCATTTCTGGCTTCCGAGAGAACCACTTGGTCTCATTTTTTATTTATTCATCAGCAGAAGACTTAAGAATACTAATGTGGGCTAGTCATAATCAAAGGAAAAATAGATAATTTTTATAAGAAGTAGTTTCTAAGGAGAACTACTCCGATTACATCATCAGACTCTGTCTATGAAGCCTCTAATACTCTTAGATGGTGCCAATGACATGTCCATGGCTACCTCAAAAGAAACATCACACTCAACAATAATAAAAGGATAAGGAGTTCCTTCGAATACAAGAAGGACTCACCAAATAGCTGAAAAGAAATGATCTTCAACGATGCGTCTGTTGAGGATCTCTAACACCTATATCTGCATTATAAAACGATGCAAGTCGAATGACGTCAGTACGTGGAATGTACGAGTATGTAAAATGGCAGGAAGGTAAGGACAGATATCAAGAAACTCTTCTCAAGAAAACTCAGCTCAGAACTCAACATCATCTCAACATGAATATGTAATGCAAGTTTAAAATATAATAATAAAAATAATAGTAATAAGCAATGCTTACTCAGTTGGGAGTTTCTCTAACCGACAACCATCACTTATGAGCTAGCGATGATACAACGAAGCGATGTCGTTGCCACATCCATCCAATACCTTGCCAGGGTAAAGGACATCACCATCTTGGATCCATTCATCAAAGTCCTCTTTTTGGTACTTAAGAGGCATAGCCTCCATCCTACGCTGGCTACGTAGTTCTGGGGTTTGAGTCAATTAAACTCTTATCCAACTCGGTGCTCAATACTACTCCCAAAATATGTGCTCATATTAAACTCATCATCTAGTCTCATTGGACTTTAATTTAAATCATCAAACTCATCTCATTTCATGTTCATCAATCATTATACTTCCAAAAACATCATTTACATCTCATCAAAACATCTTGCTCAAAATATCATTTTCTCAAATTCATTCAAATTCAACTCTTTTGCTCTTTCAAAACTCAATAAAATACATATATAGTATTAATTCATATAACTCTCTTTTTATCAATAAAAATAATAAAAAACCAACATCTTTACTCAAAACATGTGTAAAAATATTCATAACATCAAATCAATTAGGATTCATGGGAAAGTAGCCATGAACAATAATTCCAATAATATGAGAGATAACAATAATAATAATATTAATGCATAAATATATCTAACTCAATAAAAGAAGAATTAATTCATTTAGAATTCAAGATTTGGATAAAACTCAACTATAACTCAATTATAATGAATTTAAATATTGGGCGCATGGACGAACTCAATCTGATGCTATGAAAGCCTTACATACCTTAAATCTGAAGGTTTACTCCGAATTGGAACACTCTTGGACCCCTAGCCTTTTCTTCTCGCCGGAGCGTTTTGTGTACTACCCGGAGTATAAGAATCACCGGAGTAGTATTTTTATACTACTAAAACTAAAACTATATTTGAGAAGAAGTATATATATAGAGAAGAAATGCTTAAGAAAGCTTGATGAATAAAATGAGGAAATAAGGTGGGTATTTATAGGTGGGAAAGAGGGACCTAACAATAAATAAAATAATTATAAAGAAAAAACTGAAAATTTAATGGAATATATTGATGTCATGGATGATGTTAAATAGAGGACAATTTATGTCATGCATGATGTCAAATGCATCTAGATGTTTCCATGGTAGGTAAGATGAGTTCTTTTTAACAGAATACTCGTTTTTGAAGCTGCATTTGAATAAGATAAATTCCTTATTAGGATTTGGTGTCTTCATAAGAATTGTAGATATGGAAGTCTAATTTCATATCGTTCAAAAATCAACCAATTTGGAGCAACCTACAGTGAGATAGGAATTTTCTTCTATCAACACTCAATTCCGTCACAGCACTATATCTTGCAAAGATTAATTTATTTGACCTACTTATACTCCGAATTTGTAGTTATGTTCTTCATGAAAGTTGTAGGTAAGGATGTTTTAATTACCCAGAAATTTGAATCACCTAATTTGGACCAACCTATGAAAAGTTATGCCCACAATACAGAGGCTGTATTATTTTCGTCAAGAATTGAAATAACGACATACAACATTTTAGGGATTGTTACACTAATGTTAGTAATATAGTATAACTCATTGTGTAAAGATTCGTTTCGAGTGATTCAAGATATTTTGGAAATATATTTCATAGGTATATAACTTTCATTTTGGCTCTAAAACCCATTTTTGTTTTTATCTTCTCGAAAAAGGGTGATGAAGTATAGGGGAGGTGCTGCCCAGATTTTATTTTAGAAATCCTACATGGATTGTTGTTGGTATTTTGGGCATATCTTTTTGTACAGAATTGTTGTAGGGGTGATTCAAATTTGTATGCGATCCTAAGACACATGTATATAACTTTAATTGAGGCCATAAAGCCTATTTTCCCCATTTACCCCTTCTAAAGTGAGCAATAATACAAGACAGTTGGTTGTCTAGAATTTCGGTTTGAATAGTTTGGGCTTATTTTTATTAATTTCATATTTAGTTTCGATATGATGAGACTCTTAAACTTAAGTAGGTATTTGATTATGTATTTAAGGTGTATATGTGCTTATATAAGCTAAGAGTAACTGTTTGACGAAGTGGATTTTGGTTGGTCTATGGCGGAGAGGAATTGAGCTCCTCGAGTTGTGGTAGAACCTGTTGTAGGCTAAAACGCCAAGGTTTGTATATAAACTTGAACTTGGAATATTTTATTTTTCTGAAATTTAAAGTATTTTGATGGGTTGTTTCCTTACTCCTTGTCTTGTATTATGGTATGACTATTATCTCAAGTATTGCAAAACTTTTGCTAAACCGCCCACTTATACGAATTGCTTGATCATTTTGCATTCTTGTTGGGACTTTGTCCTTCTTGTTATGGTGACTTGTCATCGATATTAACATGTCTCTCGATTCGGATCTTGTCTATCTTGACTTTGTATTTGATACTTTGATATATTTGTTCACTTGGGCTTTCTTTTACCTTATTGAGCCACCTGCGACGAACAAGGGAATTGAAAAATCTAATGACTCCAAGCCCAAAGTTTTTACACCACTAAGCTTTATGCTTAGCGATAGTTATTTTCTGTCGTAGGTAATGTGCGGGATGAGATATGAAGATGTCCATTTGGATTAGACTTTTTGGAGCCCTTGTGAAGATCACATCTACATATGCATCTAGTTTTTATAAATATTTTGGGGGACTTGTACATGATACATGTGGCACTTATGTATGAAATTTTGAAGGCTTGTGAAAATAAAACTATATGCTTGTAACTTAAACAGGGTGACTAGTTTAGCTATTTTGGAGTGTGCTTTTAACTCAAGTCATGCATGTACTACATTTATATATTGGCTTGTCATTTTGCACAAAGAAAGATAATAGTTTTGTAATAACTACTGGTTTGAGTTTTGTGTATTTTATGGACCCGCAATGGTGTTGACTATTTGTGATTTTTTTTTAAAAAACTACCTTCTATTTTGTAAGTGGCATCCTCCCAAAGGGGGTGCTACATTAATACTACTCAACCTTAAATAATCCATTTCTCAAAAGAGTGTGGTATGGAGGCTTGAGTCTTCATGTGTGTTTTTGATATTGTTGATTGATTATATACTTGTTTCGTTGTGCTCTCATTTGATCTTGTTGCTTGCCACCTATTAAGTGATATAGTTGATTTTATATTATTACTTTATGCATATTAGTTTTTATTTGCATTCAGCTGATGATACCTACTTAGTACATGTTGCCCTGTACTGGCCTCTACTTGTATTTTTCTTTGTTTTTCTTTTGTTGAGTGCAACGAGTGTACCAGCGACTTTGACTCGCCCTTAGCTCTTGCCAATGTCCAGCACATCAGGTTCCAGGGTGAGCTATTTTCTCTAGCTCGTGTTGGATTCTCTTAGTCATAGCACAATGTCCATATTTTTTGGACACATACTATGTTCTTTATCTATTCTGATATTTGATACTATCAAACTTAGTATTTTGGGAGTAGATATCCTTAATGTGATGACTTTCAGATATTGGGATTGCTATGTAATAGGCTTTAGTGGTTTTTGTTATTTCTTACTTTCATAAGTTTGAGCTTCCACATTATTGTCGTATTTCATAAGTTGAATAACTAACATAAGTTGGGGGTTTGTATTGTTGGTTATATTTAATTGATCTACTTAAAGAATAGAAAAGAACATGAAGAGCATCTGAAAAAATTATTCTCGGATTGTTAAGGGAGAAGTGGCTTTATGCCAAATTCCCCTAGTGTAAGTTCTGCTCAATGGAGTGTCCTTCTTAGGGCACGTGGTTTTTAAGGATGGAATAATAATGGATCCCCAAAAGATTGAAGAGGTTAAGAGTTGGGAAATGCCAACTAATGTTACAGAGGTAAGGATCTTTGTTAGTTTAAGTAACAACTACCATCGGTTCGTCAAGGTATATTCTTCCATTGAGTCCAGTTGACCAATTTGACCAAGCAGAATGTTCTATTTGTATGGTCAGATGAGTGTTAACAGAGTTTTCTTAAACGCAAGACCATGTTTACTATTTTATTAATTCTTTCCTTACCGATAGAAGGTAAGAATTTCATTTTTTTCTGATGCATCTTATTTTGGTTTAGGTGCAATGCTATTGTAGGAGAGGAATAAAATTGCCTATGCTTCAAGAAATTGAAGGTACATGAATGTAACTATCCCACTTATGATTTCGAGTTGGTTGCAATTTTATTTGCATTGAAATAGTGGAGGCATTATCAACATGGAGTTAAATGTGAAGTGTATACAGATCATCATAACTTACAATATGTATTCACTCAGAAAGAATTGAATTTGAGATAGAGGAGGTGGATGGAATTGCTGAAAGATTATGATATCACTATTCTTTATCACCCAAAAAAAGCTACTGTGGTGGTTGA
Source organism: Solanum dulcamara (assembly GCF_947179165.1). Classification (NCBI taxonomy): domain Eukaryota; kingdom Viridiplantae; phylum Streptophyta; class Magnoliopsida; order Solanales; family Solanaceae; genus Solanum; species Solanum dulcamara. Next base: position 58,127,451 of record NC_077241.1, on the reverse strand, counting down.
GCCTTGAGCAGAAAAACAAGGAGTATGGGAAGTTTAGCTCATTTGCAGGTTTCTAGACGTACATTGTCTAGAGAGGTTCAAACTCTGACTATACTTTATAAGGCTCTAAGTAATTGAGAAAGGAGGATTATTGGCATGTGTGGAGGCAATAACTTCTTTTCTTGACAAGATTAAAGGAAAGCAGTTTAATGATCAAAAGCTGAGCCGAATTCGTGATATGGTCTTGTTGGGTGAGGCCAAGGAAGTCGTGATTGATGAGAAAGGCGTCTTGAGGATTAAGGGGTGGGTATATATTCCCCATGTTGATGACTTGATTCATACTATTCTTATAGAGGCTCACAGTTCGAGGTACTCTATACATCCTGGTGCAACCAAGATGTATCATGATCTGAAACAACATTATTAGTGGAGTAGAATGAAATATGACATTATTGATTTTGTGGCCCAGTGTCCGATTTGTCAGTAGGTAAAATATATGTACCAGAGGCCTAGAAGGATGCTTCAGAGAGTGCCCTTCCCTGAATAGAAGTGGGAAAGGATTGCACTGGATTTTGTGGTTGGTCTTCCAAAGACATTGATAAGTTTGATTCGATATGGGTGATTGTTAACAGGTTAACTAAGTATGAACACTTCATTCCAGTTAAGGTTAATGCAGAAAAGTTAGCCAAACTCTATATCCGCGAGAATTTCAATTGCATGGAGTTTTAGTTTCCATCATATCAGATAGAGTTACACAGTTTACTTCTAACTTTTTGAGGACTTTGGAGGCTGAGCTAGGTACTAAATTGGATCTTAGTACCGCATTTCATCCTCAAATCGATAGGTAGTATGGACGGATAATTCAAGTGCCTGGGGATATGCTTCATGCGTTCATGATATATTTTAATGGTCGTTAGAATCAGTACTTACCTTTGACAGAGTTTTCATACAATAATAGTTGGCTCCATTTTATGCATTGTATAGTAGGATATTTAGGTCTTCCATTGGTTGGTTTGATGCATTTGAGGTGAGACCTCGGGGAACTGATCTTTTGAGGGAATCATTAGAGAAGGTAAATTTATTCAGGAGAAGTTTTTAGCATCTCAGAGAAGGAAAAAGGAGTATAAAGACCAAAATATCACTAACATGAAGTATATGGAGGGAAACAAAGTTTTGTTGAAATTTTCACCCATGAAGGATGTGGTGAGATTTGGTAAGCGAGGTAAGCTCTGTTAGAGATATATTGGACCGTTTGAAGTTCTTAAGAGTGTTGGAGTGTACAATGAATTGTCTTTGCCTTTAGGTTTTTTTGGAGTACACTAGGTATTTCATGTGTCTACTCTAAAGAAATATCATAGTGACGGGAAATATATTATTCATTGGGATTCAGTTCAACTTGATGAGAATATGTCTTATGAGGAGGATCCTGTAGCAATTTTAGATAAGGAGGTTCGTAAGTTGAGATCAAAGGAGATTACATCTATGAAGGAACAATAGAAGAATTATCCGGTTGAGGAGTCTACTTGGGAGACTGAGGCAGATATGCACGGAAGATATCCACATTTGTTCGTAGAGTCAAGTACCCTCTTTCTACCCTCGCTCTTCTTTTGTCCATTCGGGAATGAATAGTGGGTAAATTGGTATCTGATGTAATCACTCATTAGGTTGTTTTGAGTACTAGAGCTTTTTATTCCATAAAAGTCTCATCCCATAAATTTTAGGTGGATTTTTGGACTATTTGGTAACTGCAGTTATTTAGTTTGTGGGTAAATTTAGATAATTAATTTAATTGGTGGGCTAAAGTGATATTTTATTTAATATCTTATACCACTTGTCACATATATACTAAATTATGTTAAAGAGGTAACAATTATTTTCCAAAATTATAACCAAATAACATCGTCTCAAACCCTCGAAAGGAGAACTCGAACAACTTCAACTGCAGATTGGATTCTGAGGCATCAAATAAAGGAAAAGCATTGGTGACTTATATTGATTAACTTCGGTTCTTCGGTTGAGGTAGATCATGGTTTATTCTATATCATAGAGAGACTCTTAATAGTGATTGATATTCATTGAGTAATATTATGATGTTTTCTATGTATTTTAATTGTTATGATTTTGATGGTTGATATGTTGTTATGATTGGTCTGCAATCCCAAAACTGTGAAATCCATAGTCTTGAACTTGCTCTATCAAAAGTGATGCCTTGAATAAGAAGGCTTGCTAAAATATTGTTAATGAAGTGGAAAGTAATGATAAAAATGATGAATTAACTATACTATTGGATTATTATGTATCATTGTTTCAAACTATTAGTATTACTGTTTATTCTTCGTAGTATTGTTCTTATACCATAGATCTCATCTTTGTACTACTAGTATCATCGTGCTGCTCTTTATATACTTGATCTTTATGATCTCGGACAACCTATGATGCCTACTAAGTACCCCATATTTTGGTACTCATACTATCCTTTTGCATCATTTTCTGATGTAGCTCATTTACAAGCCACCCTTTGTGAGCATTGGATCTCCTTTGGCCATCGTAGACTTGGATCGTAGTGAGCTCCTGGCATCCAGAAACTTGCTACTTTCCATCTTTTGTACTGACTAGAATGAGTAGTCAATTCTCTTGTACATATAGATTTTCTGTACTTTGTAGCTCTTGTATAGGTGACACCAGGCTCGAGGATTTGATCTTGTGTTAGTTTCTCTTCTCAGTCACTTTTGGGCTGCTTTAGTAAATTTTTTGTAATTTGATTTATTGTCTTCCACAAGTTGCCTTTTTGGGATTTAAGCTTGCCTACTTGGGGGGTGTATTAGGCACCATTATGGCCTAATTTTGGGTTATGACAGGGTGGTATTAGAGCTTTAGGTTCATCGGTCTCACCAGTAAAGGAGCAAGTGCCTAGTCGAGTCTCGTGGATTGGTATGATGATGTTTGTATCCTATCTTCAAGAGGCTATAGAGCATTCTTAGGAATATTTTACCTATTTTGTTCTTTATTGTGTATTCTTACTTTGGCAATTTTTGAGTGTTTGTTTATTTCCTTCTTTCTTAGATGCCTAGGAAGAGATCATTTGCAGGAGGTCGAGAGCCTCCTGCACCAGTAGGTGGGGCCCAAACTAAGGGTTGAGGCCTAGTTCAACCTAAAGGTCGAGGTAGAGTGTGAGCTACAACTTTTTCTTAAGATCAGGAGTGGGCACCATCACCAGAACTTGCGATAGAGGTTGAACACATTCACCGTCAGCCGAATGGTGTGGGTCAGCCCAGCCTCTACCAAGATTTGTGGCTATGCCTGTGCTTCAAGATACATTGTCCAAGATCCTTAGTTTCATGAAGGGTATGTCTCAGGCAGAATTTATATAGTACTTTAGCTAGACCACAAGTCTGTGACAAGGCTCAAACTCCAGCCCAAGTAGGGATACAGGGTGTTCAGACTCTAGGGGCACAACCTACTACTATGGCTCCATATTTAGTGGTTTAGACAGTTCTAACAATTTCCCATCCTATGGCAGCTAGGCTAGTCATGTCTTCTTAAGAGCAGAAAATGCTACAGCGGTTCATCAGGATGGGCCCTCCTAGGTTCACAGGCACAATGGGCAAGGATACCCATGATTTTTTAATTAGTTTTTAGGAGAGGTTGCATAACCTCAGGTTAGTAGAGTCTCACGAGTTCAATTATACCACCTTCCATTTAGATGGGCCAGTAAAGCAGTGGTCTTATCTCTAGTGTAGGCCTGTTGGATCACCTTCAATTACTTGGGCGATGTTCTTCATCTTATAGATGGTGGCACTTCTATGGGTGCTACTGGCCAAATGATTCAGGCTCCAATTCAATTATTTTAGGGTGCACATTTGGATCTTCAAGATGTGGTGTCTAGTCAGGTTCAGTCAGGATGTCTTAGATGGGTACTTTTTGGGGACCGTATTATGAGTATGGCATAATAGGTCACTTTTCCAGGGAGTTCCCTACAACTGGTCACCATAAGCGATAGGGCTAGCACGGTCAGCAAATTTAGACCCCTCGGGCTTTAGTTCAATCTACCATAGGTAGAGCTCAGAGTGGCAAGCATGGTCTCCAGGATGCTCGAGGTGCTCCTCAATCGGGCAGGTTAAGCAGTCAAGGTGGATGTCATATGTATGCTTTTTAGAAAGGCCAGATATAGAGGCTTCGAACACTGTTATCAGAGGTACGATCTCCATCTCTCATTAACCTACATATGCTTTATTTGAACTGGGGTCTATCTACTCGTATGTGTCTGCCTATTATGCTACTCATCTGGATGTGTTGTGTGAGCCTTTGCCTAAGCCTATGTGTGTAGCTAAGATCTTAGGTGATTCTTTAGTAATGGATCGAGTGTATCAATCTTATTTGGTGACTATCTCTGGGTATGATACATATTGGATTTTATTAGATATGGTAGACTTCTACTTGATTCTAGGCATGGATTGGTTATCTCCTCATCATGTGGTCTTAGATTTTTTTTCCCAAGATTGTTACTTTGTGCATGCCTGACATTCCTCCGATTATGTGGATAAGTATTGTTAGCCATATTCCTAGTGGTGTGATCTCTTTTCTGAGGGCACAGTGGTTGGTAGGAAAGGGGTTTCTAGCATCTCTTGCTTATGTTCGTGATACTAGTGCCAACACTCCTTCCCTTGATTTAGTTCCGGTGGTTAGAGAGTATCCTGATGTGTTTCTTACTAATCTACTTGGCCTTCTTCTTGACCGTGATATTGATTTTGGCATTGATGTTGAGCCGGGCACACAGCCAGTTTCTATCCCACCCTATCGGATGGCTCAAGATGAGTTGAGGAAGCTTAAGGAGTAGCTCTAGGACTTTCTAAGTAAGGGGTTCATTAGGCCTAGTGTGTCTTCTTGGGGTGCTCTTTCCCTGTTCGTAAAGAAAATAAATCCCTCCTTATATATATGTATTGATTACATTGTAAGACCCCAGAAGTTGGAAGGCCAAACAAAAGAAAAGGATGCAGAGAAAAGTTGCAGAAAACTGTTTGTGCAAGTTCCTACGACCCAACCTACGGACTATAGAAAGTTCTACAGGCCACAAGAAAGTGGTCATAGGGAGCCCAGCATTTGGGAAAATTTTGTAGTTTGAGACGGTGACAACCCATAGATATGTTGACGAGCCGTAGGAAAGGCTCTTAGAAACTATCCTAAAGAAGGGAAATTTCACTGTGTAAACCCGACCTATGAGGGGTTCCTATGGATTGTAGGAGTTTCTATGATCCGTAGAAAGGAACCGTAGGAGAGGTTCTGAGACTCAAGGATTTGGGAATTTGTAGGTTGCTAGGACGAAGGGTCTCTACAAACCTTAGGACCATTGACGGGCCATAGTTCAAACCCGTAGAAGTTTCCTGAAGATGGGAAATTCAGGGTTTTCATAACTCTTTCTATGAACAAGTAGGATGGTTTGTAAGAAGGTTGACAGAACATAGACCCTACTTGTAGGTTCAGTCCTGAGTTTTTGGATTTTTGGTTAAGTGTAAGTGTGCATTGAAGGACAACACCTACGACTTGTCACTACTCCTATGACTTATACGTCCTTGCTTGTAGGTCACTCCGATCAGATTTAATGAAGGGCATTTTTGTCTTTTTCCATTATTTTATCAATGTACCTGGATATTTTTGTGGAATTATGCAAATCCTATAACTACATATATCCTTCAAATTCCTACCATTCCCCCTTATTTTCTCAAAATCACTCTAAAGCATCAAGGATTTCTCTCCTAAAAGCTCTTCTTCTCCATCAATCTAGGATTTTAAAGTTTCAAGCTTTTTCTATGAATTTAAAGTTAATCTTCATTAAGGTATGTGAGAATTCATCCATGGAACTCTTTCATCCATGCAGTCACAAGAATTTCTTTCTTCTTTAATCAAATTTCAATTCTCCAAATCTTAGGGTTTTGATCAAATTGCATATAGGTCAACTTAATTCTAATTTATTTAAATTCCAATAGTCTATTCATGCATGATTTGAGTTAAATTACATGTTTTCAATAATATTTTCAATAACCAATGCATTATGCTATGAATTTCATGTTTCAAGTTATGAGCTTATGATAAAAGAACTATGAATTATTTATGAATGATTATGAAAGTTATGTATTATGATTCAAGTATGATTTCAAGTAAAAAACCATGAATTGTGAAAGTTTTTCTCATAATATGCAAGTTATGATGATTCAGATGCGTAGAAAGTTAAGTATCCACAAGTTCAAATTATGATCATGGTTTTCAAGCAGCTATACTTATGTTATATTTTTATAATGATGGATTGGTTGATTTACCTTTCCAAATGACTATGTTTTATATATTTTGTTGGGATTAACTTAGCACTAAGTGAACTTTATGTGGGGATCTACGAGGGAACCCTAGGAGAAACCATTAGTTCCTAACTACGTGCCATCGTAGGTTTTCCTTAATGACTTAACTAGTGGATCCATAAATATCTAGCTCATGATATGTTATGTTTATGATACGGAGTCTGCCTTGGCAAGTAGCCTCTATCTTCTTGGTGTGGGTGTTACATGGGACTCTATGTTATAGCTCACATATTCTTACATTTCTGTTATGGTTAATATCCCACATATGTATATGTTATGTTTTACAAGCCCTTATGATGTTTTAGGATGCATTGGCGACATGTTTAAGATTTTCAAAAGCTTTCAAGTTCTTACTCATGTTTTAAGATATTGATCATGCATCACATATTCATCTTTACTATGTCCTATTATTATTTTTCATGTATGCTTGTCACATACTTATTGCATTCATGTACTAATACATATATTTTGCCTATATTGTATCATAATGTAGGATCAATGATCTTCATGCACATTCCATTCGTGGTTAGAGTTTGATACTATTCTCTCATTATTGGTAAGTCCTCAAGATTTGAGGATAAGAGATTTAGCTTTCATTTCTCTTTATGACATTTACTTCTATATTTTGGGTGAGCTAGGAACTTATCATGTTAGATGTTATAGAGTCTATGTTGTCTTCTTTTCATTCAACTTGGATTTGATTCCTCTTATTTCATGACATCTATGTTTAGACTTTTATTCCTCTTTTATGATATTTTTTGTTTGTCTTAATTACCTTATGTATGCTCATGAATGATATGCTAAGAGGCCTAGTTGGAGTTTCTCGGGATTTTAATTATCGTGTCGCACCTAGGGTCTAGTTTGGGTTGGGACATATATACAGTTAAACAAGGTAACTATCAAGAACATGTATCTTATGTCATGAATTGATGATTTATTTGACCAGTTTAGGGTGAAGCAGTGTTCTCTAAGATAAACTTGAGATCAGGCTACTACCAGTTGAGGATTAGAGTGACAGACATCCCTAAAACTGCCTTTACGACTCAATATAGCTACTATGAGTTCTTAGTCATGCCTTTTGGGTTGACTAATACCCCAGTAGCATTTATGGACTTGATGAATCATATGTGCAAACCCTACTTAGACTCTTTTGTGATAGTGTTCATCGATTACATTCTAGTCTACTCCAAGAGTAGGGAGTATCATGAGACATATGAGGATTATACTCCAGACCTTGCCTGATCAAAGGTTGTATGTCAAATTCACTAATTAAGTTTTGTCTTGAGTATGTAGCATTCTTGGGGCATGTGGTTTCCAAAGAGGGGATTAGAGTGGATTCGGTGAAGGTCACCACAATTCGTGATTGGGTTAAGCCTATTTCTCCCATTAAGGTTTGTAGTTCTATCGATTTAGCAGGCTACTACAAATGGTTTGTAGAGGGGTTTTCTTTGATTGCAACACCTTTGACTAGATTGACTCAGAAGAATATCTCTTTCCAGTGGTCTGGCGAGAGTGAGGTAAGCTTTCTGAAGCTTAAGTCCATGTTGACTTCAACTCTAATTCTGACTCTTCTTGTTAAGAGCCATGGTTTTATAATCTACTATGATGCTTCTGATATTGGCCTAGGTTGTGTGTTAATTTAATAGGGTAGGTTATTGCTTATGCTTCTAGGCAGCTAAAACTTCACGAGAAGAACTACCCTACTCATGACTTGGCTTTGGTGATGATAGTCTTTGCATTGAAGATTTTGTAACATTATCTGTATAGAGTTCACTGTAAGGTGTTAACTAACCATCATAGTCTTTAGTTCCATCTTCAGCAAGAAGGACCTTAATATGTGGTTGGAGTTACCGAAGGACTATGACCTCTCTATTCTTTATCACCCAACCAAGGCTAATGTGGTGGCACATGCCTTGAGCTGAAAGGAAGTGAGTATGGGGAGATTGGATTAATTATCTGTAGGGGAGTGGTCTATGGCTTCGTACATTCAGTCCCTAGCAAACTGGATGGTTAAAGTTGATATTTCTAATTTGGGTAGGGTACTTGCTTGTGTAAAGGGTAGATCTTATTTGATAGAGTGATTTGTGGACAACCATTTGATGATCTGTAGTTGAGGGTGATTCGAGATAAGGTGTTTAGCGGCAAGGTGAGGAAGGTGAACTTAGATCCAGGAGTGGTTTGAGAATTGAGGGTCGTATCTGTGTCCCTAGAATTAAAGATTTGGTTAGGTTGATTTTGGAGGAGTCTTATTATTCCAGATATTCTATTCATCCTAGCACGACAAAGATGTATCATGATTTGAGGCAAATCTATTAGTTGTGCAGGATGAAGAGGGATATTTCAACTTTTGTGGCCAGGTGCTTGAATTGTCAGGAGGTGAAGTACGAGCACCAGATCTTATTTTAGAGTAGAAGTGGGAGTGGATACTATGGACTTTGTGGTAGGCTTTCCATATAATTGTTAGAGGTTTGATGCTATTTAGGTCATTGTAGATCAATTTACCAAGTTTGCTCACTTTCTGCTGGTTAGACTACCTACAGTTCGGAGAGGTTAGCTTAGATCTACATAGAAGAGATTGTATATTTGCATGGTGTGCTAGTGTCCATTATTTTAGATTATAGTACTCAGTTTACTTTGCATTTATGGAGATATATTTAGAGGGAGTTGGGTACTAGGGTTGAGGTCAGCACAACATTTCATCCACATATTGAAGGTCAGTTTGAGAGGACTATTCAGGTCGTATAGGACATGCTTCAGGTCTGTGTTATTTATTTTGAGGGTCAATGGGATAAGTTCTTGGATTTAGAAGAGTTTGAATATAATAATAACTACCATTCCATCATTTATATGGCTCTATTTGAGGATTGTATGGTAGGAGGTCTCGATCTCTGGTGGGATAGTTTGATGGCTTCGAGGTTAGTCCATGGGTCACGACTTGTTACGTGACTCTATGGATAGTGCCTGTTTTATTCAAGAGAAACTTCATACTACCTTGATTAGGCAAAAGAGATATGCAGACTGGAGGCTACGAACCTTAGAGTTCATGGTTGGTGATAGTGTGTTCCTACGAGTATCCCCCATGAAGGGCGTGATGAGATTTGGTAGGAAGGGAAAGCTTAGCCCTTGGTTCATCGATTTTTTTGAGATTCTAATATGGGTAGGAGGGGTGGCCTATGAGATAGCCTTACCTCCATCTCTTTCAGGTGTTCACCCTATTTTTCATGTTTTTATGCTGAGACAGTATGTTCCAGATAAGTATTACGTGCTTTAGTGGGATTCAATTCAGTTGGATGAGTTCCTGGCTTTTGAGGAGGAGTCAGTGGCTATTCTAGATAGGCAAGTTAGGAAGTTGAGGACTAATGAGATTACATCAGTAAAGGTTCATTGGAGGAATCGTCAGATCGAGAAGGCGACTTGGAAGACTGAGCTTGATATGCGGACCTAATATCCTCGTTATTTTGAGCCTTAAGGTACTACCCTCCCTTTTACTTTAGAGGAAGAAAATTCTTTTAGTAGTGGATGTTTTAATGACCCTCGAGGTCGTTTATATGTTTTTGTATGCTTTTACTATTTTTTCCCTTTTCGTAGCTTCTTTGTGGAATTTATATGGTGTTGGAATGCATCACAAGATTCCCAAAGAGTTCGGATGAGTTTTGAGATGCTTTGACTATTTTTAAGGCCTAAGGTTTGAAAGAGTTGACTTTAGTCAATATTTGAAGATTCTGATGTCAGATGAAGATTCTATTAATTCTATTAGCTCTAAAAGGGTCATTTTAGTCTAGTTTGATAGTTGGCTTGGGTTTAGGGTTTGTACGATTAGGCATTTTAGTTTTGAAGGTTTAGCCAAAGTTTGACTTTGGTTGACATTCTTGATAAACAAGCTCAAATAGAAATTTTGTCAGCGTGATTAGCTCTGAAATTTCAAGTTTGGTCTTGAATGACCTTTGGTTCAATTCCCGATGCCTTCGGAAGTAGTTTATGGCTTTTTAGTATTTTGTGGGCTTTTTTTTGAAAGTATTGACTTTGGTCAACATTTTGATAGGATGACCTCTGTTGGTTTTTTCGTCGATTACATGGAGTCTGGAATATCGTTTTTAGTGATTTGCACTTTTAATTTGCATTGTTTGGACCCCAAGCGAGTTTCGAGGGTCCGTTTGAAGTTGGAAATTTTTGCTCCAACTTGTTGTAGTAGTCACTGATGAAGTCGCTTTAGTTGCCGTTGGTCGCTTTTTGCAGTTGCAGCTTAAGCAACCTAGGGATCGTAAAAGAGAGTGGCATTAGGAGAGGTGGGGTTTACTTTAGTGACCGGCCATACTCTTAAGAGGTGGTTGCTTTTGCGGCCTAGAAGCCACTTTTGCGGCAGGCACCTCCTAGGTGGAGGTCATTTTTGCGACCCTTGTTCTCTTTAGCAATGGATGCTAAAGTTGTTATTTGACTATTTTTATGGTTGTCGCTTGGGGATTAAATCCATTTTCTTTCTCATTTCTTTAAGAAAGCAGAACCTTTAAGTTGAAGCTCGATTTTGGGTGATTTTGCTCATTTCTTGATCAATTCAAGTATTCAAAGGTAAGTTTCTTCCTTTCCATTTTCTAAACTCATTTCTAGCTTAAATTTTGTATTTCACTTCCATTTTAGCCCTCATAGTCCTGATTTCTAACCTTTAAAGTTAGCTAAATTGACCATTTGAGTTCCGTCTTCATCCTTATTTCTGGCATGGGATCTTTAATCCATGGAGAGCATAATGATGATGTCCTTTTCATAATTCTGTAACATCGATTTGAGGGTCGATTTTTCACCCAATTTTGGTACGAATTTTGTATTTATAATATGGGTATTATTAGACCCATTTTTACTTGCTCAATTTGTTCTTGATAGTGTTGCAGCAGGAGGCTTTTTGGAAGAGAAAAGTGCCCGAGTAGAGTTCGTGTATGATTTTCTTCATTGAGGTAGGTTATGCTTTCCTTTTTCTTAGACTTGTCTCGGTTAGATTAATTATATTTGAGTAGTATTACATGATTAGGTTGGAACCTTAAGTTGTGTTAGTCATTAATGATCTTTGAATAATTATGGCTATAAGTGGGATTGGTTAGCGTAGTTTTAGTCAGATGGGCCTTAGTTTAGGTGATCCTTGTGTTATGTAGTAAAATTCTTAGACCTTGCTCTTAGGTGGCGTGAAACTTAGGATATTGTGTGCTTTGCTTGGATTTCTTTGTTGGTTGCTTGTGTGGTACTTTTGAGCTTTTAATGATTTATTGATATTTGACTATTAGGCCTGAGGCCGTGAGCTAGGACTGGCGGGAGTCTAGGTTGGTATATCTGCAATATGTTGGGGGATTACTCGAATGTATGTTTGAGTGTTGTGATTTTTTGTGTATATGCTAATGTTTGTGTTGGTTTTTACATGTGGTTATACATTTGATTGAGATTTCTCTGATAAGGATTTGAAGTGTATAAAAATGGGAGTTTAATTGGCAAATTTGGTCACATTTGGGACCTATATAATTTAAAAACGGTCGAAATACTCTTTACTTATTTATCCATAGTTTTGGATACTTTTTGTACTAATAAGTCTAAGGTATCATTCAGGAGGCCCGTCGACATAGTTCTAGGCTATATTATTCAATATACACTTGTTGATATGTTTGAGGTATCAATCTGGGAGGCCCTTGATATATATATTCGTGTTATAGTTATTCTTTTGATAAGTCTGAGGTATCATTCTGGGTGGTACATCAGCACATATCTGGGTTATTGGTTGACTAATGATGAGTTCAAAGTTACATTTTGGGCAGCCCGAAGGTTCTCCCAGGTTTCTTAATTTCTTTCATCTAGCATTTGAGTATCATCACTATATGACTTGACTATTGAGTGTGTTTATGTTTGCCTTAGATCAATGTGTATTATTGCTTTGAACTTTAGTATTACTATCAATTCTTTGTAGTGTCATTGTTATACCTTAGATCTTATCCTTGTGCTGCTAGTATCACTGTGCTGCTTTTTTAATACTTGATCTTTCTGAGCTCGTTAGTCCTATGATGCCTACTGAGTACCCCATGTTTTAATACTCATACTACACTTTTACATCTTTTTTTCTAATGCAGCTCCCAATATGGGCCACCCTCTGTGAACATTGGATCTTCCTTAGTCGTCATAAACTTGGATCGTAGTGAACTCCTGGCTTCCAAAGACTTGTTGAATTCCCTTTTTTGTACTAACTTGTATATTTTATATTTTTATTAATCAGTTCTCTTATACATATCTTTTCTATAATTAGTATCTCTTATATAGGTGACACGATGTCCGGGGATTTGGTCTTGTGCCTTCTTGGTCACTTTCGGGCTGCTTTTGCATATTTTCTGTCGAACTATAGATTTATGATGTGGCCCATTTCTTATATGAAATCATGTCTTTCACTTATCGTTATTATAATTATTATAATTTGATTTATTGTCTTCCACAAGTTGTCTTTTGGGAATCACAAATCATGCCTAGATCAACAACAAAGTAAGTAGAAACATAAGAAAAGGGGGAACCAAGATTTAAATAAGAATGTAGTCATTTGATCACAAACTAGAATAGTACCTATGATCACTATGTTGATGCCTTTGCCTCAGGTCTGCCTGAGAAAGAATATAAATGAGCCTTATTTCCTTTCTGTGCACCGCCTTTACTAGGATGAGTGCTACGTCTACCTATCTGACCACCATCTCAGTTAGGTTGAGTACCAGCTAACCCAAGTTAAGGATGATATCTGCTAAATAAATTCTCTCCTCCACTAGCTGGAACAATAGCATGAGAAATCTACTGTTGTGGAGCTATTTGCCACTCTATCTTAATATGAGACACCACTTATGAATATGCCTTGGTTGAACACACTCATAGCATACTCAATCTAATGTCCTCATCTGTGTTGAAGTAAAGGAGGTGGAATATCTCCTCTACCCTATAGTTGTTTACTGGTCCTAGATGGACCCCTAGATAACACCTACATAGTTGATTGGATAGGGCGTATAAAATACACCTGAGAAACTTATGCCAAAGGAACTGGTCCCTTAGAAAATGAACCATTGAATCCACTGCCTTCTTCTCCCTCTTATCCACAATCTTAGCATAAGGGTCTTGTTTCACACCCTCTACATTCATAGTATGCTCAACCATTTCTTGAAAAGACTTAATATAAGATACCATTTACAGAGTTGCAAGCTGAAGTCCCATATTCAAACCTTTGACAAATCATATGATCCTCTCCTCCTTTGTGGGTAGTAATTGTAGAGAATAACTAGATAAGGAGTGAAAATAAGCATCATAAGTTGTGATAGACAAACTCCCCTTGTCAATACTAGTGAACTTATCACACCTCCTATCTCATAGAGTATGAGGGACATACTTCTCCAAAAAGATGGAGTAAAATTAAGTCCATGTCAAATGAAGTAAACTGACTAGTCTGCACTCTACATATGCCCGCCACCAAAACGTTTTTCACAATTTGAGACTACTTTCTAGTTGTTACATAGTACTTATAGTCACAAGGGACCTAAGCTGACCCATGAAATAGCATGAAACTAAGATTTACGATATAAAGCTGAACTCTCTCTGAGTAATGATACATGTTAGTCCTAAAAAAGCTTAATAAATCAAATGGAAATGATCTGAATGTAACCATAAAGCTGAAACTATGTCTGACTATCTGAAAGCCTCTACTAAGATGAGTTCTTGGGACTAACCCCTAGCTAACTCTAACTATATGAAAGCTAATTAACTAAAAATAGATCTTGTCCTTGAAGGATGAGGACTCACCACACTCTGTGGCTAAGATGATATAGAATCATACTAACCACTAGCTTGCTATTGAGTATCTGAAAATATATTATAAACAATATAGTGCAAAAGTATAAAACCAAACATGATGAACCTGAGATGCTAAACTGAATATGGAACTGACACATATAAGCTAATGTAATGACCAAATAATAAACATATAACTGATTAATAATGTATTGAATAAACTAAATAAGAGGTCATGCATTATTTTAGTCTAAACCGTGGGAGATATTGATAACTGCATACTCTATTTGAGCTAATGGAGTCTAACTTGTACCCCATCTGTGAGGGCGCTTTGTACCTTTCCAAGGATGCAAACATTAACTGATGGATCTACTAAATTAATGTCCAAAAGGACTAAGGTGTCAAGCATGGTCTGACGAGTGACCCTTTAGAAACCTACGGTGGTACATAGTTCTGGAATTTAGGTATTGTTACCAAAGTTCCCAGCCTAACTGATGCATGAGCTTTCATCTCTATGTCTATTCAGTGCTAAGTAATACTATTAACTAAATTACGATGATAAACTGATTAGCTCAATAATACTGATATCTGAGATTGAATGGAAAATACTTTATCTAAAAGCATCTTTACACATGTGGAATTGAAAGACCGGGGGTAAAACTAATCATGAAAATTTCTATATTCTGAATAGAATAAGTAATTAAACAACACAAGTTCAAAGGCATGAATATTCCCTATTCTGAGGGTTCATAAAATATATTAATGTAAGGATACTAAATTATATGAGAAAACATGTATTCATAAACTATTCATAAGGAGGATCTGAAATATAATAAAGTTCAGGATTTTCATCAGAACCCTAAATTTTGTAGAAGTAAATAACTGAAGAACAGAGTTCACTTAAGACTCAATAGGTGAAAGAATACCCATTGATAAAATCTCACATATCGGAAAGAAAAAAATTTAGTCCTAAACTTGAAGCTTGAAGATGAATAATCCTAGCTTACTACTTAAGAGAACTTACAGTGTAAGTGATTTGACTTTTCTGAGTGTTAGGCATAAGTAGGGAGGTTTAAAGAATTGAATTCCTTTTAGCACCTCTTAGAATAGTTCAAAAAGTTGTAGTATAAGAATTAAAGAGTAGGAAAAGACCAAAACAACCCTGACAAAAAACTGTCAAAACTTTTCACAAGGGAAATCTATGGTCCGTACTTTGAGTTCGTGAAACTCAGATTCTAAAATCTCTACTGGGAGTGCATCTGAAAAATGGATCATAATATTTTACTCAAAACTCTAATTAATGAACGGTTAGTGTTGTTGGTAAGAAAACTTATAGACCCTTAATTTGGTAGGTCATGGGTCCCCTAACTCTTTATATTCTAATAGTTATGGTCAGATATTTAGCGTAGAATTTGTGAAGTGTTGCAATATCTCCCATTTGAAAATATTCATATTTGAATGGAGTCTAAATAACCTGAAAAGAGTAGGAAGAAAACTTCAACCCCAAAATTGAAAGGTAAACACTTAAAACTGGTGGAGTAATTGTCTGCGAACTAAGACATATAGATTTTACTGATTTTCATAAGCATGCATGCATACTAAGATATGAAGATAACTGAAAGACATAAATCTGAATAAAATGTTCTAAGGAAATTATTACCTCAAACGGAAACTGAACTGGCCATCATATCTACTTTTGCTTTTCAAGTAATGATTCCTTCAAAGAACTTTTAGCGAAGTAACTTCTTTGTTCCTCAACTTATGAATTTGTCGGTCAAGAATTTTAACTGGGACCTCTTTGTAAGAGAGACTAGCATTCACACCAACACTCTCTAAAGGTACAACTGAAGTAGGATCACTACTTATCTTCTTCAATAAAGACACATGAAATACTAGATGCATTGATGCTAACTCAACTAATAAATCCAACTCAAAGACCACATCACTAAAGTACCTCAAAATTGTATAAGGATCAACACCACGGGGACTGTGTTTCCCCAGTCTTACTGAACCTCATCACCCCTTTCATATGTGAAATCTTCAAACATACTCAATCATCAATAGCAAACTCAATCTGTCTTCTTCTCACATATGTATACACTACTAAAAAACTGCTAAAAAATGATAGACGGAAAAGCGATGGACTGCATCGCTCGTATAAAGGGACGGACAAAGCGACATTGTCCGTCATTTTTAAATTATATTATTTATTATTTTAGAAAAATGACGAACAAAGTCGCTTAGTCCGTTTCTTTATTTGGCGGTTTTGTACGCCAAATTTATATGTAATTAATAAATAATTATTTAATATAAGTAGTGATGTTGTCCATCACTTTTAATTAAAAATAATTGTTTATAAATTAATAAAAAGAGACTTTGTCCGTCGCTTTTAATTAATTTTAATTTATAAATATTTTTTTAATGAAGGCGACAGACTGTGTCGCTTAGTCCGTCACTTCAAGTCAAAATATTAAGTCAAACATTTTATAATTGCGAAGGATAGTGTCTCCTACTCCGTCTCTTTTTAAAAAACAATTTTGATCAATTTTGACCAAAAAAGCGATGGACTATGCGACGTAGTTCATCGCTTTTATTAAAATATCTGAGAATCAGAGGTGGGATTTCTATCATTTCCCCCCTTTCTTCTTCTCTCTTCTCTTCTCTTATTCTCTCTAGAATTTTCCAACCACCATGATCCAACCTCCCCCACCCATCGCCGCTGTCCGTCGAGATGTTGCCGTCGCTGCCTTTCCTCACCGCCAACCCCTAGCCTTTTTCACATCAAGTTAAGGTTAGAGTTTTGTATGTTTATTTAGTTTTTTTCAACTAGAGTAATTTTTTTTTGTTTGTTAGGTTATTGTATTTAGTTTGTTGAAATTATATTATCAACATGTTAATGTGTATATTTGACTGTGAATGTAATACTAATTTTGTTTTTAGGGTTTTAGTTAGAATTGAATTTTTTTGAATCATATGTGAATTGGGTATTTTTGAGTTGGAATTGAAGTTATTGTGAATTAGAAGCTAGAAATAAGAAGTAATTAGAAGTTAGAAGTTAGAACTAGTTGAATTTTTGAACTTAGATACTTGAATTGAGAGTTTTTTGAATTAGATTGTGAATTGGCTATTTTTGTGTTGGAATTGAAGTTTTTTTGAAGTTAGAATGTTATTAGAAATCTTGAACTTAGAAATTAGTTAAATATAGGATGTTTGAAAGTTGAACTTAGAAATATATTGGGTTGTATGATTTTTGATAAATGGAAGATATTTCAAAGTTAAGAACTTGAACTTTAGAACTTGAATTAGTTTGTCATTTGGATTTTTTTGAGTTGGAATTGAAGTGTTTTTTAAGTTATAATATTATTAACATAGTTAGTTTGTATATTTAATTGTTCATTCGTGAATGAAGATTTTTGGGTTTAGTTTGAAGCGGGTTTTTTGAATTAGATTGTAAATTTGGGTATTTTTTTAAAGTTAGAATGTTAAACTTTAGAATGTTTGAATTTTTAGAGTGTTCTTTAGTGATAATGTGTTAGTTTAGCATAAGTGACAACACTATTTATTCCTATTGATAAAAAAATCATTTTCTCACAAGATCGATTTGTGTTCATCTAGTATTGACAGCTTTGATTTGGTTTAGTTGTTGGAAAGTTTGTACTTTAATTGTCTAAAAAAATTTAACTTGCACTTTAGTAATGTTGAACTTTAGAATGTTTGAATTTTTAGAGTGTGCTTTAGTGATAATGTGTTATTTAGCATAAGTGGCAACACTAGTTGATCCTATTGATGAAAAAAATAATTTTCTTGCAAGATCGATTTGTGTCCATCTAGTGTTGACACTTAGATTTGATTTGGTTTAGTTGTTGGAATTAGTTTGTGTTTTAATATATCAATTATAGTTTTTATTAACTAATTAAGCTTGAATATACATAATTTTATAGATGGATCATCATTTGTGGATGTATAACATGCATTATGAAGTTGGTGGTGGTTTGAAACTTGAATTTGTTGACGGTGTAAGAAGTTTTATTGATCATGCAATGACACTAGATATTTTTAGGAGAAATTGATTGGTTAGGTGTCCTTGTCATGAATGTAGGTGCTTAAAATATTTTAAGCCAGATATAGTTATGGTTGTTTGTATGGGTTGATCATGAAGAAATAGATGGACTGAATAATATATTTTATAATTTGCTGCCCGTGGATGAATATAATTTTCTTGCACCACATGGTCAAATTATGGTTGAACATGATAGGACTCCACGTGATAGGGTTACACGTGATAGAGTTCAACATGGTAGAGTTCATGAAATGTTCAATGATGCATTCGCGGTTCAAGGTGAGATGGAACCTAAGCAATATTTTGATGAAACTCCTAATGAAGAAGAAAGACGCTTCTATCAACAATTAGAAGAGGCTAGTCTTCCACTATTGAAGGGAGTCCACATTCTGCTTTGTCAGTTGCAGTTAGATTAATGAATATTAAATCAAATTGGAGTGTTCCTCATGTGGTTATGGACTCAATGGTTGATGTTTTTGGCGAACTGGTTAATCTGGAGTTTAACATACCTAAGAAATTCTATCAGGCAAAGTGATTGGTTTCCAAGTTAGGATTGTTATATGATAGAATTCATTGTTATGTTAATAGTTGCATGTTATTCTATAAGACTGATAGTGAATTAGAAAATTATATGTTTTGTGGATATGCTCGTTATAAGAGGACTTCTGCAGGAAAAATGGTCTCAATTAAGGCAATGCATTATTTACCTCTTATTCCTATATTAAAGCGGTTGTACACATCGATAAGGTCTACCCCATATATTAGATGGCTTCGTGAATATAGAAGGTCATCGGGTTTCTTGTCTCATCCATCTGATGGAAAAGCATGGAAGTATTTTGATAACATGTATCCTGATTTTGCTAGTGAACCAAGAAATATTTGATTGGGGTTGTATTCAGATGGTTTCACATCATTCTCTAATGCTGCCTCACCTTAATATTATTGGCCTATATTTCTTACCCCGTACAATTTTTCTCCTGAAATGTGCATGACAAGTCTGTATATTTTTCTAAGTTGTGTTATTTCGGGTCCTCATAATCCAAAAAGTTTAATTGATGTCTATCTATAACCATTGATAGATGATCTTAAATAATTATTGACCCGCAGGAGGATTTATTCAATCACATAGTTTGGGCGATTGAAGGGGTAGTGATTTATGATATATCAACTAAGAAGAATTTTGTTATGTGTGCTTCTTTAATGTGGACTATTAATGATTTTTCTGCATATAGGATGTTTTCTGGTTGGATGACTGCTGGAAAGCTTACTTTTTCTCATTGCGTAAACAATAGTAAGGCATTTAACTTAAAGCATGGCAGAAAAAGTCATGGTTTGATTGTCATCGTCTCCCAACGAAGCCAACATAAATCCGATCCGAATAAAAAAAAGAAAAGGAAGTTCTTACCAATGGATCACGAGTTTAGAAACATGAAACATGCATTCAGGAAATAAAGGGTTGAAAATGACCCTCCACCTCCATCACTGAAAGGACATCAAATTTGGGAGAGAGTTTCTCAATTGCCTAAAGTTACAAAAGCTCAACCATCTAGACTTCCTATATATTGTATTGAACATAGTTGGACCAAACAGAGTATATTCTGGGAGTTGCCGTATTTGAAGGATAGTCTCCTACGATATAATCTTGATATGATGCATATTGAGAAAATTATTTTGACAATTTGTTTAACACGGTAATGGATGTTAAGGGCAAGACAAAAGACAACTTAAGAGCTAGAATGAACTTAAAGGAATACTGCACAAGTAAAGAATTATGGTTGCAAGAACTACAAAATGGTAAAATTATCAAGCCTAAAGCCATTTTTTCATTCACATTGGATGAGAAACGTGAAATATGTGAGTGGGTTAAAATTTTGAGGATGTTAGAAGGATATGCTTCGAATTTGAGTAAGCGGGCAGATCTGAATGAAGGAAAGTTGATAGGTATGAAAAGTCATGATTGTCATGTATTCATGAAAACTTTGATTTCTATCACTTTTAGCCATCTTCCTGATAGGATATGGAAGTCAATCGCCGAGTTAAGTCTTTTCTTTAGAGATTTATGTTCTAAAAAGTTGTTGAAAAGTAGTTTAGACAAGATGGAGGAAAATATTCCTATTATTACTACAAAGCTGGAGCAGATCTTCCCATGTGGTTTCTTTGATGTGATGGAGCATCTTCCGATTCATCTTGTACAAGAAGCCCGTCTTGGAGGTCCAGTTCAAACAAGGTGGATGCATTCATTTCAGAGGTAATAATTTTTTTATATAAGTAATTAACTTATTTGTATTATATATACTATAATAATTAGTTAACATATATTGATATATATATACATACAGAAAAAATTGGAAGATGCAAACAAATAATTAAGTAGAGGGGAAAGATCAAAAAATCAATTGTTCAAGCACATATTATAAGAAAAACTGGTGACTTTTATTCCTATTATATAAGGGATGAAGTATCATGTCACGCCCCGGGAGGGTACCCTATACGTGGCTGACAGTCGAAGACCATTACTGGTCCTCAAATGAACCAATTGGTCCAATCACACATTTATTCAATAAGGTTCTGTCAGCGGAAGACTTAACTCATTAAGAATACTAATCATAAATAAGGACAAAAGCCAACCATCTATCCAATCAACAACTAGTAAGAATGAAACAAGTCAAAATGAAATGAATCAACATCATCAACACTCTAGTCTATGAAGATTCTATCAATAATCTAAGAGGTGTCAATGATAGGTTCATATCTACCACAAACCAAATAAGTGAAACTTAACATCAATGCTGAAAAGATAATTGTGGTATCCTCCAGAAACTGAAAGGACTCACTAACTAGCTAGAAGTGAATAGATCCTTAGCGATGCCCCTATTGATGACCTCTAGTACCTATCTGTGCATCATGTAATGATGCAGGCCCAAATGGACATCAGTACATGGAATGTACGAGTATGTAAAATGGCAGAATGAAACATGCATCACAGTAGAATCAAATCAACTTTGAATCTCAAATCAGAAGAATGGATAATTCAATCAAGATGTCCTAAGTCTAAACAAAAATATAATTTAGAAAAGACCAATCATACGCAATCCAATCCGACTCAGAGTACTATCAAGACCTATATGGGAGATTCTCATATCCGAAAACCATCACTTATGAGCCAGTGATAGTACAACAAGCCATCGTTGTTGCCAACTCCATCCTTACCTTGCTAGGGTAAGAATGAATCAATAATCATGGATCCATAACCAATCAAGTCATATCATGTCAGGCAAATAATTTGGGAAATATACTTTAATAGTTCAATCCTCTCATACATTTGGCGATGTAGTTATTGGGTTTGAGTTATTACTTACTCTTACCCAATTCAGTGCTCGATACCCCTCCCCAAACTCAAGCTCATAAGACAATTAATCTGAATCAGTAAGTCTTTTTTGGAATCTTTCCAACTCATTCATTATATCAAATCAATCTTTTCAACCAATGAACTTTCCAATAATTCTCGATCATTTAGTTAAGAGAGGTTTTAGACAATCATTTATGACAACATTCAGGACTATCAATTTGTCGTTACTATCAATACTATCATCACACTCACATTCCAATCACAATCGTACATTCACAATTCAAGGTTGTAGACCCAATCTTAAGATGTATAGAATTCAATATCAATTAACATGCCGCTAGGGTTTAAGAAAATAAGTAGTTCAAATCATGTGTTCAAGAAATTAATTTGTTGAAACTTAATATTTCATCAATAATAAGTAAAAACATGTATATTTTTAAGACAAGAATTTCTCAAAAAATACAATCATGCAGACTCAATTCGTACACAATCAATCTATCACAATCATGGGCACATCGAGGAACAAAATCAATATTTTAATTCAACCTTACATACCTGGACACGAAGAGAAATCAAGAACTGAAAGATCTTTCTTGAAAAACTTGAACCCTAGCCTCTCTCCTCTTCTCTAATCCCCGCTCTCTAATAATCTAAGTGTTAATAAGAATATTGTGCATTCAAGGTACTGATAAGGGACTTAAATTAGTCCTAAATGTCAAGGTTTTAGTTTGGGAAAGGTGGAAAAAGATACGAATACCCTTCAAACAATTCGACTCTGGTTATCTAGATGAGGGTATCTAGCTTTCATATCCTCTTCAGCTTCCCAAGTAGCCTCTTCAACAAACTGATTCCGCCATAGAACTTTGACGGATGCTATCTTCTTGGTTCTCAATTTGTGAACCTAACGATCAAGAATCTGAACTGGAATCTCTTTATAACTCAAACTCTCTTTCACCCCAATGCTCTTAGTCGAGACAGCAAGTGAAGGATTTTTCAAACACTTTTTAAGCATATAGTTATGAAACACGAAATGAATAGTTGCTAACTCTAGGAGCAACTCTAAATCATAGGCTACATTAATAAAACTCTTCACAATCTGATACAGACATATGTAGCGGGGACTAAGCTTCCCTTTCTTTCCAAATCTCATCACACCCTTTATGGGTGAAACCTTCAAGTATACCCAATCCTGTACTTCGAACTCCAAATCTCTCCTCCTAACATTAGTGTAGGATTTATGGCGACTCTGAGTAGTTCTCAACCTCTCTTGAATTATGTTCACCTTTTCCATTGCTTGCTGAACCAAGTCTGGTCCAATCAACTCAACTTTACCAATCTCGAACCAGCCAATCGGCGATCTACATCTCCTCTTATATAGAACTTCAAGGGGGCCATCTGAATGCTCGAATAGAAACTATTATTGTATGCAAACTGAATAAGAGGTAAATGATCATATCAATTACCTTTGAAGTCAATGACATATGCTCTTAACATATCCTCCAACATCTGTATCGTACGCTCTGCTTGGTCGTCTATCTGTGAATGAAAAAGCAATGTTAAGGTTCACTTTTGAACCAAACCTTTCTAAAATAATTTCCAAAACTGAGCAGTGAACTGAGATCCCCTATCTGAGATGATAGACAAAAGAACTCCATGCATTCTAACAATCTCTTGAAGATACAGTCTAGCATAATCCTCTATAGTGTCCATAGTCCTAACTGGCAAGAAATGGGCTGATTTATTCATTCTATCCACAATCACCAAAATAGAATCATGTTGTCTGTGGAAACGCAGTAGAGCTATAATAAAACCCATATTTATCATCTCCCATTTTCATTCTGGAATCTCAAAATTCTAAGATACTTCAATAGGCCTTTGATGCTCAACTTTGACTTATTAGTTGGCAGTTCGGACACTTGGATACAACCTCTTTTATACTCCTCTTCATTCTACTCCACCAGTATACTTCTCTCAAGTCATGGTATATCTTCGTAGTACTTGGATGGATAGAATACCTAGAGTTATGGGCTTCTTCCATGATTCTCTATCGAATGCCATCAATACTTAGAATACGTAATCTCCCTTGATACCTCAACACTCCATCTCCCCCTTTGGAAAAAACACCTTCTACTTGTGAACCTCGTCTTTCAGTTGAAGGAGCATAGGTCCTGATCTTGCTTTTGTTTTTCACCTCTGCAACTAGAGATGATTCAGCCATATTCTGAATGATTGTACCACCATCACTTGAGTCGATAAGTTAAACTCCCAAGCGTGTAATTCTATGCACCTATTTGGCCAATTCTTTCTTTCCCTCTTCTACATGAGCAGTGCTCCTCATTGATAACCTGCTAAGAGCATCTGCAACAACATTAGCTTTACCTGGGTGGTAGAGAATGCTCATATCATAGTCTTTGTGCAACTCAAGTCATCTCCCCTGTCTCACGTTTAGCTCTTTCTGAGTAAACTCATATTGTAGGATCTTGTGATTTGTGAACACATCAACGTGCACGCCATAAAGACAGTGACACCAAATCTTGAGAGTGAACACTATGACTGCCAACTCAAGGTCATGAGTTGAGTAGTTCCTCTCATGAATCTTGAGCTGTCTTGAAGCATAAACGACTACTTTTCCCTTCTGCATCAACACATATCCCAATCCAACTCTAGAAGCATCACAATAAATCACAAAACCATTTGTTCCCTCGGGTAGGGATAACACTAGAGTAGAAGTCAGTCTTGTTCTCAACTCTTGAAAACTCTTCTCACAAGCATTTAACCATTGAAACTTAGCCTTCTTTTGAGTCATATTAGTCAATGGTGAAGATATAAATGAGAATCCTTCAACAAATCTATAATAGTAGCTGGCCAAACCCAAGAAACTCCTTATGTCAGTCGGGGATATGGGCCTTGGCCAGTTCTTAAACACTTCAATCTTTTGCGAATCAACTTGTATACCATCTCTAGAAATGATATGGCCTAATAATGCCACAGACACAATTCAAAACTCACAGTTGAAAATTTTAGCATATAACTCCTTCTCCTTAAGAATTTGAAGGACAATTCTAAGATGATTAGCATGCTCCTCCTCACTCTTTGAATAGATCAATATATCATCTATAAATACAATCACAAACATGTCTAAATATTGTTTGAATACTCTGTTCAAGTCCATAAATGTTGTAGGAGCATTGGTCAAACCAAAGGACATAACTAGAAACTCAAAGTGACCTTACCTGGTTTGGAAAGAAGTTTTTGGTATGTCACATTCTCTCACTTTCAAATGGTGGTAGCCTAATATGAGTTCTATTTTAAAGAAGCAAATGCCACCCTGAAGCTTGTCAAACAAATCATCTATCTTGGGAAAGGAATACTTGTTCTTTATGGTGACCTTGTTTAGTTGACGATAGTCAATGCACATTCTTAATGATCCATCTTTCTTTTGCAAAAAGAGGATGGGAGCGCCCCAAGGTGAGACACTCGGCCTAATGAATCCTTTATTTAGGAGATCTTTCAGCTATTCTTTCAGTTCTTTCAATTTGGTAGGAGCCATTCTATATGGCAGAATAGAAATAGGTTGCATATAGGGAAGAACATCAATCCCAAAGTAAATCTCTCTATCAGGAGGGACTCCGGGCGGTTCCTCAGAAAATACTTCAGAAAACTAATTTATAATCTGGACTAACTAAGAAGTAGGGGACTCAACACTATCATCTTTGACTCTAACGGTGTGATAGATACACCCTTTAGAGATCAACTTTCTAGCCCTAAGGTAGGAGATAAACTTACCTTTAGGCACAAAAAGCTACCCTTCCATTCTAACACAGGCTCATTCGGGAAACTGAGCTTAACAATCTGAGTTCTAGAATCAATAGAGGCATAATAAGCATATAGCTAGTCGATGCCAAAAATTACATCAAAATCAACCATGTCCAACTCAACTAAGTCAGCAATGGTATCATTGTGATAGATAGACACCTCACAATCCCTATAGACCCTCTCAGTTAAGATAGACTCACCAATAAGAGTAGATATATTGAAAGGTTCAAAAAGACACACAGGAACGCTATCAAATCTACTAGCCACATAAGGAGATACAAAAGATAACATAGCACCCAGATCCATCAATATATAACAATCAAGAGTAAAGATTCAAATCATACCCATCACAACGTCTAGGAATTTCTCCTAATTGTGGCAACTACTTATGGCATATAGATGATTTGTACCTCTGCCCATACCTAAAGTAGTGCCCCTTTGATTACCTCTAGTTGGCAGTGTTGTAGTAGAAGACTGGGCTCTGTTGCCCCATATCAGACACTCCCTCTAAAAATGACCCACTTGGCCATATTTATAACAACTATTCTTCCCCTCTCTATATTCTCCCAAGTAGATATTATCGCACTTGTTACAAGCCGACTTTCTCTTCGATCCTTGAGTCACACTACCTAGTATTGAGAATCTTGGGCTTTGGAATTCTTGTGAATCTATCCCTACTGATCATATATGTTATGTGGTGTAGGTGCACTTGTCGCTGATGGGGCATAGTTGGAAGACCTCTTTTGAAAGAAGGATCGATTGCCCTTGCTCTGACTTTGTTCATTCTCATGCCCAGCTGACCTTGACTTCTTACTCAAGTGCTCCTCCTTGTCTTTCCTCTTATCATCCTCTACCTACTGAGCATACACCTTCAACCTGGAAATGTCCATGTTAGAGATCAGAAGTGATGCTTTTTACTCTTTTTTCACATGTTTGCCCAAGTTGGAGACAAACTTTCTCATCTTTGATCTCATATCTAGGATCATCTATGGAGCATATCGAGACAGTTGGATGAACTTCAGACTATACTCTTTCACTGTCAGCCTCTGGGGAAAAAGTGATCAAAGAAGGCTCCCTCAAATTCATCCCAAATAGCAAGCTATACATCTTCACCTCTACTTTTTTGCCCATTGGTTGTACCAGACATTTACCACATCTTTGAGCTGTTAAACTCAATCCCCTCAACCTCCATAGCATGCATTGATTTCAAGATTTTCCATATTTTATCAATGAAATTCTGGGGATCCTCTTCAACTTTAGAATCCATGAAGACTGATGGGTTCATCCTCAAGAAGTCTCGGATCCTCACCGAAGCTGATAAATCTTGAGAGCTAGAGCTGGGAGCTGGTGAACTCTAGTTACCCCTCTGTCCAACTATCAGTTGGGTGAACGTAGTGATGGCACTTCTGAACTCAGATTCTACAGTAGGAGTTGGCTGAGTAGTAGGCTCTTGCTGTGCCTTAGTAGACCTTGTAGTTGGCCTCTAGTCCTCACTCTAGATAGTGGGGGAATCTTAGATTGTGAAACTTTAGCATTAGCAGCATTTCTTTGACTAGTGATGCGCATTATCAATAAATGTGCAATGCACGAATTAGGAAGGAACTTTTAGAGTCAAACTCTTTCGCATAAACTTAGAGTATGAAAGAAGTGAAACAATTCCTAATGTCCCATAGCTTTTTGATTATAAGTATGGTGGCTGACATACCCATACGCAAGACTCTACTAAACACGACTTTATAGAAACCTTAGGACTCTTGAACTCAGTACTTTGACACCAAGTTTGTCACGCTCCGGGAGGATACCCTAGACGTGGCCAGCACTCGAAGACCATTATTGGTCCTCAAGAAGAACACTTGGTCCAATCACATATTCATTCAATCACATTCTATAAGAGGAAGACTCAACTCATTAAGAATACTACTCATAAATAAGGCCAAAGGCCAACCATCTATCCAATCAACAACTAATAATAATGAAACTAGTCAAAATGAAACGAATCAACATCATCAGCACTCTAGTCTATGAAGCCCCTATCAATAATCTAAGAGGTTCCAATGGAAGGTTTATGGCTACCACAAACCAAATAAGGGAAACCTAATATAACGCTGAAAAGATAACTATGATATCCTCCAGAAACAGAGAGGACTCACTAACTAGCTAGAAGCGAATAGATACTCAATGATGCACCTGTTGATGATCTCTAGTACCTATCTCTACATCATGAAATAATATAGGCCCAAATGGACGTCAGTACATGAAATGTATAAGTATGTAAAATAGAAGAATGAAACATGCATCAGGGTAAAATCAAATCAACTCAGAATCTCAAATCAGAAGAATGAACAACTCAATCAAGATTTCCTTAGTCTAAAGAAGATTATGATTTAGACAAGACCAATCATATACAAACCATTCCGACTCAGAGTACTATCAAGACCTATATAAGAGTTTTTCTTATCCTACAACCATTACTTATGAGCCAGTTATAGTACAATAAGCCGATGTTGTTGCCACATCTGTCCTTACCTTGCCAGGGTAAGAACGAATCAACAATCATGGATCCATAACCACCCAAATCCTATCATGCCAGGATAATAATTTGGGAAATATCTGACTTTAATGGTTCAATTCTCTCATATGTTTGGCGAGTAGTTCTTAGGTTCGAGTTATTACTTACTCTTACCAAAATCGATGCTCGATACTCCTCTCAAGACACAAGCTCATAAGACAATCAATCCAAATTAGTAAGTCTCTTTTGGACTCTTTCCAACTCATTTGTTATATCAAATCAATCTTTTCAACCAATCAACTTCCCAATTATTTTTGATTATTTAATTAACAGAGGTTTTAAACAATCATTTATGACTTTATTCAGGTTTATCAATTTGTCGTTACTATCAATACTATCATCATACTCACATTCTAATCACAATCATACATTTACAATTCAAGGCTCTAGACTAAATCTTAAGATGTATATAATTCAATATCAATTAAGATATTGGTAGGGTTTAAGTAAACAAGTAGTTGAAATTATGTGCTCAAGGAATTAATTCATAGAAAATCAATATTCATCGATAATCAGTGAAAACATGTATATTTTTAAGACAAGAATTTCTCAAGAAGTATAATCATTGAGACTCAATCCGTACACAATCAATCTATCATAATCATGGGCACATGGAGGAACAAAATCTATGTTTTAGTTCAGCCTTACATACTTGGACACGAAGAGCAATCAAGAACTCAAAGACCTTTCTTGAAGAACTTGAACCCTAGCCTCTCTCATCTTCTCTAATCCTCGCTCTCAAATAATCTAAGTGTTAATGAGAGTATTATGCGTTCAAGGTATTGATAAGGGACTTAAATTAGTCCTAAATGTCAAGGTCTTAGTTTGGGAAAGGTGGAAAGAGACACGAATACCCTTCATAAAAATTGACTCTGCCGTCTATGGATCAGTTCTATGACTCAGACACTTCTACGGGTCGTAAAAGACCAGTTGTAGAACTGAGTTGTAGTCTATAAACGTTTCTACAAGTCAAGTCTATGACTCGTAGATAGTGTTATGGGTCATAGTCCCTTCTCGTCCTGTTGACATTCTTAGACTCTAAATCTCTGATCTCTGAATCTCATTTATGAGTCATTTCTATGACTCGTAGACTCTTTGATGAGTCATCGACTTTACTCGTAGAAGTGACTTAGAGACTTGAATTTTTTTGGCTAATGTCAAGGGTCACTAGGAGTCATTTTTATGACTCGTGATCCTTTCTATGATTCTTCCTGTCAACTCGTAGTCAAAGTACTGAGGCTTATATTTTTTAGAAGTTAGACCTTGTCCCCATGACTCATTCTTACGAGTCCTCAACTTCTCTATGAGTTGTTGATAGACTCGTAGTCTCACTTCTAAACTTGGTAAGATTTCATACTTCAAAGCCAACACTACGAGTCTCTCCTACGATCTGTAGGAGTTCCTACAACTCGTAGGTTGACTCGTACAAATAGGTACAACTCACTTTTCTCAATCTTTCTTATGGTCCTCAAACTTAGTCTAAGTAGAATAACACAGGGTATTACAATATCTCCCTTGGGATCATTCGTCCTTGAATGAAGACTAAGCTATGGGTTTACTTAAGGCACGAATACCATCAAGACTCAAATACTCAATCAATCAAATAACCACTACTCGGATTCAAAGATACACATCATATACTCAAACTCGTAAGAAAATTCAAATCAATGATAAGAAAAGGGAATATAACCATCAGTATCATCATTAAGAGGCACAAATAGATGCGGGTATATAGCTTTCATATCCTTTTCAGCTTCCTAGGAGCCTCTTCAACAAACTGATTCCGCTATAGAACTTTGACGGATGCTATCTTCTTGGTTCTCAATTTGCAAACCTAACGATCAAGAATCTGAACTGGAATCTCTTTATAGCTTAAACTCTCTTTCACTCCAATGCTCTCAGTCGGGGCAACAAGTGAAGGATCTCCCAAATATTTTAAGCATAGAGTTATGAAACAGGAGATGAATAGTTGCTAACTCTGGGGAGCAACTCCAAATTATAGGCTATATTAATAATCCTCTTCACAATCTAATATGGACCAATGTAGAAGAGACTAAGCTTATATTGAATCAATAAGCATTTAATATATTCATTTTATAATTTGTAATATTTTGTAATCAATTTGTAGGTTTATGATGAATACTCAAATGTCCAACATTCACCATTAGTGAGAGAGATCGCACTCGGGCCTGAATCTCAAATACATACAATGAATAAATATTGTGTGAATGGTTTTAAGTTTCAAACTGAAGAAGTTTCTATGCACAAGAAAACCAATAATAGTGGTGTGTGAGTTCAAGGTAATGTTGTCAGTAATGGCCAAACTGTTAAATATTATGGTCATTCAAGAGATTATTGAAGTAAGATATTCAGGTTGGCCTAAAAAAAGATAATATTATTTCGGTATAAGTGGTTTGACCCATTGCACAGAGGCACAATGGTGGACCAGCAATATAATATAATTGAAGTTAAGCACCACTACTACTACTACTACTTCTGTCATGACCCAACCCCGTAGGCCATGACGGGTGCCCGAATTGGACACTCGCGTACACCCCTGCTAACTATAAGTAAACATGTCCCCTATTTGAGTCATGGCGTACCAACAGGCAAGATAATATATAAGTCGACAAGGCTATCGTAACATATAGGCACAACCTTACACGCATACATATATAACCCACATACATGTCTACAGACCTCTCAGAGTAAGAACAGTAACATAAGGCGGGACAGGACCCCCGCCGTACCCATGAACAAATAAATGTATACATCGAGGGTTAATATCAAAACTAGGCTCTGGCACATTGGAGCGCTTCTAGACTGCTGAGTGGAACTCCTATGCTGATGGATTCCCCGAATGTGTATCTGTACCTGCAGGCATGAACACAGCCCCCCGAAGAAAGGGGGGTCAGTACGACATATGTACTGAGTATATAAAGCATAACTGGAAGCATATCTGAGATAAAGGGAGCCAGGGAGGTAAATACGTCATGTAAGAAAACAATGTACCTGTACCTTGTGAAACATAAGAACATGCATGCTCATACTATACAATATAGCCGGCCCTTTCAGGGGCTCAATGAATCATAACTGTAGGACCATCATAGGGTCCAGCGCCATCATCAACTTATCATATCACATCATCATATATATATATATACATACGTACCCGGCCCTCTAGTGAGGGACTCGGTGAGTCATTCATGTCATTGCATTATCATTTTCTCATATAGGTTACCCAGCCCTTTAGTGAGGGACTTGGTGGATAATGCAGTGAACTGCGCACGATTACATACCTGTCCTGGGACTCGGTGATAGAAGGGTTATAGTATACATGAGTAGAGTAGTGAGTAACCATATGCAATATAAAACACTGTCCAAGACTCAATGAAGTAGTAATGATGAATTGTCATTTGAAAATCAAGACGATAGTCATATCACTCATTCCTCAAATATTACTATTGATCATATCAAAAGAGCCTTAGAAACCATAGGCATGAATCAAGATGATACAAAATAACTTATAAAAGTCAAGGACATTAACTACCGGAGAATCTCTTAGAAGAGAAATCATGAATCACCCTCAAGGCTCATATTAATCTTTGCTTATTACTAAGCCATGCCGAAAGAAAGAAGGGACGGCTTTACATACTCTCTTATTTTCCCTTATGGAGTCATTATATAAATATGTGCCATGGAACGTACGACCCGATCTTTAGATAATAACATATATCATAGTTGGCCCATCACGGGACTCGATACCATAAATATTTCATCATAAGATCATAACTTATGTCAAAGACATATCAAGAGAGAAGAAGGGTAGCTTTACTTACTTATGCCAAAAACATGCCAAGAGAAGGAAGGAAGCTTCACATACTTACTACTCTCTATCGTATAGAAGCCTTGAGAGGCAATAACTCAACTAGTATAGGAATTCTACCATCGAGAAGTAAATAAGACTTATGAGTCATACTTGGAGTTCTCTGAATTGAATTATCCCCACATTTCGTATATCAATCACTTAAGGCTAAGACATGCCAAAAGAAAAGAAGATAGCTTTACATACCTTTTTCGTGATTAATAGAAATCCGGCTTGCCTTGATACCTCCTTAACCTATTGACATGAAAGTAATACTAAGAATAATAGACTTTCACTTTCCAATATCCCACTCCACAACCAAATACTAATAAGAGTCATTTTCTTATCCATTACCCCCGACTAGTTTGTTACTAGTTTCGATGCTACGAAAAATCGGACAGCATTTCCCCTACAACTTCAACATCTCCGAGATTCCAACTCGGCCACAATATCAACAACCATACCAAAAACAACAACTAGAAGCATATTTATAATTAAATAACTTCAACCTTACACAATACAAGCTCCAAACAACTAGTTTCAAACTATGATACCAAAAATAGAGTTTCTAGTTTCCACTTTGCAAAACCTTTAACCGTACGAAGCGGGGGTCATGTGGCTGCAACCAGAAGCTCCCCCACCTCCTTTATAACACATTTAGGCCCTGAAATACCCCACCACACGACCAGCAGTAGCCCCCACCCGCATAATGCCTCCTTTCGACTATAATTTAACTATAACAATTTCAATTTAGATTATTTCTACTGTCGAGCATTCCTACAACGTTCTTCCACTTCAAGCAGCATAAAAGATGTGTAATACATCCTATAACAACACCATAAACTTCAAATTGAAAAGAAAGACCTTACCTTTCCCGAAATTGGCCAAAACTCACCAAAACTCGCCTCAAAACTTCTCTAGACGCGCTGAAATTGCGTGGACTGCTTGTTGTCCGTTTTGGGCTGTACCAAGCCATGATTTTATACTATCAATACCTCCATATCATCGTGGTTCACCCTAGATAATTAATTCACGGAAAGAAATCGAGGAACTCACCTTTTTTCTCTCCAAATCTGTGGCCTTCTCCCTCTCTAGTTTCTTTTCTTCTCTTCTTTCTTGTTCTAGAATATTTGGATGAAGTTGTACTTAAAGGATAAAGATGACTAAAAGTCATCAACATGTATATATATATAGGCTACTTTAAGGGGGACACATGTCATCCCCTATGTGGTGACACATGTCAAGCCCTAAGTGGTGACACGTGTCAAGCCCTCATTAGCCAACACACCGCTTTCCTCCAATCATGGGATGCCACATGGCATGTGGGGTCCACCACCCTTTCTCCAGCTGCTGCCATGTGTCACTCTCTCATGCTGCCACGTGGCACTCTCTCTCCCCCTCGTGGGTTCGTAATCTCGTCTTTTTTTACGAATCTATATAATCCTTGCTACGTAAGCTTGGTACGTACTCAAGTAGCTTAAGAATATAAGATTTTCAAGTTGGTGGCTTACGTAAATAAGTCGAGTTCCATGACTCATTATTCGGTCTCTAACTTCTTTCGGATTCTTTTAACTTTATTTTCAATCTTCCCTGCCATGGTGTATCACATTCTCCTTTCTCAACTTTTCTTGAAAGTTCCATGGAATTGATGACTAAGCCCTTTTATTCATTTATCACATGGATAAATTACATGGGCTTGGGTCCTTCTTTATGGACCATGGCATGGTTGGGCCTTTCTTGTTTTTTTTCCAAGCCCAATCACTTGGTTTCTATTTTTTTGTAATTCATGAAACATTTTTTTGAAATTCCAATTTTGCCCTTAGCCTCTTCCAATATTTCCAAATTTCAAAATTTTCATAACCAACTTATGTGTAAAACAAGGTCAAGACATAGCATGGTCCTTAACTCGTTACAATTATCTCAAAATGTCCAAATGCGCAAAATACGGGTTATAACAACTGCTACCACTCCTACTGCTACTATTGTTACTACTACTACTGCTACTACTATTGCTACTACTACTATTACTACTACTGCTACTATTTCTACTGCTACTTCTACTACTAATGCTACTACTATTGCTGCTGCTATTACTGCTTATGACTCAAACTATTTACCCTGTTACTCCATTTACCTTTTTTCTATTCGCACGTAACATCATGCTGATGTCAACATTACTGCTATGAAATAATTTTTTATGATACTCCATCGGTATATTGATACAATATTGGTATCATATAGGATTGAACTTGATTCTCTGTGATACGTGTCTGTATATTGATACCATATCGGTATCATATAGGATTGAATTCTTTTTTAGAGATATAAAAATAAAATAATTAAGATAAAATTATTAAAATCACAATCTTATTTATTAAACTCTAAATTAATAACAAATATATTCTTTATGATACTCCATCGGTATATTGATACAATATCGATATCATATAGGACTGAACTTAATCTATGTGATACTCCGTCGATATATTGATACTCTATCAATATCATCTAGGGTGGGCACTGAAGTCAGCACAACGTCAGCGCGCGGATTTTAAAATAAATTTATATCATTTTAAAATAAAAAATGGTATGAAAGTAATGGCACATTTAAAGATAAATATTTTCTCTTTTTGGGTATAAATGCTATTTTCCATATTTTTAACCCTTTTCCTTTTTAGGAAAAAAAAATATGGAGTTGGTGCTTCTTTTTCTTCTTTTTTCCCGCTAATCCATTCACCAATACAAGTCCCAATCTCTTAAAAAATCCAATGAAAGTGGTCCAAAACCAAATTCAAAAAACAAAAATGCCCGTTACAAATAGGCCCCAAAAATTCCCTCTGCCCCCCTATTCCCACCTCCATCAACTCCTTTTACCTAGGGTTTTGAGTTTACTGTTAAACCTTAAATCCCATCAAATTCTTCCAAAATAAAGATTGAGAAAACCGTTTTAGCTTCCATTTACAACATCAAAATCTCTCCGGATGTGCCCATCAACAAAGGGCTTCGAGCCCATGTTGACAGAATCAATCAATCACTTCTTGGCCTCATACCTAAATGGAAGTTCCGATTTCTCTGTTTTTGAGTCCATTTTCTTTCGTTTAGTCCAAACAATGCCTGACCCACCTCTTGAAATTACATGGTTTTACTCTGCTGTCACTTTTCACTCCTCAAAATCAGCTGGTTTTAGCAAAGCCATTGTTGCTAAAGACTTGTTTCAGTTGCTAATTTCTTGTTCTTCTTCGTGTAATGGGACAAAAAAGATTGCCTTGCTTGCCCCGGTAATCTACATTTTGTATGATATCGTTTGTGAGTTATCGCGAAATGGGTTGTGCTTGACTATTGAAATTAGGGACTTGGTAGAGAAAATTGTTGGTTATGTATGTATATGCTTGGTTGATCCCGAAAATGGAAATGAGTTTGATGAGGATATTGTCTGTTTTGAGGGATTGGCTGGGGTTTGGATGGTTGATTGGGTTGGGAAATGTGCTAAACTTGAGGAGAAATTAGGAGTTTTCTTTCCGATTGTTAGTGTTAACGTTCACAAGGGTAAGAAAAGTAGGTGTGGGATCAGGGATCTAGCTGGTATTGTAATGTGTGAGGTGTTCTTGCTTGCTTTGTCTTTGAAGTTTAATATGGGGTTTGTAAATGAGGAGTTCCAAAAGGATGCACAAGACTGGGCAATTCAGACTCTCAAGCAGTTCCAAAATATTGAATTTTTAGGTGAGTTTTTGCTAGTTAGTGGAAAAGTTCTAGTTTTATTACCTTATTATGTATCATAGCTCATTGTTTTTTTCCATTAATGTTAGTATGTAATTTCTGTACAGTAACATCACCTTGCTATTTCGACCAGTCATAAAGAGAGAACAAAATTCTCATATCAAATTCTATACAGTAACATCACTGGCTCACTAAAATTGATCCAGTTAATATGCTTATATTTTCTAATAGCAAGAACCAAATAATACTAATCTATTGCGTTTTTTTTTCTCTAATGTCTTTCCAAGTTTCTAAGGTGCCGTTTGGCCTCAAATAGTTTTTGGGAAAATTTGAAAGAAATTTGGGAACTAGTGTTTGGCCATATAATTTGCCATTACTTGGCAAATATATTTGGCAAATATCCAAGTTCTAGAAGGCCCCAAATTTTCAAATATTCTGGCAAGTTATTCTTGACAAGTTTTGGTGAAGTTTCACCATGCTTTTGGCCCCAAATTTTTCCAAGAATATTTGACTATTTCAAAAAATATAATTTATACCCATAAGTTCTAAAAATTATTTAAAAATACCCATAAATTTGTATTATCATTTTATAATGAACATGTTCTGTTAAAAAATAATTTTATAACATAATTGATAACAATCAATAACAATAAAATAACAATATGAGCAAGATCAATACATTAATCGCATACTCAAATTTGTCACTGATTCAATTGGAATTATAGTTCATTAAAAGCAAATTATTTTTTTTCTCAATCTCGTCACTCAAATTATAATTCAAACTTTTTCGGTGGAGTTAGATAAATATTAGTTGGAATAAATGAATGATGTATGTTTTTTTATAAAATATAAAAGTTTGGGGTAATTTTTAAATATTTAAAATTTTCCAAATACGACAAGTTCTCAAAACTTCATCCAAAAATTACTTGCCAAGAATATTTGGGAACATGGGGCCAAATGCTATCTAAATGTATATGTGAGAAATATGAGAGAAAATATTATTGAATGTGTATCTACATTATTACACAGAGACCCTATTTATAGACATTTTAATATAATTCTTTACTGTAGAATACTATTCACTTTTTTTATTCCTACTGCTATTCTTATTCTAAGTAGGATTGTATAT
Source organism: Solanum dulcamara (assembly GCF_947179165.1). NCBI lineage: Eukaryota > Viridiplantae > Streptophyta > Magnoliopsida > Solanales > Solanaceae > Solanum > Solanum dulcamara. Next base: position 58,090,832 of record NC_077241.1, on the reverse strand, counting down.
ACCTATTCTTATTCTGACACTCCCTCTCAAGCTAGTGCATACAAGTCATATGTACCTAGTTTGTTACAAATGTAATTAATACTAGGATCAATGAGATACTTGGTGAGATATCTGCAAGTCGATCACTTGACTTCACAAAATTAACAGTCATCTCATGAAATATTGGATTTGATGTATAATGTCAGTCAATCTCAATGTACTTGATCTTCTCATGAATTATTGGATTTGATGCATAATGTCGATAAAGCACAAAGTGATAAATTGCTGAATAGCAGTGTTTAACTTCCCAAACCAAGCTTGAGAAGACCATTTCAGACCATAAAGTGACTTACACAATCAACATACAAGGCTACCAGACTCCCCCTGAGCAACAAAACTAGGTGGTTGCTCCATGTAGACTTCTCATAGTGCAACAATTGCTAGAAAGTGCTCAAAATCTAGTATAAAATATATAGATCGTCTTGGAATCAATAAAGAGTCGACATTAAACAAGAAAGTCACAAAAAAATTGCTCGGAACATACTTATGTGTTGGAGTATTAGATTTGATGGTTTAAAGTGGTCACAATTTGAGATATAAAATTATATGGGTAGGGTCGGAATGATGGCATGACCCTACTGAGAAAGAGAATTATATGGATAGGGTCGAATTGACAACACAACCCTACTGAAAAAAGAATTATATAGAAAGGGTCGGAATGATGACATGACCCTACGCAACTTATATTTGAGGAGTCACTGGAAAGATGCATGAAACTACGCAAATCAAATCTGAAGAGTCACCAAAAAGACACATGGTGCTATGCAACTCAGATATGATAATGTAGTTCGAAAAAAATTCACAATATTATGCAAATTAAATATGAGAAGTAGTCTGGAGAGATGCATGGTGCTGCGCATTGGATATGAGAAAGTAGTTATCGAAAAGATTGCACTGTGCCACACAAATTATATATGAAAAAAATAGTCACAAAAAAGATGGCACAGTACTACACTAATTAGATATAGGAAACTAGTCACCAGAAAGATATTGATGGGGTTGACACAAAACAACCTTAGAAAGTCATCAAAAATTGACGCACATCAACCTATTTGACTGAGTTTTCTTTCTCTAAATATGGGGTTCATGTATATATCATTGGCACTACTTTTGTTAACATAACTAATGGCCAGACATGTGGCATATATAAATCATAGCCGCTCGCCGGTAGCGGTAGCTTTTCTGATTTTCTACCAAGATCGTCGAAGCTATGCTACCATGTGAGAAATATAGGAGAAGAATATTATTGAATTGTGTATCTATATTATTACGCATAGACTCTATTTATAGACACTACAATACAATCCTTTACCAAGTAGGATACTATTTACTATTTTTATTCCTACTACTATTTTTGTTCTAAGTAGAATTGTATATACCTATTCTTATTCTAACATATAGGTCTTATGATATTATGCCATATTGTCTTGCATCACATGAATAATTAAATATTGTTGTTCTTGTATTTGTATGCTTTTCTGTACTAAATTCCTTGAGAGGTTGGCTATAGTAGGTTTTAGGAGAGGTATAGATAGGCCGAAGAGAACTGAGGGGAGGTGATTAGGCAAGAGATGACACATTTTCAACTTACCAAGGACATGATCCTAGATAGGAAGATTTGTAGGTCGATAATAAGGGTAGAAGTATAATAGGCAGTCGAGTGATGTAGTATTAGTTAGTATACGCGTTGTATCTCATTCTCTAATATTCACTATTACTTGTTGTTTCATTTGTTCTGTGTTTTTTGCTATTTTGCTGTCAAATATTTTTCTTTCTATCATGCTTTGATTGCATTTGATTTGAACCGAGAGTTTATTGGAAATAGTCTCTCTACTCCAAAAGATAGGGATAAGGTTTGCGTACATCCTACCTTTTCCAGATCCCACTTGTGGAATTGTACTGGGTATGTTGTTGTCTGTACTTAATTCCTTATTTCACCAATCAATTAGCTATAGAGGTTGAAAACACTCCATTTTTTTCACTCCTTCAAAGAAAAGAAAACCATTGTATTGAGGGCAACCCTTTATCAGATCTTGCTTGTCACTCATTTTTGCTTGAGTTAATTTTAGTTTTTCGTGATGTCTTTACTGTATAACCTGTGAGAGATATAGAGGAAAAATATTATTGAATTATTTATCTACATTACATAGAGACCCTATTTATAGACACTATAATATAATCCTTTATCAATTAGGATGCTATTTCTATTCTTATTCTTATTCTTATTCATATTCCTATTCCTATTCTAAGTAGGATTGTATATATTTATTCTTATTCTAACACTCCCCCTCAAGCTAGTGCATACAAGTCATATGTACCTAACTTGTTACAAATGTAATTAATATGAGGACCCTTTCATCCACTGCTCAGACCACAATTGAGATTGATTGAAGGTAATAAGAAGGTGCAAGTCCTGTTGTTGTTGGATGTTACACATTTTCCCCTTGGACTTAAAACTGCTGGTGGTGTCATGACTCTGTTGATCCCCAGAAATACCACTATCCCAACCAAGAAAGAGTAGGTCTTCAAGATCACCATCACCAACGACAAGGGCAGTCTCTCCAAGGAGGAGATTGAGAAGATTGTTTCAGACCATAGTGTGACTTACACAATCAACATATAGGGCTACCAGACTCCCCCTGAGCAACAAAACTAGGTGGTTGCTCCATCTAGGTTTTTTTTTTCTCACAATGCAACGGTCGCCGAAAAGTGCTCTAAATTTGGTACAAAATATATGGATCGTCTTGGAATCAATAGATGAGTAGATCTTAAACAAGAAAGTTACTGTAAAACTGGTTGGAACATGCTCATGCGCTGGATTATTAGATTTGATGATTGAAAATAGTCACAATCTTAGAAATAAAATTATATGAGTACGGATGGAAAGATGGCATGACCCTACTGAGAAAGAGAATGATATGAATAGTCACAATCTTAGAAATAAAATTATATGAGTACGGATGGAAAGATGGCATGACCCTACTGAGAAAGAGAATGATATGAGTAGTGTCGGAATAATGGCACGACCCAACATAAATAAGAAAGATGGCACCGGAAAGATGGCACGGTGCTACGCAAATAGAATATGAAAAAGTAGTCACCGAAAAGATGGTACGGTGCTACACAAATTGGATATGAAAAAGTAGTCACCGGAATGATGCACGGTGCTACACAAATAGATATGAGAAAGTAGTCTGGAAAAATGCACGGTACTAAGCAAATTAAATATGAAAAAATAGTCATCGAAAAGATGCACGGTGCTGCGCAAATTATATATGAGGAAATAGTCACCGAAAAGATATATGGTGATCCAGACTTTTGCTAACATAATCATTGGCGAGACGGGCGACATATATGAGTAATAGCCGCCTAGCCGCCCACCGGCAGCGGAAACTCTTTAATTCTCTACCAAGATCATAGAGGCTCTGATACCATGTGAGAAATATAGAGGGAAAATATTATTGAATTGTGTATCTACATCATTACACAGAGATCCTATTTATAGACAATACAATACAATCCTTTACCAAGTAGGATTCTATTTCTATTCTTATTCCTATTCATATTCCTATTCCTATTCTAAGTTGGATTGTATATATCTATTCCTATTCTAACATAACCCATGGTTGGTTGTACATCCTTACACTTTCATCTTCTATTATGAAGCCCTTTGAAGTTAGCTAGCATAGGGGTCCTGTGTATTGGGGTCAATGTGGTCTCATTGCAGGTAGTCCGGCTTATATTTCTTTTGCTGGTCACAGCTGGAATTTATGGAAAAAATATTGATATGCTTTCTGGGTGCAAGTTAAGTTTGTTGTTTATCAATAAAGTTGGAAACCTTTAATATTCTTGTGCTTGTGTTGTTGTGACTTGGCTGAGGTTATTGTTTTTCTTTTTTTGGAAAAACTAAGGACACTACATTCTCTGTCTCATTCAAGGCTTCAAGCAAGAGATATAAATTGCTGAGGTTGTTCAAAATTATTTCATCAGTTCTCTTTCTTTTAATTTTTTTTGGAGTTTGATTAATGGTTTGTGAAAAGAAGCTGCTGCATGTGAAGTAAGGCTGTTCAGCTGCTCTTGGAATTCTTTTTGACATGTGCTAGGTATTGCTGCATGTGAAGTAAGGCTGTTCAGCTGCTCTTGGAATTCTTTTTGACATGTGCTAGGTATTCTTGAAGAGTTCATTTCACGGAACTCCATTCCTGTTGAAGTGCAATTTGTTTTCGAGCAACTCATTCTCTATTTAAATCTTCCATGTGCAAACTGATTTTCTTGTAATCAGCCTCACCATCTGAATGCTTCACTTCTGTGCAGTAGTCCAATTTTCTTTATTTGTGGCTGCATATGCATAAAGTTTTCTATCTACTGATGCAATATTCTGTCCATGAAATCTCAATAAGTGCATTCACTGGAATTGCTACTCTATTTAATTGAGTTGGAAAAGCAAACAGCAGAATAATTATGTTAGGGAGCCTACATGAAGAAAAGCAGTTGTGTGCTTCCAGAAAACTAATCTTGGCAAAAGTGAATCATTCTTTATCTGCCAGCATCACTTATCCCACATATACCATGAATGCGAAACTACTTGGGAGTGAGAGTATTCAAACCTCTAAATACTATAATCCTTTCTTAGTTTTTTTTATTTTTTGAGTTTTTGACTTCATTGCATGATAAAACCTTAATAAACTGAATTAGCTGCACTTCTTGCTTTGCTCTTTTTAAGCCTAGACATGAACCTTTTTTATACTTAAAAAAAGTTGTATTGTTAGTGTTAGAAGTGGGATTTGAAACCCGAGACATGTATTCAAGCTTTATATTGACAATATTTCACTTGATTCTTGATGGCTTTGAGTTTTTACTTGTTGTAGATATGCTTCTCAGAATTCTTACGGAAAAAAAGCTTGTGGTCACTGCCCTATTGGTACGTATTCATGACAACCTTCATTATCGCAAAGATTTAAGAGTGGATAGCACATACGATGGCCCAACAAGTTCCATGCTCTGCTGTGTTCCCCAGTCTGTTTGTATGTGTGTATTTGATGTTTTATACGGGTTTTAAGGATGTGTCCAGTCCCTGCTAATGCAAATATAAATTTGCTGATCAAGATTGATTTCTGTAAGGCTAAGCTCTTCACTTTTTGTTCTAAATATTTGTTGTTGCAGAGTTCTGATGATGCAGTTGTTCTACAGAAACTATTGTATGATGCTGTGATACTGGTTGATCATTCATTTCTAAGTTCTGGCAGATGGTTTCAGCCATCCAAATCCTACTTCAGGAACTTGGTTCTGCTATGGTCCTTAGTAGCTGATAATGCCATACAGTTCGCTAGGTAGGGGAAATTGTGCTGCACTAAAATTTGAAAAGAAGCTTGTTAAGTTGTTATCTGCTAATAAATCTGGGTATTGTTGGCTTTTAGGGAAACATGTGATCAAGATAGGCTGACTGCTTATGTAAATGCTTTCTCTGAGTCTCAGCTACCCAGTGAGTTACTTAAATGGGCTTCTATCCGAGCTGGCACAGAAGAGAACCTGAGTAATCAAAAACTTATGACACCTAAAGCTCTCATAAGTATGTTTTTATCTAGTTTTATCTTTGAGTACATTAATCGTTTTGATTTTGCTCATACTGGATCAGTTGCATATTCAGTCCTTACTATGAGGCTGAGGTTTTAGAAAATTGCAGACCATAGTGATTTCTTCAAAATCAATAGCAAATCTACCTTGTGGATAATATATTATATTTATTGTCCGTTGTCATGTTCATGTTTTCTGAGATAAGTTTCATGTATCCACAGAGTGGCTTTTTGTCCTGGAAAACCAAGGTTTCTGGGTGTTTGATCATGAAAAACTGAAGTTTGATGCCAAGGCAGCAATTTGCATTTCAAGGCCGGACTGCTTTCTCCCTGAAGTTCAGCCTGGAGGCTGGACTGCTCGAGAGAGAGAGCATAAGGAAGGAAAACGCACTGGGGATGAGGAAATGGACGATTCATTGGACAAAACATTCTCTAATGCTTACTTCTGTACAGATAAATTGCCTATTGCTGGTGGCAAAAAGCGCAAAGATCTAGTGAAGGACACAGATATAGGAGGAACACCAGTCAAGCTTGTTAAGTATAATGTTCATGAAAGCCCAAACAGAGAGAAGTTTCTTCCTTTCTCTGACGAAGATATGGAAGTGATGGGGTGATATAACTAAAGCATAAAATTATGTATATGTAGCAGTGCTTGGACGGGACCCTAGTTGGGACATTGCATAATAGTATATCACTAACTCAGATCTGTTCTTTCCTTCATTTTGTGCCCCTCTTGGGGAATGTGTGGATACAATGGAAAACTTAAGAGCTAATGTCTTAAAATTGCATATGTTATCACATACCTATACTTGTTTCACTATGCTGTATCAGTTGATTTACAAGAATCGACTTTGGAAGTGGAGTGTCTTTCAACTTTTGACCCTGCTTGCCCTATATTGGACAACACTTTCGGCCTTGAAGATTTTGCCCATGGGGCTAGTGGCAGTTAAAAAAATTCAAGATCACTTGTTTTCAAGATCATTAGTCACTATCAGATCTTTGGATTTGAAAAGTTAATGATGTAAAAATTTGCATATCATTATCTTCTTGCCATAGAAAATTCGAATGATTAGAAAGTGGAGTTTGAGATAGGTAGAGTTTTTGACAATTTCAAAGAGTTTTGAAAATGGATTCGATTACCTAAATCGTGCTCCTCTGAAATAGGTAAAGTTTTTTGTGTTTGTGTTAAGTGTATTTCTGATTAACGTTTTTGTTTGGGTTAGTGTATTTTTCTCACTGAATCTTTTATTTCTCAATTCTAAGTGAGAAACTTTCAGATAGTGTTTGGGTTAGTGTATTTTTCTTACTGAACTGTTTTAAAAATAATCAGTTTCAATTGGGATAAAAAAAATCAGTTTCAATGGGTTCGACCTCGACACCTAAATTGGGATAAAAAAATTCTAAACTATTGCTTATACTTCAATTAATTGAGATATATTTGAGCGTTATCAAGCGCCCCTAGTTTTTACTAATTATTTTTACCAAATTTGCATACACTTTTTCAAGCAAAAAATAGGATAATATGTCATACGTTAATGTATTCAACCACCAACCAATAATGAAAATGAGAAAAACTTGATATCCTAAAACACAAAAATCATACTATCATGAAAACATCATAAACACAACACCTATACTTTTGGATCCACAACCTCAGTAGATGATTTAGCTACTCATATATAATACAGTAAAAAAAATCAGAAGATGAAAAATTCATAATTACTTGCTCAAACATGATGCAGAAAATAATCAAAGCTTATATTGTAAAACTTTGCATGAATGATAAATTAGAGATTATTAAATGCTCTACTATGTCCGTACAGATATTTTATGAAATTTGACACACAAAAACACTACAAAAAGTATTTATATTGGCTCAGAAATTCAAAATTCGAAATTCGAAATTCAAAAATTATCAAAATACTCGTTGGCCTAACTTACGGACCATAAAGTAAACATTCGGTCTTTGAATTTCCTCTACTCCATCATAAATGCTTTCCATCGAGATTCTTGACTTCCATAGTAAAACCATCAACAAACCGTAAAAGTGATCGGTGATCCATGAAGTATTGCATAGCTTGTATCTCTATATTATCGTACTTTGATTTAAAGATCGTGAATGTGATATATGTGTCACGGTCCGAGTCTACAATCTAGATGAGACACAGTACCTAGAACCATGAGTGATCCCAGGCTAACCCTTGGCATAACATATCAAAGCATATCGTAAAGAAACTAAAGCAGAAATTAAAAGCATAACAAAAAGGAAGTCCGTGAATTGAAAATACTAATGTCTAAAATATAGCCTCTACTGTTTAACATAAAGAAATACTTGTCGGGACATGGCCCTCAGCTCTTTCAAAAAGTCTAAAAACAATATAAAAGAAATCTAACTACTAAATCCATGGAGTCCTCAAATGAGGAGGATTCACCAGTTGCTGACCGGAGAATGTTGCACCCTACTAGCCACGAGTCTGAGAACGGGCACCAGAATCTACATCATAAAAGAATGCAGGGTAGAGAAAAGTATGCGTGAGTACGTGGAATGTATCGAGTATGCAAGGGACACCAACATACTTGTATATAACATATAATAAAGGGAAACACTGAAATAAGGATTCAAAATCATAATCATAATAAAGGAACATGAAAAGAACACAATTGGAGTCCATGCATAAGTATCAGTTAGAAATCTTTTTTAAAAGCATATATAGAGATGGGTCTATTACAGTAATCTTGCACAAACTAATACATAAGATAGAATATTTAAAGTGACCCTAATAAGTGAAGAGCATATCATAAAGAGTGCATAAAACTGGAGAGTTTTTTATAACCGACATACACCACGTGAGCTTGTGATACCCAACTTATAATCCCAGCTGGATAGACTGTCCTATACCTTTCCAGAGTATAGGACTATATCTTTTCTATGTGGATCCACTAAACGCTGCCTTTCAGGGCCATATGGAGTTGTCGGACAAAGCAATATACTCAATCCTATGGTGGCATGTAGTTATAAGACTTGGGTTTTCTAAATCGTGTCCTCTCGGTGCTAAATTGTCCTTCCAAAATAACATATTTATATGATGCTCATAGGTATGGAAACCATCCGTCTATTTGAATCATATGTGAGACTAAGCTCAAAAATCTTATCTAAAATAACTTGTTTTGAGGTTGAAATTCATATTATACTAGTTTTCATGCTTAAAAGCCATAAATATTTAAGGAACCATAGAAATCATACTGAATTAGTACAGTAAGGTTTTTAAAACCAAAGTAAAACAATAAAAATATGAATTAATGAAAAAGATCATAACCTTATAAAATTCCCTAGCTTTGTTTCTAACAATCTTGAGAATTCTTGAGAATCAAAATACTTTAGACATAAGAGAAAAGGGATACTCTCATCGAACCTCAACCTTGATTTTTTCTTGAAGTTCTTGAGCGTAGAAATTTAGGAGTGAATGAGAGAATTTAATAATGAAAAACTGATTTCCTACACGTTTAGGGCCATTTAGATAACTTCCAAAAGGTTTTTAGGGCAAAAATACCCTAAAAAGAAAATCTGTGAAATTTGGTCATCTGGCGTCATCTGGAAGACAGACCATCGCTTGAGTGACGGGCCATCACTTAGACCATCAAAAATGTCCAAAAAATGGCCTTACTAGTCGCGTATGATGACCAAGTGTGATGGGCCATCACAGGTCTGACAGGCGGTTGCAGGTCCCGTTACACTGACAACTTGCAGTATCTCTAATAAATAGGCCATAAATTTTTATTCCAAATTCGGATTGATGCAAATTTGGTGGTGTTGAAAATAAAACTTATAGACATTTAATTTAATAGGTTATGGCCACCTAATTCTTTATATGTTGAAAGTTATGGTCATTTAAAGTTGACTCTTGCATGAACTAATGAGAAAAACTTAGTTGGTAGGGACACTTTAAACTTGACTTGCTATTAGAGGTCTCTTACGAATTTGAACTACATTCTATACACTTAATACACTTAGTAAATGACCTTAACATATATGTACAAATTATAAATCATCAGATTCGAGTTTATATTCATACAGAGAAAGATTTAGATCTATGCTTAGAAGTTGTGGGGCATTATAATATCTCCCTATGGGACCATTTGTCCTCGAATGAGGGTTAAGATGGGGAAACAAACCTAACAAGGACTATTAACGAATTTATGCTTACATAGAGAAAGGCACAAGCCATGAATGTAGGAACTAAGACATTCAAACATAGAGCATAGGGGTCGATTCTGAAATAATGCAAGGGTTATTACCTTCAGCATCTTCATCATGAGGAATGAATAATTCAGGATATCTAGCTTTCAGATCTTTTTTGGCTTCCCATGAGCCTCCTCAACAAACTGATTCCTCCATAACTGAAGTTACCTCTTTGGTTCACAACTTGCGAATCTGATTGTCTAAAATATAAACTGGTACTTCCTCGAAAGACAAGCTATCTTTCACCCCAATAGTATCTAATGGAATAATGAGCGATGGATTTCTAGTACACTTCTTTAACATGGAGACATGAAACACAGGATGCACGATTGCCAACTCCATAGGCAACTCTACCTCATAAGCTACCTTCCCAACCCTGCTCAGAATACTATAGGGGCCAAGATACCGGGGACTAAACTTTTCTTTCTTACCAAAACGTATTTCCCCCTTCATGGGAGAGACCTTCAAAAACACTAAAGCATCTATCTCAAACTCTAAATCTCTCATTCTTACATCAGAGTAAGATTTTTGTCGGCTTTGTACAATTTTAAACCGATCTCTAATTAATGCATCTTTTTCCATGGCCTAGTGGACCAAGTCATGTCCTATCAATGTAGCCTCACCCACCTCAAAACCACCAATAGGTGACCTACACCTTCTCCCATACAATGACTCAAACAGAATTATCTAAATGCTGGAATGATAACTATTATAAGCGAATTCAGTAAGAGGTAGATGGTTATCCCAATTTTGTTTGAAGTCAATCGCGCAATCTCTCAGCATGTCTTTTAGAGTTTGAATGGTATGTTTTTCCTAACCATCGGTCTGTGGATGAAAAATTGTACTGAGTTCAATATGGGTACTTAGACCCTTCTGAAAAGACTTCCAAAAATGCAACGTGAACTGAGTACCTCTATAAGATATGATGGACAAATAAATTCCATGAAGCTTGACTATCTCTTGAATATAAAATCTAGCATAATCCTCAGTGGAATTAGAAGTCTTAACAGGTAAGAAGTGAGATGACTTAGTCATCCTATCATAATCGCCCAAATGGAGTCATGTTGACGGCGAGTATGGGATAGACCTATGATGAAGTCCATATTAATCATCTCTCATTTCCACATAGGAATACTTATATCTTGAGCCTTACCACTAGGTCTATAATGCTCAACTTTCACAGGCTGGCAATTAGGGCATTTTTCTACAAAATCAATAATGTCTTTCTTCATGTTGCTTCACCAAAAAACTTCTCCCAATTTGCAGTACATATTGGTAGAAACCAGGTGAATGGAGTATCTGGATCTATGAGCCTCTGCAAAAATCCAATGTTTCAACCCAACTACATCAGGAACACACAACCTACCTTGATACCAGAGAATTCCATTCTCACCAATTGAGAAAGTCTCAATCTTCTTCTTGTGAACTGCATCTTTTAACTGGAGCAATATGGGACCACTACCTTGTTTCTTCTTCACCTCAATCACCAATAAAGATTCAGGGCCATTTTGAACTACTACTCCACCTTCATCAGAATCTGCGAAACAAACTCCCAATTATGTGAGCCTAAGCATTTCCTTCACAAGTTCCTTCTTACCTTCTTCTATATGTACAACACTCACTATACACAACCTGCTAAGAGCGTATATGAAAACATTAACCTTACTTGTAGGTAGAGTACGAGCTCAAGCCATCTTCTTCGTCGGAGATTTAACTTCTTCTTAGTGAAAACATACCGCAGACTCTTATGATCTGTGAAAACATCGACATGTATCCCATAGAGGTAGTGACGCCAAATTTTCAAAGTGATTCTCATGAACCTAAAGTTGTCTAGAAGCATAAGCAATGACCTTGCCGTTCTACATCAAAACACAACCAAAACCAACTCTTGAAGCATCACAGTAAACCACAAAACCATTTGTACCTTCTGGTAAAGTTTGACCTTCTTCTGCTTTAGCCTAGTCAACAGGGAAGATATAGATGAGAATCGCTTTACAAACCTTCTATAATGACCGGCTAGATCCAAAAATCTCCTAATTTTAGTTAGAGTGGTGGGCCTAGGCTAGTTTTTCACTACCTCAATTTTCTGATCATCCACTCGAATACCCTCACTGAAAAATAATGTGGCCCAAAAATGTAATTGACCTTAGCCAAAATTTTCACTTCGAGAATTTAGCGAACAATTAGACATCTTTGAGAGTCTGAAGGATAATCCTGAGGTGATTAGCATGTTCCTTCACTACAGGAGTAGATCGGAATATCATCAATTAATATAGAAACAAACATGTCGAGGTACTGTTTGAACAACCTGTTCATGAGGTTCCTAAAAGCTGCAGGAGCATTGGTTCGCTCGAATGACATAACAAGAAACTCATAATGACCATAACGGGTTCGGAAAGCAATCTTTGGAATATCGCAATCTACAACCTTCAACTAATGGTACCCGTATATGAGGTCAATCTTAGAAAAATAGGTGGCACCCTGAAGCTGGTCGAATATGTCATTGACTCTGGGAAGGGAATACTTATTTTTAATGGTGATCTTGTTCAACTGGCAATAGTCGATATACATACGAAGAGAGCCCACTTTCTTACGTTTTTGTACTGGAGCACCCCATGGGGAACCACTAGGTCTAATGAATCCCTTCCTTTAACTCTATAGGGACCATCCTATATGGAGGGATAAAGATAGGTTGCATACTAGGGAGAGTATCTATCCAAAAGTCTATCTCCTTATCAGGAGGAACTCTGGGAAGATCATCGAGAAAGACTTCTAGAAAATCATATACTACAGGAACTGATGAAATAGATCACTACTAAAAACAGTTCAAAAACGATGGAAATATTAGCGATGGACTGCGTCGCTCAAAAAAGCAATGGACTTTGAGACCTTGTCCGTCGCTTTGTTTTGTATATTTTTTTTATTTTTTATTAATAAAAAGCGATGGATAGGATCTATTTATCCGTCGCTTTTTTGGCAATTTTTTGCGCCATATATAAATATATTTAAAAAGTAATTATAAAATAAAACTAATGACGGAGTCCATCACTTTTAATTGAAAATAATTAAATATTATTTAAAACTGGCGTCTCCGTCCATCGCTTTTTATTACATTTTATTTATTAATTATTTTTTAAATAGGCAACGGACAATGTCGCCCTGTCCGTCATTTTTTTGGTCAAAGTGGTGGTCAACTACTTAAAAAAGCGACGGACAGGGCAATACTGTCCGTCGCGCTTTCTGAAATATTTCAAACTAGTTGTCTGACTTTTTTTTATTTTCTTTGCTCTCTCTTTCTCTCTCTCAACCCTCTCCCTTCTCTCTAAAAATCCGACCCCCACCCCCTTCGCTGCGTCGCCACTATTTGCCGCCGCCACGACCTCCCCGTCGCTGTCGTTGCCGTCGCCTCTCCCCACCATCAGTTTCTCTGTATTGTTAATAATAAGGTTAGTTAGTTTAGGATTTTAATTTTAAAAAAAAATAATTTGTTCATTTAATTTGTTTAATGTATCTTTCAAGAAAATACGTTCTAATAGTTGCACCATATATGATTGCATTCTTGTCAAACTGAATCTCTGTTTTCTATTTACTTGAATCTCTATGGTATGACTCTTAGTGAGTTGATATTTTTTTCATTCTCTAAATTGGATTTGTTATTTTTTTGTTTAAGTAATTACTCTTGTTGTTCGAGTTACTCATTTTTCTCTTGCACTGCTGGTCATTTTCATAATTTGGTCATGTTTCTTAAAATCATTAACCTCTAAAATATTTTCAAGAAAATAGGGATGAAATTAGAATCATTATTAACATTAGCTTTAGGATTACTCATCAGTATCTCACTTGTTGGAAGGTTACTAAAACTGCACAAGATGTTTCTATTGCAACTTATGAGTTATTCAGGCAAGCCAATGAAATGTTTGATCTAGCAATACCACCTATTCAATTTCCAGAGATTCATAGCAACCCAATGTCTTCGTCAAATGTAAGATGCAATATAATGTATGAATTTAAGTTCACTCTTCATAATTTGTCCATGTTTCTTAATTAATTTCACTAATTCATGACAAATACTTGGTCCAAATTTAGAACTCTTTCACAATCTAGTCATCATACTTCTAGCCAAGAATACGCAAACTTTAAAACTTAATTAGATTAATTTAGGTCTTTGCTTTGCTTTGAATTGTTTTTTGAATTAAATTGTGAATATAATATAGAACTTGAATTGTGAGCTTGAACTTAGAACTTAGAACTTGAAATTTTATTGACTTTAGAAATCTTGTTGAATTGTAGTCCTTATAAACTAATTAAGCTAATTAATTAGAGTTAGACAATATTCAAAGTCATGAACTTAAACTCTAGAAATTTTGAAGTTGAACTTTGAAATTTTTAGGTTTGTATATGTTTGAACTCTTTAAACTTTAGAAGTAACTAGAACTTAGAAGTTCATGTGGTTATTAATTTGAACTTTAGATACTTGAATTTTAGGAATTCAGAACTTTATAAATTATTTTGATTTGGATAAATTTTGAACTTTTAGACTTTAAAACTAATTCCCCAGACCCCACGATGTGGGATTTCACTGGGTTGTTGTTGTTGTTGTAGACTTTAAAACTAATTAATTAAAACTTTATGTTGTCATGAAATTGAACTTTAATTAGATACTTGAATACTTGTATTTTAGAACTTTAATTTGTATATACTTGAAACTTGTAATTTTGTTCTTATTTAACCTAGAACATCAGACTTGATTTAATTAGAACTTGAATTATTTATAATTTGAACATAACTATAAGTTGAACCTAATTATTATATGAATTAATTAATTATAACTTGAACTAATCATAACTTGAACTTAATTATTATATGAATTAATTAATTATAATTTGAATTAATTAGAATTTGAACTTAATTATAAGTTGAATTAATTATAACTTGAACTTAATTATTATATGGATTAATTAAATTATAACTTGAATTAATCGTAACTTGAACTTAATTATTATAACTTAAATTAATTAGAATTTGAACTTAATTATATGTTGAATTAATTATAACTTGAACTTAATTATTGTATGAATTAATTAATTATAACTTGAATTAATTAGAGTTTGTAGTCTCGATGAATTATAGTCATTATGAACTAATTAATTAAGCTTGAATATATGTAATTTTGTAGATGGATCATCGTGTGTGGATGTATAACATGCATTATGAAGTTGGTGGTGGTTTGAAACCTGAACTTATTGACGGTGTAAGGAGTTTTATCGATCATGCCATGACACTTGATGTTTTTAAGCGAAATGGATTGGTTAGGTGTCCTTGTCGTGAATGTAGGTGCCTGAAATTTTTTAATCCAGATATAATTATGGTTCATTTGTATGGTAATGGATTTAAGCCTAGATATTTTGTATGGGTTGATCATGGAGAAATGGATGGATTGAATAGTATATTTTATAATCTGCTGCCCGTGGATGAATATAATATGCTTGCACCACATGGTCAAATTAGGGTTGAACATGATAGGATTCTACATGATAGAGTTCAACATTATACATTTCAACATGATAGAGTTCATAAAATGGTTAATGATGTGTTCGGGGTTCAAGGTGGGATGGAACCCGAATAATATTTTGATAAAACTCCTAATAAAGAAGCAAGATGCTTCTATCAATATTTAGAAGAGGCTAGTTGTCCACTATGTGAAGGGAGTCCGCATTCTGCTTTGTCAGTTGCAGTTAGGTTAATGAATATTAAATCAGATTGGAGTGTTCGTCATGCGGCTATGGACTCAATGGTTGATCTTTTGGGCGATATGGTTAATCCTGAGTGTAACATACCTAAGAACTTCTATTAGGCAAAGAGATTGGTTTCCAAGTTAGGATTGTCGTATGATAGAATTCATTATTGTGTTAATGGCTGCATGTTGTTCTACAAGACTGATAGTGAATTAGAAAATTGTAAGTTTTGTGGACAAGCTCGTTATAAGAGGACTCATGCTGGAAAAATAGTCTCAATTAAGGCGATGCATTATTTACCTCTTATTCCCAGATTAAAGAGGTTGTATGCATCGATGAGGTATGCCCCATATATAAGATGGCACCGTGAATATAGAAGGCCGCCAGGTATCTTGTCACATCCATCTGATGAAGAAGCATGGAAACATTTTGATAACATGTATCCTGATTTTGCTAGTGAACCAAGAAATGTACGATTGGGGTTATGTGCAGATGGCTTCACATCATTCTCTAATGCTTCCTCACCTTATTCTTGCTGGCCTATATTTCTTACCCCGTATAACCTTCCGCCTGAAATGTGCATGACAAGTCCGTACATCTTTCTAAGTTGTGTTATTCCATGTCCTCGTAATCCTAAAAGTTTGATTGATGTCTATCTACAATCATTGATAGATGAGCTTAAATAATTGTGGTTTGAAGGAGTAGTGACTTACGATATATCAACTAAGCAGAATTTTGTTATGCGTGCTGTTTTAATGTGGACTATTAATGATTTTTCTGCATACGAAATGTTGTCTGGTTGGATGACTGCTGGAAAGCTTGCTTGTCCTCATTGCATGGAACATAGTAAGGCATTCACCTTAAAGCATGATAGAAAAAATTCATGGTTTGATTGTCATCGTTAGTTCTTTTCCAATGAACCATGAGTTTAGAAAAATGAAACATGCATTAAAAAAATAGGGTTGAAAATAACCCTCCGCCTCCATCACTGATAGGGCATCAAATTTGGGAGATAGTTTCCCAATTGCCTAAAGTTATAGCAACTCCACCATCTAGACTTCCTGGATATGGTGTTGAACATAATTGGAACAAAATGAGCATATTCTGGGAGTTGCCGTATTAGAAGGATAATCTCCTACGACATAATCTTGATGTGATGCATATTGAGAAAAATTATTTTGACAAGTTCTCAACCTCGCCCGTCAGCCTCCTTCCCGTTATTCAAGAGGGTCCACTCCGGATGATTCCGACGATAGTGATGAATATATAGCAAATAGTCCTTAGGGTTCCCTATGTTAGTTTATGAACATTTTTGAATTTTTTTGTTAACTTTGAAACACTTTAAATCATTCTAAATTGTGATTTTATTCATTTTAAGTGTTTAATTATGTTTGTTATTATGTATTTTGCGTATTTTGTTTGTTGTTATTTGTGTTAGAATGGGCTGAATTAAATAAAAGTCAATTGAATTTTGATTGTAGATGGGCAACAGAAACTGCAAGTTTCTGCTGTCAAAAATATTGCAGAAAAGCGACGGACAGGGTCCATTAGTTCGTCGCTTTTCTGGTTTTTATTTTTATAATTTTTTTAGAAAAGCCACAGACTAAAATTTTAAGAAGACCAGTATGAACATAACGACGGACAGAGACTAATAGTCCATCGCTTTTTATTAAATAATTACTTTTTTAAAAAAAAATAAAAAGATGGAGTCCGTCATTTTTTTATATATATTTTTTAATTAAAAAAATTAGGGGAGACGCAGTCCATTGGTTTTTAAATACCTGTCTGTAGCTCTTTCAAAAGCGTCGAGCAAAAAAGCGATGGAAGTGACTGTATTGCTTTTTTGTCGAGTTTGACCAAAAAAGCGACACAGTTTTTGCGTCTTTTTGGACAGTTTTTAGTAGTGGATGGGTCTCAAGATTGGAATCCTTGAATCTAACTCGGTATTAGTGATAACCCTTAGAGATCATTTTCTTGGCCTTAAGTGTAAAACCCCAAAATAATCTACCTCATATCAGATCAGAAAATCCTATAAGAGAATCCAAGTCTTTCTGAAATTAAGTTTTTACGGACACCATCTACGACTCGTAGAAATAACTACAAATCGTAGATGGGCTCGAGGAGTCAAACCTCTTAAACTGAAAAGTTAGACCTGAGTTTCATGGCCTAGACTATGAATCATATATCCTTTTATGAACCATAGAACGAGCTGTGAAACAAAGTTCAAAAACATGATTTCGAACTTTAATTATTATGGGACTTTCTATGGCTCGTAAAAGAATTTATGAACCATAGAATGGACCATTTTGAGTTATTTCTATGATTAGCCTCTATGACTTGTAAAAGTGTTTATAGATCGTAAAATTTCCTGTAAACCCAAAATTTAGAAACCCTAGAGAGTCTAACCAGCTTTCTACGAGGCTTCTACAACCCATAGACGTTTCTATGGACCGTAGATGGTCTTGTAGATGGCCCTGCCCATTATTTAATGAGGGTTATTTTAGTCTTTTCCAAACCTTTCTAAGCCTAAAACCTGATGGTTTTACAACTACTTAAGGTCCCTATAAGTATTATTCCATCAATTTACTCTCATAATCACTCACAAGACTTAGAGCAAGATTCAAGAGGAGAATTCTAGGGTTTAAATCATCTTCTTCAAAGCTTCTTCAAGAACGTCGTTCTTACAGGTATGTAAGGCTATTCATAGTATTACACTAAGTTTTTCCACACTTCCTACATCTAAATTCAGTTATTAAGATTTAAACCTAGGATTTTTACCCAAGTTTTCTTGAATTTTGAATGGGTCTTGATCCCTTATCTTGAGTTCTAAATATTATCATTGAGATGATATTTCTTCATGTGTTTAAGTTCTTGAGTTATTGTTCATGTTTATTCTATCACATGAATCATAATTGTTAAAGAAGTGTTGAAAGTTTTTGCATAAATTTTTCGTGCATTGATTTTCTGAAAAGGTAAAGATCAAGTATTTTAAGTTATCAATTGAAGAAGAGTTTTAAGGGAATTTGAGTGTTCCAAGTGCATGACTTTATTTTGAAAAGAGCATGTCTACTTTTAAAAAAAAAATATCTCAGATTTAAGAATGTATAGTAAGATTTTTAGAAAAGCATAGTCAAGTTTTAAAAGTTCAGTTCAGTTCAGTTTAAAGATATTTTGAGATAAACTCCACTGATCAGAATTTCAATTTTCCCTAAAGTGGGACCTCTTAAAGTTATTGAGCATAGTGAATATTTTGGAAGAAGTATTGAACACCAATTTGGGTACGAGTTAAGATAAATCAAACCCCGTAACCCGCATATCCAGCATAGATAGGATCATATCATCGGTTCGAGCGACTCCTCGACTTAGTCCCTAATAAGGACTTTTTAGATGGATCCATAAGTTAAGTTGCATCCCTTACCCCTGGAAATAAGGGTAGGCATAGTAAGGTATGGTATGGTATTTGAAACTTCGGTGCGGTAATTTGGGTATTCAGTTTTTAAGACTATTATACAAATTTAATTTGGTATGGTTCGGTATTTTAAAGTTTGATTTCAGTATTTTGCGATATGATAAATCGGTAACCATAGTTTGTTAACTTCAACTAATATATACTCATATAATAAAGTATTATGACTTCGACGATTCCAAAAATAGTCTCAATTGTATAATACTAAAACATTATACATGTAGAAATATATATTTAGAAGAAAGTACTAACAACTCTTTTTGTTAATCAAATACATTTAAAATATATTTTAATCAAAATAGAGTAGTCAAAGTTTTAACTTCTAAACATTTAGTTTATACTAATACTAGGTTGCATATTTTTTAGTATTATATATATATATATATATATGTGTGTGTGTGTATTATTTATGTAACTATATACTTTGGTATAGTATTTGATATTTTGATATATTATTTCTAAATATAAAATACCATATCGAATACCAAAAAAACTTAATGTATACCATATACCATACCAAATACCATAATATCAAAACTATAGTATCAAAAATTTTGATATGGTATGGCAATTCAGTATATACCACACCATGCCAATCCTTAACTGGCAAAGTATTGAATGACTCTGACAATGTGACCAGTACGTTGTATCATCACAAGGCTTATAGTGACGGTCATCGGTTAGAGAAACTCTCCGAGAAGAAAAGTTATTAATATCATAATATATATATTTCATTGTCTCGATTGTGAAGCTTTACATGTTTTATTTTACATTCATGCTTTATTTTCAATCAAGGTAGTTTCAACATTCCTTTTAGCATGAGTATTTAGTTTAGTTATTGTTTCATTCAGCTTTATTACATTCCGTACATTCCATGTAAAGACTTTATTTGGCGCTGCATCAGTTTATGATTTAGTTTCAGGTATTCACGATAGCAGACGTTCGGTAAGATCTCTTTCCATCAGGAGTTGGTGAGGCCTTCTCACTTTTGGAGGGCTCTAATTTAGTTAGTTCAGTTTATTTAATTCATAGTCAGGTAGCTGTGGGTCTTGTCTCGACACCTATCTTCAGCTAGTCGAGACTTCATAGATAGACAAAGTTAGTGAGTCAGTTCAGTCTTTTTTATTCATGTCATGACCTAAAAACCGAGGAAAAAAGAACATAAAATTGTGAAATGAAGATAATTATGAATGATAATCTTATTAGTTTTCTTAATTTGTTGGACATCCCAAAACTCAACCTTATTTGTAAGACGAACAATAAATCACATACGAGACTTCCAAAGGGGAAGTCAGGTGACAAATGAAAAGAAAAGAAGTACAATGAAGTAATTTCCAACTTTTGGGTATGAAATACATCACAAGTCTTTGAATAATAATAAAGACCGAAATAGGAGATGGAGCTAATGGTGATCCATAACACAGAATCTCACCATCAATCTAAAACAAGTCTATCCGCTAGAGGTGATCAACCACCATGAGGAGTACCCTGACTAAAATCTGCATCAAAAGTAACACAAAAGTAGGGGTGAGTACTCAGTAGGTTTGACCAATTGAGTTATGAAATAAGCTCAGGGCGTTTCCACCTGCATATAGAAAAGTCCCACTCCAACATAGGTGGTGCCAATTTATAAGAAATGACGCGAGTAAAGCACACACATAAGATCAAAAAAGTATCACACATCATCAGGTAAGTCAAATAACTCAAAGATCAATGCAATGCAATGTAATGATAAGGTGGTACGATGGAATCAAGGCTGTCACACAACCTATCATATACAACCTATCTATCTAAGGCTTCCAAACAAGGACCCATGATGAACTCACAGTCCATATACCAAATCAAAATCTCAATATCTTATCAACTTGACACCTAGCTCGTGGTCAAGGATATAAAAAGGTACCTCATTTTTTTTTCTCCAAAAGAATTTCCACACCTTTCAACTTCTCAAGAACAATGAAATGATGAATGAATCACAAAACATGACATGGTGGCAATAATGAACTCAACAAGTACAAAAATGTTCAAAGTTCTCAAACTCAACTAAAACATGATGTACACTCTCATATAGAAAATATTTAATCAAAAGTAGTTCAACGATACTCATATTGCAGTGTTTAAGAACTAGAGTCAAAATCATCCAAAAATCACTTCAAAAATAAAAAAGGGTAACACTAGAATTTTATTTGAAAATCATATTCTACGCATCAAGAGGATTTCGTGGATTAAAACCCCATTAAAATGAAGTAAGAAAAAGATTCAAAATCATGGAATTACTAATTTCCCAACTTAGGGGAAAAACCCCAAAAGCCACATTGAAAACTTGTTTTGAAATGTTGTTGGAAGATGTTAGAAAATGGTTTAGAAATGCTAAAGGAACTTACTCCAACGAATTTCTTCAAAATAATGCATCAAAAATCACCCTTCCTGA
Source organism: Solanum dulcamara (assembly GCF_947179165.1). Classification (NCBI taxonomy): domain Eukaryota; kingdom Viridiplantae; phylum Streptophyta; class Magnoliopsida; order Solanales; family Solanaceae; genus Solanum; species Solanum dulcamara. The sequence continues at coordinate 58,069,348 of NC_077241.1, read as the reverse complement.
GCTCCAATTGAATAACAATGGTGGAAAAGAGAAAAGTATGTCAATTTCCCAACTAGACATTGTTCATGCATAATATGTTATTCGAGATCGTTGGCCACTAACCCCCACGATCGAGGCGTACAGAGGGACATAACCATCGCAAATATGGGAAAAGTCCCAACACGCGAAACACAGAGAAGATACCCTTTGTGATCGCATGGCCACCAGCCGCGATCGTGGGGCACAAAAGAAGAACCCTTCACAAATGTGGGACGTTGGTCACAATCTTGATAAAGAAAAATGCCTGCACTAGAGACCAGATCACAATTGAAATATCAACTCCAACTTTTCTCTGATGAGACCTCAGAATTCATTTGGGGTCGATAAAAATAAATTGGATACGCTACCATACTGAATTTGATATTTCGAACTCAATGGAATCGTCAAATTTTAGAGGAAAATTTTTATTACCAAAATACTCCCACGGACCTCTCTTAGGCCTAAAACTCAACTTTTAGCCTAATTTCTCAAAAAAAAAAACTCTAAGGTTTTGGGGCTCTAACTCAACTCTCAACTAGAACAAACTTGATGTTCTAGATGCAATGAAACTGACATAATTCTTATCCGATGCTCAAATCTCGATATGTTGACCAAAGTCAACCATCCTATAGCAAATTCACTCCAAGGCTAAAATTCACTAAATTCTCACCCTATCGCAATGGGAACCACACCAACCATTCCACAATACAAACAAAGCATAAAAACGCTAAGGAGAAAGGAAAATGATCATTTCACACGAAAATGAAATTTCTCAAGAATTGGGACATTACATTATCCACCACTAAAATATACGTTCGTTATCAAACAAAAAGAAAGGTAAAGTACCTGAAGGAATGAAAAGATATGGGTATGTACGATGCATGTCGGACTCCATCTCTCATGTAGCCTCCTCAAAAAGCCAGTGCCTCCACCATACCTTCACTAAATCAATATGCTTTGATCTTAACAGTCATGTATGTCTATCCAAGATAGTAACAGGCTCCTCCACAAAGGACAAGTTCTAATCCAAAGCAAAGGAGTCCCACTGAATCAGATGTGAAATACATGAAACATGGAATGAATCGCTGAAAGGTTTGGAGATAAGTCCAATCTATAGGCTATTTCCTCATACTTCTCCAAAATCTCAAAAGGTCCAATAAACCTCAAACTAAGCTTCCCTTTCCTACCAAACCTCATCACACCCTTAGTGAGTGACACCTTGAGCAACACTCACTCACTAATGGCAAAGGACAGATCATAAACACGCCTATCCACATAGCTCTTTGCCTACTCTAGGCAATCAAAAGATGCTTCTGAATCAACTTCACCCTATCCATAGAGTCTCTCAACAAATCGGTACTCCAAGGTCATATCCTAAAAGAATTAAACTATCCTATGAGAGATCTATACCTTTTCTATACAAAGCCTCAAATGGTGCGATCTGAATGCTGGAGTCGTAGTAGTTGTTATAGGAAAACTCCGTAAGAGGAAGAGCTTTTTCCCAATGACCACCAAAGTCCATGACACAAGCTCGAACTATGTTAACAAGTACCTAAATAGTCCGCTCCGACTAACCATCGGTCCAACGATGAAAAGTTGTACTCAACTTAAGCTTGGTACCAACCTTCTCATGCATAGAACTCTAGAAATGAGAGATAAATTGTATACCTCTATCAAACATAATAGAAATGGGCACTCTATGTAACCAAACAATCTCACAGATATAGATCCTAGCCAACTACTTTGCATTATAGCTAGTCTTCACCGAAATAAAATGAGCTAATTTAGTGAACCAATCCCAATCACGCAAACCAAATCATGCTTACCCAAAGTCAAGGTTAATCTAGTCAAAAGGTCCATAGTAATGTGCTCCAACGTCTATTCGAAAATGGGCATCCTTTGTATAGAACCACCCAATTTATGATGCTCATACTTCATTTGCTGGCAATTCAAGCACTTGGACAAAAATTCCACAATGACCCTCTTAATACCACACCATCAATTATGTTGTTTTAAGTCGTGAAACATCTTTGCCTCCCCCGGGTGAATAGAATACTTTGAACAATGAGCTTTCTCCAATATCATACACACCTAATCACCAACCTTTGGCACAAAAATATGACCATTAATCCTCAAAACTCCCTTGGGATCAAGGGAAGCCGACTTAGCTTCACCCTACAACACTTTTTCCATAATCATTCTCAACTTGTTATCATCAAATTGGTGGGCACGAATCTGATCCATTAAGATAGACCTAGCCTCAATGAAAGCCAAAAACCTATGAGGTGTCAAAATAACAAGTTGAAATTATCTAGCCAATGAATGAACCTCCAATGCCAAGGGTTTCTCCTCCGTCTTAAGAAAGACTAAGTTACCCATACTAGGTGCTTTCTGACTTAAAGCATTCGCTACCATATTAGCTTTACCCAGATGATAAAGAATGGTGATATCATAATCTTTAAATAGTTCCAACCACCTACACTAACTCATGTTCAGGTTTGGTTGAAAAAAAATGTACTTAAGGCTACGATGCTAGGTAAACACCTCATAATGCACCCTATAGAGATAGTATCTCCACAACTTCAAAACAAAGACTATTACCGCTAACTCCAAATCATGTGTATTGTAGTTTTTCTTATGTACCTTCAGCTGTCGAGAAGCATAGGCTATGACTCTCCCCTTCTTCATCAACAACCCCCCCTAAATTAACACTTGAAGCATCATTGAATACGTTAAATGCCATACCCTTCTCGGGTAATGCTTGAATAGGTGTCAAGTTTAATAACTCCTTGAGATTTTGAAAGATCATCTCATAATTATCGATCTACTAAATTGATACTATCTTCTAAGTTAACCTAGCTAGAGGAGTTGTGATAGAAGAGAATCTCTGAATAAACTAATGATAGGATCATACTAACCCAATGAAACTCCTAATCTATGTAACTGGTGTAGGTTTCCCAATCACAAACCACCGCAACCTAGGTCGGATAAACCATAATCCCATCCTTGGTCACCACATGACCTAAGAAAGCCATAGACTCAAGGCAAAACTCACACTTGGAAAATTTTGCATATAAATTCTCCTCTCTCAATCATTGAAGCACGACCCTCAAGAGAAGAACATGGTCGGCCTCATTCTTAGAGTAAACCAAGATATTATTAATAAATATAATCATAAAAGAGGCTAAATAAGGACAAAATATCTGGTTCATCAACTCCATAAAAGTAGCCGGGGCATTGGTCAACTCAAAGAACATAACCACAAACTCATAATGCCCATAACGAATACTGAAAGCAATTTTTGGGATATCAAAATCCTAAACTCTCAACTGATGGTATTCGACCTCAAGTCAATCTTAGAAAACACTGATGCACCCTGAAGCTAGTCAAATAAATCATCGATATGAGAAAAAGGATACTTTTACTTTATTGTAATTGTTATTCAATAATAGATAGTCAATACACATTCTCATAGTACCATCATTCTTATTTGCAAATAAGATCGATGCACCCCTACAATGAAACACTAGTCTAAATAAATCCTTTTTTCAACAAATTTTTCAATTGACTAAGTATAAGGAATTAATCAAACTTATGAAATAAGCTAAGGAACGCTTTCACCTACATACAAAAAGGTCTCATTTCAGCATTGGTACCGCTAATTTATAAGAAATGACATTAGTAAAGTAAAAACATAAGATCAAGAAATTATCACATATCATCAAGCAAGTCAAATAACTCAAAGATCAATGCAATGCAATGTGATGATGCTATGATGAGGCAGTACGATGAAATCAAGGTCGTAGCATAACATATCATATACACCTTATCATGTTAAGGATTCCAAACAAGGACCCATATGAGACTAGCAATCTATATACCAAATCACAATCTCAATATCTCATCAACTTTCCACCTAACTCATGGTTAAGGATAAAAAAGGTGCCTCATTTTCTTTCTCAAAAATAATTTCCATATTTCTCAACTTTTAGTGAATAGTAAAATGATGAATGAGGATGAATGAATCACAACACATAACATGGAGGCAAGAATCAACTCAACATGAACAAAAAGATTCAAAGTTCTCAAAACTCAATCGAAACATGATATACACCCTCATATAGACGATAGTGGGAAAGAGTTCATCGAAAATAAGTATTCACATTGCTGGAAAGTGTTTTATTACTCAAAGTATGATTAAAAAACCCCAACTCATCCCCTCACTCAGTTATTACAAGTAAAATAGTTTTGTAAGCCTCTCTTATGGAAAAATCATGAATCACATGTTCACAAAATAAATAGAATAACAAATAAGGCCCCCATACAAGCTAAACCGCACAAATAAACCTCCCAAACGGGCTTCACAGTAAAATCAACAATCTCAATTCATATCACAATAAAATCAACAATCTCAATTCATATTACACCCTCATATAGACGATAGTGGGAAAGAGTTCATCGAAAATAAGTATTCACATTTTTGGAAAATGTTTCATTACTCAAAGTATGATTAAAAACCCCAACTCATCCCCTCACTCGGTTATTACAAGTAAAATAGTTTTGTAAGCCTCTCTTACAGAAAAATCATGAAGCACATGTTCACAAAATAAATAGAATAACAAATAAGGCCCCCACACAAGCTAAACCGTACAAATAAACCTCCCAAATGGGCTTCACAATAAAATCAACAATCTCAATTCATATTACAATCTAATCCTAAATCCTATGACATCAGAAATATCAATCACCCAATCTTAGTCTCAAAGAAGGATAGCCAAACCAACCTGAAAGGCCAAAAACTTCACCTGAACACTCTAACAGAGCTTTAACCTCAAATACCGACTATGAAATAATCCCTATCTATCAAGAATAGAAAGAGTTCATCAAAACAAGTTCAACGATACCTATATTGCAAGGTTTAAGAATTGAGGTCAAAATCATCTAAAAATCTCCTCAAAAATGAAAAGGATAAAATTGGAATTTTATTTAAAAATCACATTCTAAACATAAAGAGGAGTTTGTGGTTGAAAAACTCATTAAAACTGATTACAAAACAGATTTGAAATCATCAACTTACCAATTTTACCAACTTAGGGAAAAAACCCCAAAACCCAGATTGAAAGCTTGTTTTGAAATATATTTGGAAGGTGAAATCATTAGGAAATGATTTAGGAATGATAAAGGGACTTACTCCAATGAATTTCTTCAAAATAATGCTTCAAAAATTTCCCTAACCAAGCTTCAATGAATAACAATGGTGGAAATGAGAAGATTGGGTCAATTTCCTGACAACACACTATTCAGGCATGATATACTCTTTGCGATCGCAGGCCACTAACCCCTACGATCATGGAGCACAAGGAGAAAAAAGCATCATGAATGTTGGTCAAACGGTGTGAAGGTGAAGCATAGAGAGGAAACCCTTCACGATTGTATGCCCCCTAGCCCCATACTCTCTTCTCTAAAACTTTTCTCCAGATGTTATCCTTGAGGAGGGAAGTGTGTTTTAGAATGCTTGTGTAGTATTTTCACCCAAAGGATAGTGTGATTAGTGATGTTATGAGCCAATATTAGTAGATATGCCCAGAGTTAGAATATGCATTTAGAAGTGTAGTAACCAAAAAAATGGGTATAGTAATTGAGTAAAGTATGTAGTTGCAATCATGTATCCAGTAGGTCACTAGTGAGGTAATAGTCCCTTATGTGTTGGCTAATGATAAAGTAGTTTTGTGTGGATTTCAAGTTTTGTATGGATTTCATGATAGAAGGTAGAGAAATATTTGTTGGTTAGGATACATTAAGAGTATACTTGAACTATTAAAGGAGTTCATGATAAGGTATAATGAATGGCTATATAGTACTTAGGTTGAGAAAGAAAATGTGATGATAGACTATAATTAGACAGATTGTGATATAAACATCGATTACTTGTCAAGAGGTTTTGGTGGTCTAATATTTCTCAATTATATCTAGTAATTGTAAATTTGTATAGTATGCAATAAGTGTGTTGATGTACATTTTTTGTACTAGTCACTAAGCTTGAATTTTGGATGAGCATTGTGAAAAAATGGATATCATTATGAGAGTGATAGTGTTAGTTTTGAGATTTTCTCTAGTAGGCTTGACATAGCGTGCATGAGAAATTAAGATATTAAGTTGCAAGAAGTGTGATGTTACAAATGTATTGTATGTGATCCACAGATGAAAACAATGAAGTGTGGCTAATACATTAAGTAAGAAGAGGATTAATATATGTATTTGAGAAAGTATATAGTTGTATGAGGCTCTAAGTTTATGATTTACTATGTGTTCCTAGTTAGTATCCTTTCCTTGTCAATGTGGAGAAGGCTAAAGTAAGTATTATTTTTTGTTGTGGACCCATAAGAAGTGGATTGAAGGGGTTATATATATATATGATGATGATGATGAATCTCCCATTATAGTTCAAGTTTTCTTTAGTTAGGTATATGTGAACTTGGAAGATAAGTATTAGCCAACTAAAAAAAGAAGTTGGATCATAGGAGTTAGAAGAAACGTCTATATTCACTGATAAGAGTAGTGATTATAGAAAGATGTCTATAAAATAGAAGGAAGTTAAGAGAAGTATCTCAGAAGAAAATCCTAGTAGTGATTTTGCATCTATGAATATAGTTTAACAAGAGAGTTTAAGTATTCTTGTGCATAGTGATTTCCCAACTGTGTGGAGTGTTGTACATATAGCTTAGTGTAGAGAATCGATCTACAGACTTAGGGTGGTGACCTTCGATCTAAGAGGGAGATGATGAGGTAATGTACCAAAATAGGTTTTGAGCTTCAGGTTGTGATGAGTTGGCCATAGTGAGAAATCAATGCCTTTCCATATCTATATATATTTCTAGTACTTCAGTTGAGGTGATACCCTACTTCCGTCTAGTGTATCCATGCCATACCCATGTCCAGATTCATGCACTTCATGTTGATTTATGTACATGCTCAGTTTTTAGAATAAGGAGTGGTAACTTCATTCAGCGATCCTGATCTTATTCCATGAATCTAAGAATTTCCATCCCTATGTTATATGAATCATGAAATATTCGCTTATATTTCATAGTGTGCTTAATTCTATAAACTTGTGATATTTCCTAAAAGGCTAGTAAAATCATATTACATCATGTATATTCTTATAATAGATTTCTTGAATGATCGTACTTATGATCTTTTATTGTAAGGCCTCTCAGTGATCGTTTTTTCAGTTTTAATAGCGATGCTAATGGTAGAAGTTGGGTAATGATAGATAGGAGAGTGCAGATATTCTTTACAGTGATAGTTATGGTGTTCTTATTCCATCTAAGGTTATTAGTGTGGAGGAAGAGCGAGATGAGATTTTGTTATGTGTAATAGATAGGTAAGAGTATTTGGTGTGACTCTTAGTAAAGGTAAATGAAATTGTGGTTATGGAGACTCAAGTGAAGACATGAAAGTTCTTAGGTGATAATGACTACAAAGAAGCCATAAAGTGATTAGAATGATAGACTCAAATGTTGCATTTTTATTTATATGGATAATTGCATTATCTTATTAGTGACTTCTTGTTAAGAGTTTCCGGTAAGTGTGTTAGAGTGCTAAGAAAAAGTAGTATTCTCTAAATCAAAGTCCCTATAATGGTATAGAGCATGAATCTCGTGGGTCAGATTAGCATGATCATCTTACGGGTAGCAGCACCCTGTGACTCTGAGTTAGGCTTGAACATACTGAGAGCATGCAGTTAGACCCATACCTTAGTGGATCTATAAATTTTAGCTAGTGATGTATAGTAATTAAAAAGAAGAGCATAGTGGAGAAGAGTTGCCAAGTTTAAAAGTTATCAGTCGTATTGCCTAATGCATAGTAGTTCTACTCTTACTTGTGCCCAAGGTACCCATGTCAACGGACTAAGATGCTGTCACGACTCAAAAATCGAGATCGTGATAGAACACATACCAATACCCAACTTGATGTGCAAGCCTAAAAGTAAAACATATACGAGACTCCTAAAGAGGAAGTCATGCCACAAATTAAATTAATCTTGTTGGGAGGTACTGCCCAAGGAAAGGAAAAGGTTAATAAGACAATGAAGAAATTATCCCAAAACCTGGTGTCATATGTATAAAGAGCATCTAATACAAAGTCTGAATCTGAAATACATCATGTCTCTGGATAGTACTAAAGACTAAAAATAAGAGATAGAACTAGTGGCAATCTGAATTTCGGGATCTTTCCACTAACTTGAATATATGGAGCCCACTAGAAAGATTAGCTCCATGCAGAACGGTCTGATTAGGATCTTCATCAGAAAAGACACAGAATTAGGGGTGAGTATAATCCATATGTACTATGTAGGTTTGCCAACTGAGTATAAGGAATTATCAAACCTATGAAATAAACTAAGGAACGATTCCACCTAGTGTCATAAGTATAAAGAGCATCTAATACAAAGTCTGAATCTAAAATACATCATGTCTCTGGATAGTACTAAATACTGAAAAATAAGAGATAGAACTAGTGGCAATCTGAATTTCAGGATCTTTCCACTAACTTGAAGATATGGAGCCCACTAGAAAGATCAGCTCCATACAGAACGACCTGACTAGGATCTTCATCAGAAAAGACACAGAAGTAGGGGTGAGTACAATCCACATGTACTATGTAGGTTTAGCCAACTGAGTATAAGGAATTATCAAACCTATGAAATAAACTAAGGAACGATTCCACCTATACACAGAAAAGTCCTATTCCAGCTTCGGTGCCACCAATTTATATAGAACGACGCGATTAAAGTAAACATATAATAACAACTCATTATCAAAATTAACTAGATAAGTCAAGTAATACAATTATCAATGCAATGTTGTGCAATGCAATATAATGATGTCATGATGTGGTGGTACGGTGGAATCAAGGTTGTCGTACAACCTGTCATAAACACATGTCGAGCTAAGGCTTCCAAACAAGGATCCATGGGGAACTTGCAGTCCATAAACCAACCCAAAATCTCAATATCTCATCAACTTTCCACCTAGTTTGTGGTCAAGGATATAAAAAGGTGCCACATTTTTTTCTTAAAAAGAATTTCACAGTGCTCAAATTTCCAAGATCAATGATATAATGAATGAGGATGAATGCATTAAAATACATATGGCATGGAGGCAATATTCAACTCAACATATAATATAAGGTCCGAATTTGTCAAAACTCAACCTAAACATGATATTCACCCTCAATAGATAGTAATGAGAATGAAATACATCAAAATAAGTGTTTACCCTCTTTCAAAAATATTTCAGTACTCAAGTATACTCAAGACTCCCAACTCAGCCTGTTAGGCCGGAATTACAAGTCAAATAGTATTCATATATTTCTCTCATAGGCAAATCATGAATCACATACTCTTAAACAAATAAGATAGCAAATAAGGACCCGACATGGGCTATACATCATAAATAAGCCCCCACAAGGGCATCACAATATAAATAATAATCCTAAATTATGCTACAACCTTATCCCAAAGTCTATAACATGCAAATGACTAATTATCCCATCCCAGTCTCAACGAAGGATAGTCAAACCTACATCGAATGCTAAAAACTTCGTACGAATGCACTAATTGGAGCTCAACCCACGAATACTGACTCCAAAATGATTATCCACTATCAAGAACGACAAGATTACATCAAAAAGAGTCTAATGATACCCGTATTGTTAGGCTTTAGAATTGAGGGGAAAATAGTCCAAAAATCACTTAAAATTCAAAAAGGGGAAATCTGAAATTTTATTTTAAAAACGTGTTCTACTCGTCAAGGGGAGTTTGTGGTTGAAAAACCTATTAAAATTGGCCAACAAATGAGGTAGAATTTATCAAATATTTAAGTTTGAATCTTGGAAGAATACCCCTAAAATTCATTAGAAATCTTGATTTTTAAGGTAATCTAGAAGATTAGAACTGATGAAACTTCTTTAGTGATGATAAAAGAACTTACCCTGGCGGAAATCTTAAAGAAACCCCGTGAAAATCATATCTCCTAAGCTCCAAACAACAACAACAACAACAACCCAGTGCAATCCCACATCGTAGGGTCTGGGGAGGGTAAAGTGTACGCAGACCTGACTCCTACCAATGTAGGACGGCTGTTTCCGAAAGACCCTCGGCTCATTAGCAGCATAAAAAAAGGTCAGACAAGAGTATTAAAAGTAGATAAATAGATAACGAAATAATCAAAGCACACAAAGCAGTAGGTATTAGTAGATAGTAACATAAATACCATAAATCAAAGTACAAGGAATCATAGTGCATTAATACGCCTACGGATAAGGAGGAGAAATGCCACTATGTTCTAGTCTTCTACCCTAATGTGTGACCTCCACACCCTCCTATCTAAGGTCATGTCCTCGGTAAGTCGTAAATGCGCCATGTCCTGTCTGATCACCTCTCTCCAGTATTTCTTCGGCCTACCCCTACCTCTTCTGAAACCATCCATGGCCAATCTCTCACATCTCCACACTGGTGCATCTGGGACTCTCCTCTTCACATGCTCAAACCATCTCAGTGGCGTCTACCGCATCTTGTCTTCCACCGAGGCCACTCCTACCTTGTCTCGAATAACCTCATTTCTAATCCTGTCGCTCCTAGTATGCCCACACATCCATCTCAATATTCTCATCTCGGCAACTTTCATCTTTTGCACGTGAGAGACCTTAACTGGCCAACACTCTGCCCCATATAACATAGCTGGTCTAACCACCACTTTGTAGAACTTGCCCTTAAGTAGTGGTGGCACCTTCTTGTCACATAACACACCGGAGGCGAGCCTCCATTTCCTCTATCCTGCCCCAATACGATGTGTGACATCCTCGTCGATCTCCCCGTTGCCTTGCATTATAGAACCAAGGTACATCTCCTAAGCTCCAAAATGAGTGAAAATGTGGAATGAAGAAATATAGGAAGAAACCCACTAATACACTGTTCAAGTAAAAAAAATAACCTTTTCGATCGGGGCCACTAAAGCATAGAATGGAGACTCTTCATGAATGTGGAAGCGGGCCGTGAACACAAAACTTACCACCGAACACCAATCGTGAACACGAGCCTATTGGCAATGATCGCGAAGCTCTAAGAAAGATACCCTTTGTGAACCGGTGAAGGAAGCCGCAATAATGATGAGCAAAAAGCCCAGCACCATAAACCAGATGAAAACAGTTTGTCAACTCCAAAAATGCTTCCAGTTGGGCTTTCAAAAATCATTTTGGGTCTGATAAAAATAAATCGAATATGCTACTACATTGAATTCGGCAATACAGACTCAATGGAATCGTCGAATTTTTGAAAAAAGATCGTTATGATGAAATTAACCTCCTGGATCCCTTTTTGGCCTAAAATTCAACTTTTAGCTTATTTTTCCAAAACAAAAACTAAGGCCCCGGAGCTCTAAGTCAATGCTCAACTAGAACAAACTCGATATTCCGGATGCAACTGAACTGATGGAATTCTCATCTGACATTCGGATCTCAATATGATGAACAAAGCAACCCTACTAATGAAACGTCCCACTTAAGGCCTCAAATCGTAAAAATCCCACCCGATAGCATCGAAAACCATGCCAACCATCCCCAAATCACAAACAAAGTATGGAAATACTACCAGGAAGAGAAAAATGGTCATTTTTCACAAAATAAGTAATTTCTCAAGAATTTGGACACTACATCATCCACCATTCAAATACACATTTGTCCTTAAATGAAAAGTAAAATAAGGTACCTGTAGGGGAAAAAAGTTCAAAATATCTACGAGGCATGTCAGCCTCTACCTCCCATTTAGCCTCCTAGATAGGTTGGTGCCCCCACTGCACCTCACTGAATCAATATTTTTTTATCTCAACTATCTAGTCTGTCTATCCAAGATAGCAATAGGCTCCTCCTCAAATGAAAAGTCCTGGTCCAAAGAAACGGAGTCCCACTAAATCACACGAGAGCCATTGTGTTAGTACCAATTAAGCATCGATACATGGACCATGGGATGAACAACTAAAAGTCTTAGAGGCAAGGACAATCTATAGGCCACCTCCCCATACTTCTCTAACACCTGAAAAAGGCTAATAAACCTTAGAATGAGCTTTCCCTTCCTCCTTAATCTCATCACACCCTTAGTGGGCGACACATTGACTAACACTCATTCACCAATAGCAAATGTCACATTAAGAACACGTCTATCCGCATAACTCTTCTGCATACTCTAGGCAGTCATAAGGCACTGTTAAATCAACTTCACCCTATTCATGGAATCTCTCAACAAATTAGTACCCCAAGGTCATACCCCAAAGTAATCAAACTATCCCATAAGAGACCTATACCTCCTCCCATATTAGACCTCAAACGGAGCCATCTGAATGTTGGAATGGTAACTGTTGTTAATGCAAACTCCATAAGATAAATAGACTGATCCCAATGACCACCAAAGTCCATAACATAGGCTCAGAGTATTTCCTCAAGCACCTGAATAGTCCGCTCCAACTGACTATCAATCTGAGGATGAAAAATTGTGCTCAACTCAAGCATGGTACCCATCTGCTCTTGTATAGTACTCTAGAAATGAGAGGTAATCTTTATACCTCTATCAGACACAATAGATATAGGCACTCAATGCAACCGAACTATCTCATGGATGTAGATCCTAGCCAACTGCTCCACATTGTATCTAGTCTTCACTGAAATAAAATGAACTGATTTGGTCAACCGATCAACAATCACCCAAACTGTGTCATGCTTGCCTAAATTCAAGGGTAACCCAGTCATGAAGTCTATAGTAATGCACTCTCACTTCCACTCAAGAATGGATATTCTTTGCATAGGACTTCTCAATTTCTGATGCTCATACTTCACTTATTGGCAATTTAAACACTTAGCCACAAAATCAACAGTCTCTCTTCATGCCACACCACCAATAGTGTTGTTTCAAATCATGAAACATCTTTGCCGCTCCTGGGTGAATAGAATACCGAGAACAATGAGCTTCCTCTAATATCATCCATACCCAGTCACCAACCTTGGGCATACAAATGCAACTGTTAATCCTCTAAACTCTCTCGAGATTAAGAGAGGCTGATTTAGCTTCACCGCTCAACATTTTGTCTTGATTGGTTCTCAAATTATCCTTATAAAAATGGTGTGCATGAATATGATCCATCAAAGTAGACGTAGCCTCCATAAAGGCCAAAATTCTATGAGGTATAGAAATATCAAGTCGGACCAGCTGTCTAGCCAGTGACTGAACCTCCAAGGCTAAAGCCTCTCATCCTCCTTATGAAAGGCCAAACTACCCATGCTAGGTGCTTTTCCACTCAAGGTATCCGCTGCCAATTTAGCCTTTCATGGATGATAAATAATGGTGATATCATAGTCTTTCAATAGCTCCAACTACCTACACTACCTCATGTTCAGATTTGGATGAGAAAAGATGTAGTTAAGGCTACGGTGATCCGTAAAGACCTCACAATGCACACCATAGAGATAGTGCCTCTACAACTTCAAAACAAACACCATTGCCGCTAACTCCAAGTCGTGAGTAGGGTAGTTGTTCTCATACATCTTTATCTTTCAAGAAGCATAGGCTATAACTCTCCATTTATGCATCAATACACCACTCAAACCAATACTTGAAGCATCATAAAATACAATAGAGGACACACCATCATCGGGTAAAGCTAGAATAGGTGCTGAAGTCAATAACTCCTTGAGCTTTTGAAAGCTCGACAAGCCATACACTCATCAGTCCACTGAAATACTATGATCTTTTAAGTCAGCCTAGTCAAAGGGGATGCAATAGAAGAGAAACTTTGAATAAACCATTAATAATAGCCTGATAACCAAATAATGATAATCGAAGTAGGCCTAACCCAATTACGAACTACCACAACTTTGGGCGGTTCAACCATAATACCATCCTTAGTTACCATATGACCCAAGAATGCCATGCCCTCAAGACAAAACTTGAATTTGGAGAATTCAGCCTCATTCTTGGAATAAACCAAGATATTATCGATAAACACAATTATAAATGAGTCCAAATAAGGCTGAAACACCCAATTCATCAACTCCATAAAGGCAGTCAGGGCATTAGTCAACTCAAAGAACATATCCATAAAATCATAATGCCTATAACGGATACTGAAAGCAGCCTTTAGGATATCAGATTTCTGAACTCTTAACTGATGGTAACTCAACCACAAGTCAATCTTAGAGAAAATCGATGCATCCTAAAGTTGATTAAATAAATCATCAATATGAGGAAAAGGATAATTGTTCTTGATGGTGACTTTGTTCAGCTGTCGATAGTCAATACATATCCTCATAGTACATTCTTCTTTTTACAAATAAGACCGGTGAACCCCACAACGATTCACTAGGTCAAATAAACCCCTTCTTCAAAAATTCTTCCAATTGTTCTTTCAACTTGTTTAATTCTGTTGGAACCATCCGATAAGGAGAAATAGAGATGGGCTTGGTGACCGTCTCCAAATCAATCCCAAAATTGATATCACGGTCATAAAGAACACCTGACAAGTCTATAGGAAACACATCCATATACTCTCTCACCACTCTCGTAGTCTCTAAAAAAGATGACTCATCAGTACGATCACGTACATAAGCTAAATAAGAAAATCAACTTTTATCCAGTATACGACAAGCACAAATATAAGATATCACCCCCTTAGGATACGAACTCAAATTACCCTTCCACACCAAGAAAGATAAACTAGGATAGGCTAAGTTCACGGTCTTGTTATAACAATCTAATATAGCATTATAGGGAGATAACCAGTTCATACCCAATATCACATCAAAGTGAAGCATGTCTAATAAAATCAAGTTTGCTCGGGTCTTTCTACCTGAAAATATCACTACGCACCCCAGTATACCTGATCCACCACTAAAGACTCACCTATCAGGGTAGAAACAGTAATAGGCACAGTGATACATAAGAATAGGTAGACCCTAAATAAAATACTACTAAAGCATAACCATGGCAAATCAGAATAATACCTATAATAACTGCATCTGAGTCCTCTATCTTAGATCTATCCGATATAGCATAGCATAAATGACGATCGCCCCTAGACTGTAAACCACCATGAGAAACACCTCGAGCTCCACCCTTGGCAACTCAAGTGCTACCTCTACCACTCTGTGAAGCACCTTGAACAACTAGAGCGGGTGTAGAAAGAATAGTCGATGTCCTGGGCCGTATAGTAGAACGAACACATCTAGGGCAATCCTAGGACTTGTGCCCAAACTCATCATAAATATAAAAGCCTCGAGGACCCGAACACCATAAAGGATAACTAAAAGTGTCAACACACCTTTCGGAGCCCAAAGAATCACTATAGTTAGTCTTCCCCAATCTGGATATACTTATACCATCTGTGCCCTAAATAGCTGTCTAGACTGGCTTGCCCTGGCCTTCATGGTTTCTTGGACCAGAATACTCCCTGCCTCTAGAGGAATGACCGCTGAAATGACCTTGCTAATGGAACCTCTTAGACCCGCCCTGTCTAGCATATTGGACACTCTCAATCATCTTGGCATGATCAATAATGCTCTAAAAGGTACCAATAGATAACACAAGAGAGGTTATAGCCTCCTGAAGATAACCAGAGAATCCATTCACCAACTTGTAGATCCACCCAAACTCTTTGAGAATACTCAATATAACATAATGAGACAACTCATGAAAGTGAGTCTCGTACTCAGATACTGATAGGGAGACCTACTCTAATTCATCAAACTCATCCCTACGCTGATCACGGAAGCTATAAGGCATGAACCTCTCAAGTAAAACCTCAGTAAATTTCTCCTAACTCATCATAGGAGAACCAACAGGTCTATGAGCAAGAACCGACCTCCACCACTCCTTGGCCACTCCCATAAACTAATATAAAGTGTAAGCCACTCCATGTGCCTCTAGAATACCCAGGTTGAACAACCTATCCTGACATTCAGTAAAAAGTCATAGGCCTTTTCCTTAATTGTACTATCAAATTTGGGAGGTGCTAATCAAAAAAACTTCTCAAAACTCTTCTGCTCAGACACTAACATTGTAGAACTAGTAGAAACTAGTGAGGCTACAAATCTTGAAGGTGCAATAAAAGGCACTAAAGAAGACCTCCAACACTAGGCTCCTGAACTAATGATTTAGCACAACTGTAATAGAAGAGCCTAAATTACCTGGAAGAACACCAGGAGTAGGAGCACCATCCAATATTGATAATAATCGAGCCAATAGCTCCTGAAGTATTAGGGCGCTATCAAGAATCGCAGAAGGTTGGGCTAACCTCTACTCCTCAATCTACAACTCAAAGTCATCCTCATGCTCATACATGAGCTCAGGATCTCTAGCTCGTCCGTGAGAAGTTATTGCTCCTCTCATTCAACCTCAACTCCTAATTCCACCACATTTTTTGCCTCACCCGTGAACTGGGGCTTAGGAACCAGGTGTAGCCTCACCCTCAGTGACTCTGACTCTAGTCCTCACCATCTGTGCAGAAGGAATAGATTAGAGGTTTACAACACTTAATATGAATAACTCGCATGAAAGGAATCAAAAGAAGGAATTTCTCCTAACAAGTATCTTGTAGCCTATCAATGATAATTATGGACTTTTACATACCAATTCATAAGACTCTACTAGACACCCTACTCGTAAACTTATGAGACCGGTAACCTAACGCTCTGAAACCAATTTATCACAACTCAAAAAGTGAGGTCATAATAGAACACATCTTAATATCCAACATGATGTGTAAGTCTAAAACTAAAACACATACGAGACTTCCAAAGAGAAAGTCAATCCATAAATTAAATGAAAAAAAACAATGAAGAAATTATCTTAAAACCTGGTGTCATAAGTATAAAGAGCATCTAATACAAAGTCTGAATCTGAAATGCATCTTAAGTCTTTAAATAGTACTAAAGACTGAAAATAAGAGACAGAACTAGTAGTGATTCGAATCTCGAGATCTCACCACTAATTTAAAGATATGGAGCCCACTAGAAATATCAGCTACCATGTGGAACACCTTAACTAGGATATGCATCAAAAAGGGATATAGAAGTAGGGGTTAGTATAATTCACATGAACTCAATAAGTTTAGCCGACTGAGTATAAGAAATTAATCAAATCTATGAAATAAACTAAGAAACGCTTTTACCTGCATACAGAAAAGTCCCACTACGGCATCGGTGCCTCCAGTTTATATATATAGTGGCGCGAGTAAAGTAGACCCGTAATAACAGCTCATAATCACAATTAACTAAATAAGTGAAGTAATACAGATATCAATGCAATATAATATGATGATACCATGATTTGGTGGTACAGTGGAATCAAGGGTGTCGCACAACATGTCGCATACACCTATCGACCTAAGGCTTCCATACAAGAACCCATGGGGGATATGTAGTCAATATACCAAATCACAATCTCAATATTTCATCAACTTTCCACCTAGATCATGGTCAAGGATATAAAAAGGTGCCACATTTTCTTTCTCAAAAAGAATTTCATAGTTCTCAACTTCCCAAGATCAATGATATAATGAATGAGGATGAATGCATCATAACATATATGGCATTGAGGAAATATTAAACTCAACATGTAATACAAGGTCTGAAGTTCTGAAAACTCAACCTAAACATGATATTTACCCTTAATAGATAGTAATGGGAAGGAAATACATCAAAATAAATGTTCACCCTCTTTTAAAAAATGTTTCAGTACTCACGTGTACTCAAAGCCCCCAACTCAACCATTAACTGGGCATTACATGTCAAATAGTCTCATCACGCCTCTCTCATAGGCAAATCATGAATCACATCCTATTCAAGCAAATAAGATAGCAAATAAAACCCCCACATGGGCTACATAGAATAAATAAGACCCCACACGGGCATCACAATATAAATAACAGTCCCAAATCATGTTACAACCGCATCTCAAAGTGTATAAAATATGAATGACTAAGTACCCCATCCCAATCTTAAAGAAAAATAGCTAAATTTACCTCGAATGTCGAAAACTTTGTATGAATGCAATAATCGGAGCTCGACCCATGAATAATGGCTCTGAAATGATTATCCACTATCAACAATGACAATATTACATCAAAGGGATTCTAATAATACCCATACTATTAGGTTTTAGCATCGAGGGAAAAATCATCCAAAAATTGCTTAAAATTTAAAAAAGGTCAAATTTGGAATTTTATTTTTCAAACCTGTTCTACTCATCAAGGAGCGTTTGTGGTTGAAAAACCCATAAAAATTTGTCATTAAATGAGGTAAAATTCAACAAATCTTTAAATTTTAAACTTTGAAGAAAACCCCCCAAGAATTCATTAGAAATCTTGATTCTAAAGGAAATTTGAAAGCAAAGAATGGATGAAATTGCTTTAGTGATGATAAAAGAACTTACTTAGGCAAAATCTTCAAGAAACCCCACAAAAGTTCTTTCTTCTAATCTCTAAAATGAGTGAAAATGGTACAATAGAGAATATGGGAAGAAACCAACTAATACACTACTCAGGTAAAAAATGACATTCGCAATTGCGGAGCACATAATAGTTGACAGCAGTTTGTCAACTCCAAAAATGCTTGCGGATGGACCCTAAAAAATTATTCCGGGTTTGATAAAAATAAACCGTATATGCTACCATACTGAATTCGGCATTTCGGACTCAATGGAATCATCAAATTTACAAAATTATAAAATTACCCTCCTAAATCCCTTTTTGGCCTAAAATTCAACTTTATGCTATTTTTCCAAAATAAAAACTAAGATCCTGGGGCTCTAAGTCAATGCTCAACTAGACCAAACTCGAAATTAGGACGCAATGGAACTAACAAAATTCCCATTCGATGCTTGGATCTCAATATGTTGACCAAAGTCAATGCTACTAATGAAACTTCTCACTCAAGGCCTAAAATCGTCAAAATCCCACCCTATCACATCAGGTACCATGCCAACCATTCCCATATAAGAAAGAGGTATGAAAACACTATAGAGAAGGGAAACATGGTCATTTTCATAGAAAAAGTAATTTCTCAAGTATTGTGACACTACAGATACTTAGACCTTATTAGTGCTTCATACTCAGAAGTCTCCTGCGAATTATTTCGGTAATTCTCTTCCCAGAATATTATGAGAAATTTTGATGAGAACGTTCGGGTAGTAGCTTCCTCCATGGAGAAATTCTTATAAACTTCATGTCATGATCTCCAACCTTAAAATCTTATGTGAACGATCATGCCTTATGTGTAATAGTGAATTCCAAACTCATAGTATGAACCAACCCCATCTGTATTAGTTGTAAAGTTCATAAGTCAAACATATACTAAGAGTAGTTCCTTTGTCTTCTAGTTCAGATTGACCATCATTCGAGAATGAATGATCCAAAGGGGGAGGTATTTTAACACTCTAAAATATTCTACCTCAGATCAAATCATAAAAGCTCAACACAAAATTCAAATCTTATTAAAATTAACTTTTTATGGACACTATATATGGCATGTAAAAGTAACCACGGATTGTAGATGGGCTCTTCGAGTCAGGACTCTTATACTTAAAAGTTAGTCCTGCGTGTCATGGGATAGACTACGGGCCGCAAATCCTTTTACGGACCATAGAATGGGTCATGAAACAAAGTTCTGAAACTTGGTTTCCAACTCTAATTTTTATGGGACTTTCTATGGCTAGTAAAAGAATCAATGGACCATAGATCAAATTTCTGAAACTCAACATTTTAGTTATTTCTATGATTAGGACCCTATAAATTCTAGCCATCTTTCTACGAGAGGCTTCTACAGCCCGTAGAAGTTTCTATGGATCATAAATGGTCTCGTAGATGGATTTGCCTAGGTTTTAATGTGGATTATTTCAGTCTTTTCTAAACCCTTATAAGCCTAAATCCTGATGGTTTTACAACTACTTAAGGTCGTTATCAATATTATTCCATCTATGTACTCTCATAATCACTTCAAAGACATAGAGCAAAATTCAAGAGGAGAATTCTAGGGTTTCGAGCATCTTCTTCAAAGCATCTTCAAGAACTTTATTCTTCCGGTATGTAAGGTTATTCATAGTGTTGGACTAAGTTTGTCCTTACTTTCTACATCTAAATTCTATTAATAAGATTTAAATATAGGATTTTTACCTAAGATTCTTAAATTTCAAATGGGTCTTTATCCATTATCTTGAGTTCTGAATATTATCATTGAGATTATATTTATTCATATGTTTTAAGTTCTTGAGTTATTTTTCATGTTTATTCTATTATATGAACCATAATTATTAAATAAGAGTTGAAAGTTTTTGCATTTAATGCAATGATTTTCTGAAAAGGTAAAGATCAAGTATTTTAAGTCATCACTTGAAGAGTTTTAAGGAAACTTGTGTTCCAAGTGCATTACTTTATTTTGGAAAGAAAATGTCTACTTTTAAAGAAAGTATATCTCATATATAAGAAAGCATAGAAATATTTTAGAAAATCATAGTCAAGTCTTTAAATTTTAGTTCAATTCAGTTTAAAGAAAGTATTTTGAGCATAGACTCCAAGTGTCAGATTTTCAAGTTTACCTAAAGTGGGACCTATTAAAATTATTGAGCATAGTGCATATTTTGGGAGAAGTATTGAACACTCATTTGGGTACGAGTTATGGTAAATCAAATTCTATAACCTACGAAGCCAGCATTGATCGGATTTGGTCGTTGATTTGGGCAACTCCTCACCTTAGTCCTAGATAAGGACTTTTTAGATAGATCCACAAGTTATGTTGTGTCCCTTACCCTTAAAAAGGTATTGGATGACTTTGGCAACGTGAGCAGTACGTTGTATTATCACGAGGCTCGTAGTGATATTTTCAGTTAAGAAAACTTCCCAAGAAATAAAGTTATTATTTTCAGAATATATATTGTATTGCATCACTTGTAAAGCTATACATATCTTATTTTACATTCATGCTTTACTTTCAGTCAAGTTAATTTCAGCATTTCAGTCATGTTATTGTTTCATTCATCTTTATTACAGATGTACATTCCATGTACTAATTTCATTTGGTGCTACATCATGTTATGATGTAATTTCAGGTACTAACGATAGTAGACGTTCAATAAGATCGCTTTCTATCAACAGTTGGTGAGGCCTCCTTGCATTTGAAGGGCTCTAATTTAGTTAGTTCAATTTATTTAATTTATAGTCAGGTAGTCGTGGGTCTTGTCGGCTAATAGGCGACTATCTTCAGTTAGTAGAGGTTTCATAGATAGACAAAGTTAGTGAGTCAGTTCAATCTATTGTATTTAGAAATTTTAATTATTATTCTTATAATTATTTACATTCAAATTTATTTCAGACTTTTGCATGAGATATCTTTAAATGATTTTAATTGTTCATCATTTAAAGCTTTCGCATTTATGTTAAGTAACCTTTCTGTAGTCAGCTAGGCCAAGGGATTGCTTGGGACCAATAATAATTTTTGAGTATCGTCCATGTCCAGGATGTAGACTCGGGGCGTGATATTAAGATAAGAAATGAAGTGACCTTAGGTAAGGTAGAACTACCCTTCCACTCTAAGACTGGCTTGTTGGGAAATTAAAATCGTATGAGTTTGATTCTGCAGTCAACTGAGGCATAACATGAATGTAAACAACTCATGCCTAGGATAACATCAAAGTCTACCATATCTAACTCTACTAGATCAATTGTGATATTATTGTAAAGGAATGAGATAGTGCAACTCCTATATATATGTTTAGCCATAACTAACTCTCCAATGGGAGTGAAAATAGAAAAGGGTTCTAAGAATTGTTCGGAAATGAAACCAAACTTTACAGAAAAATATGGAGTCACAAAAGATAAAGTAGCACCAAGGTCTAATAAAGCATAAACATAAATACATAAATTCTTTAACATATCGGTAACAATATCACGAGCGTTTTCCTGATCTGTTGAGAAGACAGAGAATAAAAGCAATTTTGACTACCATTTCCACTAGAAGTGGTGCCTTTCTTAAAGTTTCAGCCTGCTGAAGCTGAGGATGTAGTAGCTAGAGTTTATTTCCTCCATATCCCTACCTTGTTGAGGGGAAATCCTTGCGTTTGTGACCTTCTTGGCCACACCCAAAACATACATCTTTATTATAAAGATATTCACAAGCTTGATTCTTATCGCACTTGTTGTAATTCGGATATAGTGTGTACCCTTTGGCAACACTACCCTGCGATGAGAGCCAAACTCACTTCCTTTAT
This sequence comes from Solanum dulcamara, assembly GCF_947179165.1. Taxonomy (NCBI): domain Eukaryota; kingdom Viridiplantae; phylum Streptophyta; class Magnoliopsida; order Solanales; family Solanaceae; genus Solanum; species Solanum dulcamara. The sequence continues at coordinate 58,047,024 of NC_077241.1, read as the reverse complement.
AATAACTCCTAGATTGGGGTGTGAGTGATCTATCTAAAGATGGAGCCGGTCCAGATGATTTTTACTGAAAAGATGATCGGTTCCCATTTCTGTACCTTTGGAGGCCATACTCATAGTTTACTGGATCTTCACATAAAATACTTGATGATCCTTTGTACAACAAGTCTTTTATTTCTGGTCCTTTACAAGCCTATCAAAGTCTCTTTTTTCATGTCGATATTATGGAAGAAGAGAATCTCTATTGAGAGGTCCTGGTGAAATGTAAGATTGTGAATGAGTTCATTTTTTGTTGTTGTAATGGCAATAATCATGAATCTTTTGAATATTTATTTGTTCAATGTCAGGATGCTAAAAGATTGTGGAATATGTTTGCAGGAGCTACTGGGATTGAATGCCCACTAGTTCAACTGAAACAAATATGTGATATTTGGTGGACAGTTAAGTATGCCCCTAAACTCTAACCTTTGATGGTTGTTGTACCAAGTTTTATCTATACAGAAGTTAAAAGCAAGTATATAATAAGACAACGCGTCAAACAGCTATCAAGCCCAGCAACCCAATAAACTAGGCCAACCTGGCCATAACATATCTGTACAACCCACACATTAGTCTACAAGCCTATAAGAGTGGTAAAGCTTGGCGGGACAGGGCCTCGGCCTACCTAAAAATAAATACAACAAAGGCTAACAAATCTCTAAACTCTAAAAGCTCTAGCAGAAAGGGGCTAGCCAACCTAATAGAAGTCAAACCTACTACTGCGAAGGTCTACCATGTCATTTGTCGGTACCTACAGGCATGAATGCATTTCCCCCAAGTAATGGGTCATCAATAAGAAATAATGTACCGAGTATGAAAGGCGATACACTATAAGCAGGTATCATAATATACTGAGAGTAATCAGATAAATGAATCAAGAATACGATAAGAGTGTTGACCTACTCCTAAATCTAAACATATCAAAAATAATAGAACAAAAAATTAATCAAGCCCCCATAAGATCGGCTGGTACAAACAGCAAACAAGATCACCCACCTAGCCCACATAAGCCCAAAGGTGCCAAATTAGTCTATATACCCCTATCGGTAGTCCCCTAGCCCCATAAGTAGTCACATATCCCTTTTAGGCATAAAAATAACCTTATAATCAACTCATATCCATCTTGGAAACAACATATCCTATAGATAATACATAGCCTTCTCGGACATCAATATAGCCCCGTAGGCAACTCATAGCCTTCTCGGACATCAATATAGCCCCATAGGCAACTCATAGCCCTATTTTGGCATCAATATATCCTTTTAGGAAACTCATATCCTTCTTTGGAAAAGATTACACTCTTGTAGGTAAACACAATATCCCCAAGGGCAATAATAACAATTCAATAAGCTAAAAGCAAGTAATTTAGCTATAAACAACCTATATGAATAGCCTCTATGTCATGCCCAACATAGGTCCACTACTAACTAAATTAGAATGCCTAGAAGGGAGAGTTACAACAACTCAGGCAGATAACAACCAACAATCTTGGCTACAAGTATAGCAACGATAATAACAACCTTCTTATGTTGCTCTTAAGCTTTAAGGAAACATGCCAAAAGAAGAGAATAACCTTAACATACCTTTTTTGATAACTTCATGTGACCTATTAACTTCTTTCCATATCCTTCATGGATACTACAATATGACATTTTTACAATAAACCCATAAATACAAGGTACCACAACTATCCGACAAAAGATGTGAATTTCCATCGCAAATTACAGTTTGCAACTTATCGAAGCTAGAATCAATCAAAGGAGTATATTACCTTGATATTAACCTTGAAATAGAACTCAAACCCTCAAAATGAATTAAAACCACCACTTCCATAACCCCAATGGAGATACACATTTGTTACACCTCAAAAATTTCTATGCTAAGATTCGAACCATTGTTCATATTCGTATTTGCTTGAACTCGAAGACTTCAAACTATATATATGATATAGGATCAATTCCTAAGTATTTAATGTATATTATATGTGTTTCAGGGTCATAAGAGATCTCTAACACCAAGCCAAGTCCAAATAATTTCTATCGGCTAAGTTTTCAGATGATTTTGTATAAGAGTCAACTTTAAATGACCATAACTTCCATTATATTAAGAGTTAGGTGTCCCATGACCTATAAGTTAATGTAAATTGAATTCTCTTTCCAACACTACCAATTTTACCTTATTTTGAGTTTGGAGTAAAAATTTATGACCTTTTTACTAGAGACCATTACTGCAACGATCTCAGGCCTAGCATCGTGCGCCACTATAGCGCCCAAAATTAGATGCAGTAGTTTTGTCTCTGGTGCTGGGTGCCACTATAGCTTCTACAGGGTCCTGGACCCACTTTTTAGATTTTTCTTGAGAAAGGGAATTGTGGACTTTTGCCCACCCTTCCCTAACCTAACCTATTACACTTTGAGACTAAAAATTCGCCTCCTAGGGGTATTTTATTCTCATTCAGCCTTAGAACCTTGGAGAAAAGAGATTAGAGAGAAGAAGAAGAAGAGCTATGTTTCAATCCATTCCTTCAAGTCTTGATTTTCCTTTGAATTTCAGGTATGTAAGGCTAACACAATGTTAGACCGAGTTCGTCCATGTGCCCCATTATCTTTATTGATTCGAGTTGAGTTGAGTTGGAGTTTTCGAGTCCTTGAATTAAATTCTTGAGTTATCTATTATATTTTTGGGTTCCTAATACATATTTAAAATATGCATTGATGTTGTTAATGGGTTGAGTATTTTATTTGGATGCATGTTCATGTCTTCATTTACATGAGCCCTAATTGAAGATTATATTTGGTTTTGAGCATTGATTGTACAAGAGTTTGAGTTTTCACATAAGTTGATTTTTTCAATATTTTGAACATGGATATCTTGAGTATAAATGATGGTTTTGAGACAAAGTTTTAATGAGTTTAATTGATTTTCAAAAATATATTTCTTAAAGAAATTGATAATTTAAGCATGAGTCGAGCCCGAGTTGAATTGAAAGAGTCTTTAAGATTTTAACCATTTTGATCTTGATTTTGCCATGTATTATTTTGTGTTAAAATTGCATGTTTTAAAGAGATTTAAAAGAGTTGAGTATTTAATCTCAATGAGTGGATTGGATTGAGTTGATTTGAAAGAGAATAATGAATGAGATGAGACTGAGTTTCGATGGGGGTCCAATGAGACTAGTCAAAAGTTTTGATTGAACTGATTTGTTTAAGTTGCATGAGCATATTGAGTTTTGGGAATAGTATCGAGCATCGAATTGAGCAAGAATAAAACTCAATAACTACATAGCCAGCGTAGGAGAGGATTGAACCATTAAAGTGGGATATTTCTCTATTTTATTATACTGAAAAGATAGGACTTGATTGATTGGTGAATCCAGATTGATAGATTCTTCCTTTACCTTGGAAAGTGTTGGACGGACGTGGCAACGACGTCGATTCGTTGTATATCACCTACTTATAGGTGGTGGGATTGTTGTCGGTTAAGAGAGACTCCCAGATTGTGCATGAAAGTATATGACATATTTTGAGCAAGTTATATATTACTAAGTCCTTCTTAAAGCATTGTTATATTTTATACTAGCACATCATACTGAGTTGGGTGTGTTTCATTCTATCTAGAGTACCTTTGATGTATTATTATTTCATTCTGCCATATTACATACTCGTACATTTCACGTACTGACGTCTATTTGGGCCTGCATTATTTTGTGATGTAGGGACAGGTATTAGAGATCATCAATAGGCACTTCATTGAAGATCTATTTCTTTCCTGATAGTAGTGAGAGCTCCTTTCCTTTGGAAGGATCATATTCATTCTTTCCATTGCTTATGAGTAGTTTTTTTTAGGTAGCCATGAACCTATCATTGGCACCATTTAGGTAGTATAGATAGTTGCTTCATAGACTAGATAGTGATGGATTTATTTTGATGTCTTTAACTCTTGATTAGTTTTGTTTCAAACTATGTTTCTGATTAGAATAATGGAGATTGATGATTGAGTTAGCCCACTAAGATTTATTTTTCTCTTAAACTAAGTCTTTCGCTGAATGAATGAATGTGTGATCAGTCCAAGTGGTTCGCTTGGGAGCCAGCAAAGGCTTCTGAGTGCCGGCCACGCCTAGGATACCCTCTTTTGGCGTGACAACAACATAATTAACAAATAAAACTATACCAAAGTGACGAGCTCGCAATATAGAGCAATTTACGTTAAAGATCCAAGATGAGATTATTAATGCGTAGGGATGATTTAGGGGTAATTTCTCTAATTTAGGGGGTTTTCATGAACTAGAAATGAGTATTAATGAAGTAGATATCCTTTTATAAAGCTCCACCCACCTACGGGGCCATTTCACGTGCTTGCTTTCCCAATCCTACAAAAATGCGAATAATTCCTATTCTGAAATTGTATGAACAAAAGTTTGATACTTGGGAGAAAACCTCTGAGACATTTGACCCAAATTTCAGAAAAATTATCACGAACTGATTTCTTAATTCATGATGACACCTACTATCAACCCACTAGTAGGTAAGCCTCAGCCCACAGTCCGGAACCATAGGTAAATGGACCATCACTAGCAGAAGAAAAGAAGAGGATAATAATGATGATAATAATAATAAGAAGAAGGGATGAATAATATAAATACAATAAGATAACCCCCAAGACCTGGTATCAGTCAGTAGTTCAACTACTAAATTAATATAAAGGAATACAAGGCTTATACAGATACAGTAACAATACTTGTAATACAGACTGTCTCCAAGTACAAAATAAAGACTAGTTCAAGCCAACATAGAGGGAGATAGGCAACTCTAAACACTAAGAACTCACCCGATTCTCCAAAATCCAAGAGCTACTCTAAACAATAACCAAATCAGCAAAGAAAAACTTGTACTACCAACAAGTGACACTCAGTAGGCATCGGTCGACTGAGCTCGAAAGATAAAGTAAGTATAAATAATATATAAGCAAGGAGTATATATCACAAGTAACTAACAAGAATAATATGGAAACCTACAATAAGAAATATCTGATATAAGAAAGAGATAAGAATAGAAACAAATGAGGAAATCGAGGACGTACCTGGTGGTGCCAGCCGAAGAACTAAACACGACAACCCACTATGAAGGAGAAAAACTAAGTGACAACCTACTAACAAAACTAATCACAGATATCACATAAAGTCCCAAAGGACCGTATCACTAAATCCCTACACAAAAGATAGATAAATAAGAACAAGGGAAGTAACTACCTTCAAACAAGAAACCACTCTTTATACCACCACAAGTTCACAAATAGTAAGACAGTACCTCCCAAGCCCCTGTATGCCCAGCAAGTTCACTCAAAACCAGGTAAACCAACAAATACAAACAACTATGCTGGTGATAGGTAATGCATATATGAATGAAAGTCATGCAATAAAACCAGTAATACCATCTGTACCAAGTACCTCAAACCAAGGTATATACACCTACTTTCAGTCCCGACCAGGAAGAAGGACCCATGCGCCTCTCTAGGATCGCCATTAGGGGCTCGAGAATACCCCTATATACCTGTCTGATCTCTATCTAAGTGTTATATCAATATCGATATCAATTTTTATAGAAAAGGTCAAACATATCTAGGATTGAGCCAGTATCATAAATGAGCGCATCCTTGGTGCCTCAAATTAATATAATAAAATGAGTGCATCCTTGATGCCTCGAATTAATATCATAAAATGAGCGTATCCTCGATGCCTCCAATCCACTAAAAATAGTAGTAATAAAGGTACAATGACCCCTATTTGAAAATTAGTACAAAATAGTTTAGGTTACAATCCAGCTTTCTTAAATCAATGCCAAAAACCAATGCATGCATCGAGGTCTACTACATCCATGAGAAAACAATGATCTAATATAATGCATGCCATCATCAGTACCCAAACAACACGCACAATCACATACAACAATGACTCCACAAGCACCTTACCCTCTAGATCACAGAAACAGGACTAACAAATGCAACCGACCTCAAATCAAGGCTTAAAGCTTAACTCTACTCCTCTAACTCAATCACAAGGAACAAAAGGGAACTCAACCCTAACTGGGTAACAAAGAGGAGGGAATGAGAAAATAGGTGCTCAACTAGTCAATCAATACCTCCAGATCTATTTGAGAAATATCACCTTGAGATTTATAACCACAGATAGCCCCGCCAAATGGCAACAAGAAAGTATAAGGAATCCTAGATCTAGATCTAGAAATGGCACCCAATAGTAATTCACAAGCCTAACTGGGTGGAAATTACTACACCAAGGATCCAAGATAGGTGCTATAATAGCGAAAGATATTAAGTCTCATAACTTTTGGTCAACAACGGCTACATCAACTAAGTTTCATCCCAAAATCAATTCTAAGGAAAACAATTCCGCCAACCACCATGACATCAATCAATCACCTAAAATAGGCTAAACAAGGCCAAACTAAGGCATAATTAATAAGCTTACCAACTAGATGAGAAATTTTATAAAGGTAAACTAGCCTAAGGCTCATATTGGAACAACGAGACAATAATTTAGGAGTCAAGCCTAACCCGTCACATACAATCCAAACCACAAGCAAATTATATTAAACAATACCTATTGAAACTCAATCAAAGAATATGAGACTGTAGCCTACCTCAAAGCCGAACATGCGAGCTCCAAATCCACTTCCTAGTAGCTTTTTGCTCCAAAATAAATCAAAAATCCTCCACGCTATCAAAATGTCAATCACCTCATCAATACGGATGTTTTGACATTAAAATTGCATTTTTTGGAGATAGATCCAAAATTAGATCTAAAATGGAATTATGGGACCCATAATAGGAATCCTGAAAATGACTCCATGAAAATGTTCTAAATATATTATTAAGCTTGTACCCCAAAATGTGGAACAAAATGAATCTCAAAACGAGAGAAAATAACCCAACAAATAATTTTACCATTAAAGCTTAAACTAAGCTGGGCAAGAAATTACCTCAAATCAAAGATCTTCATGCTTCCCTGAACATACCAACACGTACCCACAATCAGTAAAAACCCTATGCACTTAGAATCGCTTAATTTGGACTCTATAGCTCCCACAATTGAAGAGATAAATATGGGGTTCAAGCTAGCTCACGTCTGTCTTTTAACTTAATGACCAGATGAAATTATCCTTCGCAATCATCGAGATTGGGTCGCGATCACAATGCCCAAGGTGAATGACTATCACGATCGCGGTGGTCAAGCCTAGCGATCGTGATAACCACATGGTCCACCCCTACAGGAGACTCTTTGCGATCGCCACCAGGGGCCTCACGATCGCGAAGGCATTTTTACCTTACACCAGATGTTTGTTGCAACACAGATTTTGGCAAAGTCTAAATTCTTTGATGGGGTGCTAGGGATTCGTTCAAAATCTCGTGCATTCAAACATACTATGCTATCCCACCTAATTTGACATTCCGGACTCAATGATGCAGTCAAAATTTCTATCTGAGGTCATCATAATAAAAAGTGGGTCCCACACCTATGCACCATTTTTGCCAATTCTACAAGGAGGCTCAAAATGAGATCGGAAGCCTCGGGACATGAATAAAGGTCATTCTAGACCAAAACTCAATATTCTAAAGCTAACCACGCTGATGGAATTTCAATTTGAGTATGTTTGCTAAGAATGTTGATCAAAGTCAACTTTAGGCTAAAGCTTATAAGCTAAAATGCCAAATGGCCTTAAATTCGTACTGATTATCTGGATACTCATGCTGAATATGCTATTAGCCTAATATTTTGACTTTCTTATGATGATTCAATGTTAATGACCTCATTCAATCCTTCTTTTTTGCTATTTCGGAGCTGATAGAGCTGTCGAAATTCTGTTCTAAGGTCATTTTCTTAGAGTTTTGATCGAAGGTAACCATTGAAACTCCAAGAGCTCCAAAATAGGGAAACGGGCATAAAACCTAAATGAATGACAAGGTAACCAAACTGTCAGTGTCACCAAGTCATAAATGACTTGGGGTTTCTACAAGAAGGCTCTAAATACTGAAAATATTGAAAAAAACAAAAATAACCTTGGCGGTCATTACAGAAATCCTTATAAATGAATTTTGCCAACTTTTATTTTCCACTTGCTTAACTTCCAAACTTGATATACAACCCTTGAACACTTAAAATAGGACATACCACATTATTCATAATTTATTAATCACTTTCTTTGTCTTGCTGCGAAGGTACAAGCTAATTTAGACATATTAAAAAGTCGGGGTGTTACATCCTTCCCCACTTCAAAATATTCGTACTCAAATGAAAAATCTGAGTCATGCGATTAAGTACTTAGGAATTACCAAAATCTTGACAGAGATACCTCTTTAAATATGACTATCAAGGAACCTGAAATGCAGAAATTCCAACCTAGGCATCTCATTGGACGACATAAATACCTAAGCACTATAGCTCTAAAATAATAGTGTGAGCAAAAAAAATAACAACAACCATAATAATAGGCAATAATATAAAAACCAAATAGGCATCTTACCTCACTGCACTAATATAAATCGATATGCCATCACCTTGGGGTATGAAACAAGTGAGGATATTTTGACCTCGTGCCATCCTCAGCTTCCTAAGTGACCGCTTCCCTATTCATTTTTCTCCACAATACTTTAAATGAAGCCACATCTTAAGTTCTCAATTTATGGACCAATCGATCTAATATGGCAAATTGTGTGATCTGAACATCCTCAACTGGGATAACCCAAGAAGGATCTCCTATGCACTGTCATAGCATCGATACATGGAAAATTAAATGAATAAATTTTAGCCCCGAAGGATCCGGTATGGCCCAATGAATCTTGGACTAAGTTTTCCCTTCTTGCAAATCTCAGAACACCATTCATAGGTGATACTTTAAAGAATAGTCAATCATCAACAAAAAAATCTAAGTCTTTTCATCGCAGATTTAAGTGTGACTTCTATCAGCTTTGAGTTGTCAATAAATTCTCAAATAAGCTTAACTTGCTCCACTGACTGTTGTACTAAGTTGGGTATAATCAACCCTGACTCATATACCTCAAATGTTCTAATAGGGGATCTATATTTTTGCCCATAAAAAGCCTCATATGGTGCCATCCCGATGCTTGAATGATAACAATTATTATATGTGAACTCAGTAAGAGGCATCTGGTTATCCCAATTCCCCTTGAAATCTAGCGTGCAGACCGTAACATATCCTTGAGTGTTTGAATTAAGTGTTCAGCCTGGCTATCTATTTGATGGGGAAAGGCTATACTAAGATTAACCTGTGTCCCGAGTCCTGTCTAGAAAGACTTCTAGAAGTTAGTGGTAAATTGTGCTCATCTATCAGAGATAATAGATACTAGGACACCATATAGCATAACAATCTCTCTAATATAAATCTGTGCATAGTCTTTGGCTATAAAAGTAGTCCTGACTGGTAAGAAGTGGGATGATTTGGTTAGCCTGTCAATGATTACCCAAATAGAGTCAAACTTACCATGCGATCAAGGTTACCCAGTAATAAAATCCATATTCTTGCCTCCCACTTTCACAAAGGAATGGCTATCTCCTAGACTATCCCAGTGGGCTTTTGGTGCTCAACCTTCACATGCTGGTAATTAGGACACTATGCCACAACCTCAACAATGTCCTTCTTTATCACATGCCACTAATAGATCTCCTTAATATCATGGTACATCTTCATTGAACTAGGGTGAATAGAAAACGAGAATAATGTGCCTCTTCTATAATATGATGTCAAAGCCCTGCAATATTCGAAACACATAATTGACCTCTATATCTGAGGACTCCATATCCTATGTAACGATCCAACCCCGTAGGCCATGACGGGTGCCTGAACCGGATACCCACATGTACTACCAATCATAAGTAACTTTGTCTCCTACTTGACTCGTAGTATACCAATAGATAAGAATTCATACAAGCCGATAAGGCTGTTATATCATATAGGGTCATTCCGTAATAGGTACACCCATGAGCCGACAAGGCTATCACGACAAGGAAATGCCCCAAAACATAGTTCATATAAGCACAACTGTACATACACATATACACAACCCATATACAACTCATATACAACCCATATATATCTCATATACAACCTATATACACCTCATATACAGCCCATATATATCTCATATACAGCCTATAAACACCCCACGTACATATCCATAAACCTCTAAGAGTAAAAGAAAAAAATAGTAACATAAGGTGGAACAGGGCCCCCATCATACCCGTGAATAAAATGAATATATACATCAAGGTTTAGTACCCAAAATTAGGCTCCAGCATAATGGAGCACCTCTAGATCGCTGAGTGGGACTCCTATGCTGACGGATCCCCAAACTGTGTATCTGTACCTGCGGGCATGAATGCAACCCCCCAAAGAAAGTATGTAAAGTATAACATGGTATAACTGGAAGCATATCTAAAACAGGAAAGCAGGGGATAAAATATCAAATCAGAAACCTGTACCTGGGAAGTAAAATCATGCATGCCCAAATTTTACAATATAGTCGTCCCCTTTTAGGGATCCGGAGAATCATACCTGTTGGACCATCATAGGCCCGGCGCCATCACCACCTTATTACAACACATCATCATATACATATACATATATACCCTGGCCCTTGAGTGAGGGACTCAGTGGATAATGCAGTGAACTGTGCACAAGAACATACCCTGGCCAGGGACTCAGTGGTAGAAAGGTTATATTATGCACGAGTAGAGTAGTGATTAACCATATGTAATTTAAAACATTACCAGAGAATTGAACGTATAAGAAGATTAAACTATCGTCTAAGGACCCGAGTAGTAGTGTAGTCATCTTAGTTGCCCTCTAAATGCCATTAGGGGCTATATTAGTTAGCATCTCGGGGTCCCTAGACATGTACTAAAGTAATACTAACCACTTAAGGACTCTAGAGCACTTTCTTTCACATAGTCCTACAACTAGGAGCCCGTATATTCATTAAGTTCTAAGCATATAGAAGGTTCAAGGAAAGTAGATCAACTATCATAAAAGTTCAACATCCAGAAATGAATAAGATAAACTTCAGAATGGAATTACTTCAAGGATCGTATCACTTTTTACTTACCTCTATGACATGCCAAAAAAAAATAGGTTTTACATACCTTTTATGGACTTCTTGTATTCGCGTTTATGTCATCGTCCTCCACACCTATTTAACATAGAAGCAATACGAATATCAACTACCTTAGACTTTTCCAGCATCTTAGGTCACCTACGAGTATTTATAGAACTCATCCCCTCGCTCGCCTTCTCGACTAGTTCCTTAACTAGTTAAAGAGTTAACGAAAATCGGGCAGCATCTCTCCTATAATGTGCCCTATCTGAATTTCCAATTACACTACTAATACCTAAATCCAACCAACAAAAATAACTTGTATCATATGTTTAAGCAATTCACATCAACAATATACAACATAAACTTCAAATGACTCACTCGAAACTACAATACCAAAAGAGGGTTTTTAACCTTTATTTCATGAAATCTTTAATTGTACAAAACGGAGGGTCATGTGGCTTCAACCAGAAGATCCCACGACCTAATTAAACCTTGTTCCATCACCTTAACACACCACCACACGATCAGCAGCCACACACCACAAGCACAATGCACTATTCGACTTTAATTTAGCTACGACGGGTTCAATTTAGATTGTTTCTAACGTCGAGCATTTCCACATATTTTTTTATACTTAAAGCCACTTAAAAGGTGTGTAATACACTTCATAACGACCCCATAAAGTCCAAATTTAAAGGAGAAACCTTACCTTATCCAAAATTGGCCAAAACTTGCCAAATGCTCCTCGGAAACTCTTCTAACGCGATTTAAACGCCGTGGTTGCTTGCTATCTGTTTGGTGCTGTTACAAGCCATGATTTTGTAGTATTAATACCTCCATACCATCATGGTATACCCTAGATAATTAATTTACAAAGCAAAATCAGGACTTACCTTGTTTTTCTCCCTAAGCCGTCACATTTTTCTCTTTAGGTTAGGGTTTTGTTTTCTTGATTTTGCTAAAGTTTAAGGGTGTAAACTGAAGTATATGTTACATATACATATATATGGGTGGTCCTAGGAGGTGAAACATGTCAGCCCCTAAGGGGGACACATGTCCAGCCCCTATTGGGCCACCGTATCCACGCACTCAAGGAGGGGCTGCCATATGGAAGTGGGGCCCACCTCTCCCCAAGAAGGTGGGTCACCTACTTGACCCCTAGAAGGTGGGTCACCTGCTTTCTTTAGGTGCTACCATGTGTCACTCCTTCATTGTCTGCCACATATCATCTTTTCCCCTTCCTCATGGGTTCGTAATCTCGTCTTATCTCAAGAACCTATGTAACCTGGCTACGTAAGCTTGGTATATACTCAAGTAGCTTAGGTATGTAAGACTTCTAAATTAATAGCTTACGTAGGTAAGTTGAGTCCTACGACTCATTACTTGGCCTACAACTTCTTCCGACTACTCTTGACCTTATTTCCAATCTTCCCTACTATGGGGTACCACATTCTCCCTTCCTTAGAGTCGTTTGATAGTGTCGTAGATTATCCGGCTCACATGATAATGTCTAAGGAACTTAAGAGACATTCCGAGTTTAAAAGTCTGGGGTGTAACATCCTGCAATATCAAAGGCTAAAGACTCCTGATCCTGAGCCTTAGCTCTAAGCTTCTATAAGTTTGGATCCTCACATTGTGGTGTTTTTACCTCCAAAACTAGAGATGAAACGGATGTGTGTGTCCTAAATTATGACCCCACTATCATATTCATCTAATAACCTGACTCCCAAGCTAGCTAACTGATGAAGCTATCGAGTTAACTCATGCCTATCAATACCTAAATAGGATAAAATACTCATAGATTTGATATTGAGGGCATTGGCTACCATATTCATCTTCCCCAGATGATATAAAATATCTATGTCATAATATTTCAATAACTCAAACCATCGATGTTGTCGCAGATTCAACTCTTTCTGTCTAAAAATATACCTAAGGCTCCTATGATCTATGAAGATGTTAACATGAACGCCATATAAATAGTGTCTCCAGATCTTTAACGCATGCACAACTACAGCTAACTCTAAATCATGGATACGATAGTTCTTCTCATGCTTCCTCAACTACCTTGAAGATTATGAAATCACCTTACCATGTTGCATTATAACACATCCCATCCCAACACTAGAAGCATTACAGTACATTGCATAGCCCTTTGAACCCTATAGTAAGGCTAGATCTAATGTTGATGTCAACCTATCCTTTATCTCCTGAAAACTAAGCCTCCAAGCCTTAGTCTACTAGAACTTAGTTTCTTTTTGAGTCATCTTTGTTAATGGTGCCAAAAGTGAAGAAAATCCCTCTACAAACCTTATGTAGTACCTAGCTAAAGTTAAGAAACTACAAACCTCTGTCGGAGTCATAGGTCTTGTCCAAGTCTTAACGGCCTCAATCTTTTGTGTATCTACATAATGCCCATATCCGACACAATATGCCCTAAGAAAGCCACATAGTTCAACCAGAACTCACACTTAGAAAACATCGCATAAATTTTTCGGTCTCGAAGAATCTAAAGGACTGCTCGTAAATAATTTGCATACTCAGCTTTTGAACATCAATACACCAAAATATCATCAATAAATACAATCACAAATCAGTCTATATACGATATGAATATACTATTCATTAGGTCCATGAACACTGTTGGTACATTAGTTAATCCAAAAGACATTATCAAGAATTCAAGGTGTCCATATCTGGTTCTAAAAATTATCTTCGGAATGCCTTTCTCCCAAACTCGTACCTGATAGTACCCTAATCTCAAATCAAATTTTAAGAATCACTTAGAACCTTGCAACTTATCAAACAAGTCATCGATCCTCGTAAAGGGATACTTATTATTTATAGTTGTCTTATTCAGGTGTTGGTAATCAATACATGTCAGTGAGCCATCTTTGTTTCTCACAAATAATACTGGCGCACCCCATCGTGAAGCACTAAACTGATAAAGCAATCTCCTTTCGCCCGTTCACTTAGTACTCAGTAGTAGCCTTTATCCAGCAAGTCTTTCATAAGATGAATCAAGAGTAAGAAGACCCAATGCAACATCATAAAATTAGGGCTTTTAGAAGAAGAAATCAAAAGAGAATTTGAGAGAAAACTTGTGATTACAGGGGTAAAAGGTCCCATGAATAAATTCTCACATACCTCTGATCTTAGGATCCCTAAATTGCAGAGAATTGAAGCTTTGACCTTGAACAAATCTGTTGAATTACTTAAGGAAGAAGAAGCCTCTTGAGAGAACACTTTTAGAGGAAGGATTTTGATTAAGAGTGTTTGGGTGATAATGAGAGGGTTAAGAGGGTTTAGGGTAGTTAATAGGTTAGAATAAACTCTCAAAAATTATCCACATTCAGTATTGAAAATATAAGAAAAGATCAAAATACCCCTAACTTAAACTGAAATTTCACCTGAATGAGGGACCCACCATAGTCTATTAAGATCACCAGTGTTCGTGGTGAGGGGACCCTGATTTAGGTTCTGAGGGAGTGACCTCCATGGAGGCCACCACAACCTGTGGTGCCTCATGTGGTCCTCAACCTAGCTCATGAGTCTTGTGGGCCGAGTTCACAGGGAGGACTAACTCTGTAAAAAGGTCTTAATTAGCTCTCCAAACTTTTGTTCCAAAAATGACACAATTCGGGGCCCGAAAAAGTCCACAACCCAACATGCAAGAAAATCAACATTAAACTAAAAGAAGGGACTGGCAGCAGCTTAAACATGATAATTACCTCAAACAAAGGTTCCCCAACACTTCCTGAACCCTTCAATACATTCCCACAACAATGCCCACCAATCCAGCCTTTTAATCACCAAATTCGGGCATAAAACAAGAGAGATATCGAGTGTTGAAGTTGGATCAATGAGCTGAAGTTTGATTCTAAAAATAACCCCAGGTGTCACAAAAGCGACCATTAGTGTCACTAAATCAATAGGGACCCAAAGGAGGGCCTCTGTAAGCGATCCCCTAGTCGCTAAAGCGAGGGTCGCTTTAGCCAAGCCACTTTAGCAACAAGCACCTAGCAGGCATGCCTCGCTTAAACAAGATAAGCAACCCCACCAAATTCAGCGTGTGCACAAATAATATATACTACCCCACTATGAACGCACACAAGATATGCTACCCCACAAAATTTGATATTCCAGATTCAATGGTGTAGTCAAAATTTTTGTTCGAGATTATCTCGATAAAAATAGGGTCTCACACTAAAATTCCATTTTTAGCCAATTCTACAAAAGGCCTCGAAGTTAGACTGGAAGCTCAGAAAGCACATGAAAGGTTGTTCTAGATCAAAATTGATATTCCAAAACTAACCGTGGAGATAAAACTTAGGCCAAATCTTAAAGGCTAAAATGCCTAATGGTTCAAACTCGCACTGAAAGCCTCGGGACTCGAGTCGACCATGCCACTAAACTAAAATGACCATTCCAGAGCTGATGACACCATCTAAATTCTATTTTGAGGTTGTTTACCCAACACTTTGACAGAAGTAAACTATTCAAGTTTCAAATGCTCCAAAATAGGAGAACGAGCATAAATCCTAAAAAATAACTAGGCAATCGAGCAGTCAGTGCCAAATAGTCATAAATGACTTAGGGTTGCTACAGGAATGCTCTATTTGATGAAGAATGCATTTACACACAAATTACCAGAGATACATTACAGTATCCACTACTAAAAGAATTTCCGTCCACAAAAGTAAGGGTCAAGAAATACCTGAAGGCTCAAATAGGTAGTGGAACTGCTCCCGTATCTCTTTCTCAGTCTCCTAGGTAACCTTCTTCACTGGATGATGCATCCAATGAACCTTAACCACATGAATGGCTCTATATCGCAACTACCTCAATCTCTTGCTAGAATGGCAACTAGCTCCTCTCTATTAGTCAGATGGTCAACCAAATCATATTGAAGCACATGTGACTCATCAGGAATATACTAGCGCAGCATCAAAACATAGAAAACCGAATGGATAGCTGAGAATGCTTGGGGTAGGTCTAACTAATAAGCAACATCTCCGACTATCCTTAAAATTTCAAAAGGACCTATATACCTGGGGCTAAGCTTGACATGCCTCCTAAATCATATCACGCCCTTCAGACGATACTTAGAGGAATACCCTATCACCAACTTCAAACCTCAATGACTGACACCTACAATCATCAAAGCTCTAGTGTCTACTCTGAGCTGTCCTGAGCCGATCCTAAAACACCCTCACATGATCTAAGGCCTCATGAATCAAGTTTGCACTATGTGGTCCAGGCTCCATAGAATCAAACCAACCAACCGAATAGAGATAATACTTACAATATAAGGCCTCAAATGGGGCTATCTGAATACTAGAGTGACAGTTGTTATTGTATGCAATCTTTGCCAAATGCAAAAATTGATCCCACTAACCTCCAAAGTCCAAAACATAGGCCTACAACATATTCTCAAGAACCTAAATAGTGCATTATCCATCACTCTGCTACTGAAAATTTATGCTAAGGTCGACGCGAATGCCAAAATCCTCCTGAAAAGTCCTCTAAAAGCTAGAAGAAAATTGTGGACCCCGATCTGAGATGATAGATATAGACAGACCATGAAGACGTACCACCTCTCGAATATAGATACGAGCCAATCTCTTAATACTAAAGGAAGTATGAATAAGAAGGAAGAGTTCTGACTTGGTCAATCTATCCACGATGAATAAAATATTGTCAACACCTCTCGAAGTATGAGGCGACCCTAAAATAAAGTCTATAGTAATACGCTCCCACTTCCACTCTAAAATAGGTAATCTCTGAAGCTCGCCACCAGGCCTCAGGTGTTAAGTCTTTATTTGCTGACAATAAAAGCAACGGGACAAATAGTCCACTATATCTCTCATTATGCCACTCCACCAGTAATGGTGCCTCAAGTCATGATACATCTTAGCGGTGCCCGGATGGATTGAATACCTAGAAAAATAGGCCTCATAAAGGATTAACTCAAATAAACCCCCAACTCTAAAAACATAGATATGGCTAGGAAACCTCAAAACCCCATCTGAATCTAAGGTAGTCTGACCAGCATCACCTCCCAAAACTCGATCTTGAAAAGTAGCCAAGTCCTCATCCTCAAACTGACGATTTTGAATCTGATCTAACAGAGATGACTGAACTCCCACATAGGATAACACCCATCTGAAATCTAAAATATCAACCTGAATCATGTTGTTGGCTAAGGACCGAATGTCCAAAGCCAAAGGTCGCTCCACAATAAAAAGGAAGGTTGGAGTACCCATACCCACCACCTTTTTACTTAAGGCATTTGCTATTATATTCACTTGCTCGAATAGTAAAGACTAGAGAAGTCATAGTCCTTCAGGATCTCAATCCAACAACACTGCCTCAAATTAAGATTTATTTGACTCATAATATACATAAGGCTCTTGTGATTAGTATAGATCTCATAACGAACTCCATATAGGTAATGCCTCCAAATCTTAGGCATAAAACAATTGTTGCTAACTCTAAGTCATGTGTGGGGTAGTTGTGCTTATGTAGCTTAAGCTGCCTCAACGCCTAAGCTATAACCTGGCCTTACTTTATCAATATAGCACCCAAACCAATGCTAGATGTTTTACAATATACTATGAGGTCCTCGCCCTCAATTAGAAGAGTCAATATATGAGCGGTGGTAAGTAACTCCCTATGCCTCAAAAAGCTCATCTCACACTTCTCCAACCATTTAAAAGGTACCTCCTGACGAGTCAACTGAGTCAAAGGTGTTGTAATAGCAGAGAATCCCTCACTAAATCTCCTGTAGTAACTAGCTAGTCTAATAAAGCTACGAATCCCAATCACTAAGATAGGCCTAGCCTAATTAAGAAAAGCCTCAATCTTTACCGAATCTGCCTTAATACTATCCTTGTACATCACGTGCCCCAAGAATACTACAGACTTAAGCCAAAACTCATACTTTGAGAACTTTGCATAAAGCTATTGATCTCTTAAACTCTGTAGCACTATCCTCAAATATTGATCATGATCACTCTGGCTCTATGAGTATACTAATATAAAATCAATGAGGACTATGAAAAAGGAATCAAGATGTGGTAAGGACACACGGGTCACCAAATCCATGAAGGTAGCAGGGGCATTAATCAACCCAAAAGACATTACTAGGAACTCATAATGGCTGTAATGAGTCCTCAATGCAGTCTTAAGGATATCCGTTACCTTAATCCTCAACTGATGGTAGTCGGATCTCAAGTCAATCTTAGAAAACATTAAGACACCCTGAAGATGATCAAATAGGTCATCAATACGAGGTATGGGATAAAGGTTCTGCATCGTCACCTTATTCAATTGTCTATAGTCAATACACATCCCTAAAGATCTGTATTTCTTCTTCATGAACAAGACTGAAGCACCCCAAGATGATATATTAGGCCAAATGAATCCCTTACCTAAGAGATCCTGAAGCTGAACAATGAGTTCCTTAAGATTTGGGGGCATGTTAAGGTGGGATAGAATGGGATGAGTACCCAACTCCAAATTGATGGAAAACTCAATATCACGATCTGAAGGAAAGCTAGGCAAGTCTATAAAAAATAGATTAGCATACTCTCAACTATATGAACTAGATCAAGCGTAGGGACCTCCCTACTACTGTCTCTCACATAAGCCAGGTAAGTTAAGAATCTGCTAGCCACTAACCTCCGAGCCTGAATAAACCCCAACCAGTGTATAACTACAAGGGCCTGCCACACCACCGATGGAATACCAAGCATAGGTAAGTTAACAGTCTTGGCATAGCAATCCAAGACCACGCAGAGAGGGAATAACCAGTCCATGCCTAGAATCATTTTGAAATCCAATATATCAAGCAATATAAGGTCATCCGTGGTGTCTCACTCCTAAATAATGACCAAATAAGATTTGAATACATGATCCACTACTAAAGACTCACCTACGGGGGTCAAAACACGCAATGGCACTAATAAGAGATTTGGACACAAACTCAACTGAGGATCACAATATACAGATACATACGAAAAAGTAGAGCCTAGCTAAAATAAAGTTGAGCTGAGTTGATGGCGTAAAAGAATCGTACATGTAATTATATTGTCCGATGCCTAAGCCTCCGCCTTCGCTAAAGCTTCATAGAAGTTGCCCTGAGTGCCTCTACCTCGAGCATCAACCCCGCCACCTGACCTGCCTCTCCGAAGACCACCCTATGAACCTTGATGACCACCCCAGCGATCCTGAACCTAGCCTCTGCCTTTAATCAGAGGTGCTACTTCTGGAACTGGTTGAGCTACCTGTGGAGCTGGTGCGACTGCCATATGCAAAGGGAACTTATTAGACTAATGATCAAGCTCTTTACACTCATAACAACCCTATGGAAGTTTGATCGCAACTAGAGGATGGCCAGTACAGCCTAATGTACCCAATTTTAAACCACCTCGACCCTTACTCGGGTAGACACCAGAACCTCCCTAAAGGTGCCGATCACACTCTAAAGTATGCAAAAAGGCCTGAATAGACAGCTATATTGACCCTACTGGAACCTCTATTGGGCCCTATCGTATAAATCTATGAGCCTAAGTTGGGACCTAGTATGGATATCCTCATGTCGAGCCCTCTTGTCGCTGCCTTTTTAGGCCTTATAATGGAGCTGCTCAAGTATACGAGCATGGTACACTACATCTATAAACGAGAAGCCCACCGAAACCATAGACTAAATCTCAATCTACAGCTGGAGTCTCAACCCTTTGACAAAGCACCAAACTCTCTCTTTCTCAGTACGTAGAATCATAGTAGCATGATGTGAGAGCTCAAGGAATATAGCCTCATACTTTGAAACGGTTAGGGAGACCTATGCCAACCTCGAGTACTGATCACAAAGTTGATCTCTGATGTTCTGTGGGATGAACCTGGCCAAAAGGCCTCTGAAAACTTTGTCCAAGACACTGGTGGAGACCCAATTGACCTAGTTTTTAGGTATGAACGCCACTATTGTCTGGCAGGACCATCTAGCTGATAGATGGTGAAGTCAGCTCCTCTCGACTCCATAAAACCTAAAGTATGTTGCCGCTCTTGGCAGTTAGTAAGAAACTCATAGAATCCTCCCAAGTTGCCCCAGAAAACCTCGATAGTGACAATCTCAAAAATACCTCGAGCATCTTCTGCTCCCATAGTGGCATAACACCATCCATAACATCCAGTTGGTTGGAGACTTGTGCCAATGGTGGCTCTACCTCTAGAGCTATTGGTGTAGGCTGACCCTGTGGTGCTGGTATAGATGGGACTGGAGTGGATACCCCCAAGTGTATTCAGAAGATGAGTAATGGCATCGTGAATATCAGGGGCCATAGTTGGTACGAGTGGTGGTTGGGCTGGCCCTATCCCCACTGGCTATAGAGGCACATAAGCTGCTTGAGGCTCCATTTCTGGCTTTAGAGTCCTCTCTTTATCTCAGCTAGAGCTGCAGCCCTACTACTACCTTTAGATCGGTCTCTTCCCCTAGCTAGGGCTCTACTCGCGGGACTGGGTGCATCATTTTCGACCGCGGTACCACGCGTGTGAGTCATCTTGTAAAAGAGTGAAGCAAGTGAGATTCCATGAAACTAATAAGACACTCACTACACAAAAGCTATATAAAAGAGGAAATATTCCTAACGACATCATGTAGCCTCCTACAGATAAGTTACAAACATCTCCGCACTGATATGTAAGACTATACTAGACGTTAGTACTGGACAAGTGAGACTGGTTAACCTAGGATCTGATACCAACTTGTCATAACTCTATTCTTTGAGTCATGATACAACCTACTATAACCCACCAGTAGGTAAGCCGACTTATATACCAGAACTACAAGTAATAGGATTAAGAGTAGAAACTAAATAAGAATTAAATAATAACAAAATTACAAGAACAAAAGCAAAAGCAAACCAATAATATATAAAAATGAAAGATACCTCCTAAAACCTAGAGGTCATATGTACATAGCTACTATAAAATAATTATAGGTCCCAAAAGTGGACTACAGAAATAAGAGTTGTCTCAAAAAGCAAAAGACTACTCATAATATACAAAGAAGGAGACAGGTAACTCCGGGACGCCATGTGCTCACCCTTGTCTCCGAATCAGATTGTTACTTGCTCGATCTCAACACTAGTAGTTATTTCTTGGACCTACATCATGAAAATATATGCAGAGTCTAGTATAAGTATCAATACAATAGGTACTCAGTAGGCATTATAGGTCGACTGAGCAAGAAAAGTAAAAGTAATATAAAATGCTAGAATTTAAACACAACAAGAACAAAGGATGGAAATCTAATAAGTATGCACACGAGTGTACTAATAACATAAGAAAATAGAGAATAACTAACTAAACCCAACTGGAACCTTAATAAGCCCAAAAAAATAGAATGGGCCCCCATAAGCCCGACAGGTGCATAAAAGAGTTAAGATCCACAAAGAGAACTTGAAGTACTTCCAAGATGACCTAAACCTTTCATGGACTTGAATCGAATCAACCGAGTGCCTGAGAATTCAATCACAGCAGAATAGGAGCTAAGGACTTGAACTGAAGTGAAGAAGAAGCCAAGGACTTTAACCAAAATTGAGATGGCCGAGGACTCTAACCAGGGATTTAGATGGACAAGGACTCTAACCAAGGTTGAAGATAGTGATGGACTCTAACCAAAGTTACAGATAGTGATGGACTCTAGCTAATGCTGCAAATAGTTATCGACTCTAATCAGGGCTGAAGATAGTGATGGACTCTGAACAAGGTTGCAGGTAGTAATGGACTCTAACCAAGGTTGTAGGTAATAATGGACTCTAACCAAAGTGTCAAATAGCGATTGACACTAACCAATGTTGAGAAACCAAGGAATGGACTTTAACCATAACCTTGTGTATATGGCATACTTTATTGAACTCCTTTTAGAGATTTTTTTTTATTTAACTAAAATTTTCAAAGAAACTCAATAAATAAGGCTTTGAGGATACACTATGAAGAAAATGGAAAAGATAAATATAACAGAATTTAACCCTTTCATTTTATTTTTTATAAAACAAATATTGTATAAGTTTGAACACTATTAGTAAGATTTTTGACTCTGCCACTGCTGTTGGTCAGGGGGCCATGTCGTCTGATGTCATCGTCAAAACTTGTCATAACTCAATTCCTTGAGTTATGATGGTATTTACTATAACCCAGCATTAGATAAGCCGGTCCATAACCAGAACTACAAGT
Organism: Solanum dulcamara; assembly: GCF_947179165.1. Lineage (NCBI taxonomy): Eukaryota > Viridiplantae > Streptophyta > Magnoliopsida > Solanales > Solanaceae > Solanum > Solanum dulcamara. Next base: position 58,024,623 of record NC_077241.1, on the reverse strand, counting down.
AATGGGATTAAGAGTTGAAACTAAACAAGAATTAAACAATAATAGAAATTACAGGAATAAAAGCGGAACCAAATCAAAAATATATACAAATGAATGATCCCTCCCAAATTCAGAAAATTACATGTACAGAGCTACAAAATGAATACAAGTCCCAAAAGTAGATCACAGAAACAAGACTTATCTCAAAAATCAAAATACTAGTCATAATATACACAAAAGGAGACAGGTAAATCCAGGACGTCATGTGCTCACCCTCTTCACCGAATCAGACCACTACTGGATCGATCTCAATGCTGGAAATTGGAGCTCTGAATTTGCATCACGAACACATATGTAGAGTATAGTATGAGTACCAAAATAACAGGTACTCAGTAGGCATCACAGGCTGACTGAGCAACAAAAGTAAAAGTAATATGGAATGCTAGAATTTAAACACAATAAGAACAAAGGGTGGAAATCTAACAGGTATCCACATGAGTGTACTAAGAACACAAGGAAAAAGATAACAGCTAACTAAACCCAATCGGACCCCTAAAACCCCAGAGGGTACACTTGTGCGCGAGTTTAAGTAAAACTTGAATGGACTCCCATAAGCCGACAGGTGCACAAAAGCGTTAAGATCCACAAAGAGAACCTGAAGTACTTCTAAGATTACCACAACCTTCCATAGACTTGAACTGAATCAACTGAGTGCCTTAGAATTCAATCACAATGGAATAAGAATTAAGGACTTGAACAGAACCGAAGAAGGTATCAAGGACTTTAATCAAGATTGAGATAGCCGAGGACTCTAACCAGGGCTGGAGATTGCCAAGGACTCTAACATAGGTTTAAGATACCAATGTACTCTAACCAAAGTTGCAAATAGCGATAGACTCTAACCAATATTGCAAATAGTGATGGACTTTAACCAAGGTTGCAAATTGCAAAGGACTCTAACAGGGTTGTTGATAGCGATGGACTCTAACCAAGGCTGTAGTTAGAGATGGACTCTAACCAAAGTTGTAAATAGCAATGAACTTTAACCAAGGTTGAGAAATAGAGGAGTGGACTTTAATCATAACCTGGTGGAGTGAATTAGGGAGTTGAACCACGAATAGCGACCCAATCATGATATTGAAGGAGGGGACCTTTTCTCGGAAAAAACAATTAGAGGTGAATCATCTAGATTTAGTATCAGTGGCCAAACGAACATCAAAGGGAGAACCCCAAACTCAGTGTCATTAGTTAATCACTCCAAGCCCAAACAAAATCCAACCTGAATTAAAAAGCAACTTCTGAAACAAGAACCAAGTACACCGAAACCGATGGAAAGAGGGAATTATGGATATAATATTCCAAGAGCATGGTTACTTCCTAGATAAGGTTTATACTTTCAGAATCAAGTCTGCTATATCAGTGTATAGGGAGTTAAGATGTCCAAAGAAACGTCGAAAAGATTCTAAGGCCTAACGGCTTAAAAATGCACAAGTCTATGGCAATCACTCATCTAATCCTAGACTAAGGCCAAACATGTTTCCATAAAAATTACAAGCCGCATACAAGTCACATCACAAGGTAGGGATGATCAACTAAAGCAACCAACATGTTATCGATGTCTGAAATACCAACAAAAGAAGACTAAAAATGGATTCTAGGAGCTAAACATTATAAAATAACAACTCGCCCCCAAATTCACATAAATCAACATACATTCACCAATTCATGCTCAGTCTAGGAGAGGAAAGTTGTAGCCTACCTTTAGGTCGATTACGCGCGCTTCAAATCAAGTCTTTGGTGCCTTTCCCTTCCGTACGACCTCTGAATGTTGTCACGCTATCAAAAATACTTTCACAATGTTAATACGATCTTTTAGACATTAAAATCACATAAAATAAAGACTGACCAATTTTGAAGTCTAAAATGGAAAAGTGAGACCCTCGCCGAAATTTCCAAAATTGACTCCACAAAAAAAGTCCTAATTAGCTCTCCGAACTTGTCCCAAAATGGAACACAATTTGGGGCTCGGAATACCCCACAACCCAACATGCAAGAAAATCACCATTGAAGCTAATGGAAGGGATTTTCAGCTACTTAAACATGATAATTACCTCTAACAAAGGTTCTCCAACACTTTTTGAACCCTCCAATACGTTCCCAAATCAATGCCCAATAATCCAGCCTTTTAATCACCAAATCAAAATAAAATAAGCGAGATATCGAGTGTTGAAGTAGGATTAATGAGATGAAGTTTGATTCTTAAAAGAACCCTCGGGTGTTGCAAAAGCGACCAATAGTGTAGCTAAAACGACAGGGCCCCAATAGGTCGGTTGCTAAAAAGAGGGTCTTTTTAGCGATGGCTAGGCGGCTTTAGCGAAAAGCGCCTAGTAGGCCTACCTCGCTTAAGTGATGCCCTGGCCTCTTAAACAAGGGTCATTCGGAACCCGTGTGTGTAAATGAAATATGCTACCCCACCAAATTCGACATTCTGGACTCGATGACAAAAATAAAATTTCCATTTGAGGTCATCTTGATATAAAGTGGGTCCCACACCTAAATGTCATTTTTTAGCCAATTCTCCAAGAAGCTTGGGAATTAGATCAAAAGCTCCGGGAAGAAAACGAAAGGTTGTTCTAGACCAAATTCGATATTTCAAAGCTAACCGCGCTGACGAAATTTTCATCTGAGTGCATTTTCCAAGAATGTTGACCAATGTCAAACTTAGGTCAAATCTTAAAGGTTAAAACGCCTAATGGTTCAAACTTGCACTAAAAGCCTCGGGACTCGAGTCGACCATGATACTAATCTAAAATAACCATTTTCGAAGCTGATGGCACCATCAGAATTCAATTATAAAGCCGTTTATCTAACGTTTTGATCGAAATCAATTATTTAAGTTTTAAAAGTTCCAAAATGGGGAAACGGGCATAAACTCCATATGAACAACAAGGTAACCGAACATTCGGTATCAACAAATCATAAATGACTTGAGATCACTACAGGAATGCTTAATCGATGAAAAGAATGCATTTACACCGATATGACCTAAAGGATCATTACAAAGTATTTTTCAAATTGGGAAAAAAAAGGTCATTATAATTGAAAGTCAGTTATTACATTTATCATTGCATGTTTCTAATTTTAGTGTTCTATTTTTAGTCAACTTAAATTATGTTTTTAGAATAAGAAAAAAGAAGAAAAAAGGCAAAAGCTAACAATAAGTTAAAAAGATGATGTTGTGTGGATCCGATCCCCCGAAAAAGATATTTAGCAGGGTTCCTTCTTACTACTAAGTCACCCATCAGCTTTTGTTATGGGTCCCCATTTACAATTCTTATACTTTTAATAAATTTTTTAATATAATTATAGAGTTACAAAAAAAGTTAGGGGGTTTTGGGACAACCATAACTTCTATTATATATCCGTCCGTAGACGCTGGAATGAAAAAGGTAATTTTAATGACTTTATTAGGTTATCAGTTTAATCATTAACTAAAACCCTAAAACACGAAAATCAAATAGATAGTAAAAAATATTATAAAAACGCTTTAAAATGTTAACCCAATATTGATAAGTCAATATCATTTTTCTCAATTCGATTTATCCTTAATTAAATAATTTTTCACACCTATAGATCGTATTTTAATTCATGTTGAAGCTTCACCTCAATAAAGGGCTAATGCGAGACGATATGCTATTAACTATAATTTTAAATTGTTCCAATAGAAAAAGGTAGACATTCTCTTGTGTATAAAAGTATTCATATTTGTCATAGTACGTTATTTAAAATAATATCATGTAAAGTTGATCATGAGGATTACTTAAAACCCTATATATTAGAAGCATTACCAGACTACTATTGTACCAAATACACTCTACAAGTGGATTAGTTGAGTGACTAAACTTTTTAAGGGTTAGTTTCAAATACATACAATAATGTAGTAATTAGTTTACAACAAATACAATCATGTTTTATTTACATATAAAAAGTCAAAAGTCATTGTAAGTATACACTGACTATACAGTATAGTTGGCCAAAAGTCATAAAAAGTATACACTAACTATACAATATAGTTTACTCATACATGAGTTATACACTGACTATACATTATAATACACTCAAAAAGTTGAATATAACTTAACTATACATGAAGTATACACTAACTATACATGAAGTATACACTGACTATTCAATTTTGATCAACTCAAAATCACCTCTAAACAGTCCCAAATTTTAGATAAGAAATTCTCTCGATGTTTCAAGTCTTTTTATATATGATTTG